>NC_056739.1:1647258676-1647356176 GCF_019279795.1 Protopterus annectens | reverse complement strand
TCGTTACATCTCTGACAGAGCGCTTCCACACACATAGGTACCAGTACGCAGTAGCCATGTTGTCTCCGGCTTGCCATTCATCTGCATGGCGTACTAACATCTAACTAAACCTACATTTTGTATGTATATTATCCATATGTCTTGTGTTGAAGCACAGCGCATTCTTGTGGCGCTGTGTTACGCTTCCACACCAGGGATCGTGGGATGACAACTACTGGCTCATAGATATCCAATGGACAAAGCTGCCACTGGCATTGGACTTGGACATTGGCATGCTTCTTCGACTGTATTCATACTGTATTTGCAGCTGTCATTGCTCTGTTTAGCAACGTGCAAAACGTTAGTCGCATAACATCCGGGTACATTTCTGCACATAACTCTGCTCTTGCACAGACAGCTTACTTTTTCATGTATCGCGTAGTTATGTAGGGTTATCACCTGTCCCACTTTGCGAGGGACAATCCCTCTTTGGGCAGTTGTGTCCTGCAAAATATTGTGAGAAAATGGCAAATGTCCTGAGATTTTAGGACAAAAGTATTTTCTATATTGTATGTAATAGTTGCATAAAACAGTTATTCTGTATCTGAAACACCTACATGTTATACGAAACAGAATGAGGAACAAAAATGCTACAAGAATAAACTTTTATTCAGGCAAACAACTGAAGTTCTGTCCTTTGTATTGGCCGTGGGTATGTTTTGCCCTGCAAAATCTGATGTTTGTAGCACAAATGTCCCACTTTGGCCATTTGGAAAGGTGGCAACCCTATAATTACATAATTTGCATAGCTTACACATACAAATGGGGTATGTTGCAAATCCCAACATTGTCCGTGCAATGTTCATGTTACGGGTGGTCTTGCATGCCCCTGCAGGTGTTTGCTGAATAGCTTGGCAGTCATCTTTCCTTGCTGCACTCTCACTCAATCCATAAACGCCAAAGGCGTTGTGTATCATGGCCTAGGCTTTGCTGTGTGCTATGTCTATTTGTGGTGTATGCATGGCTGTGGGTATGTCCCACTGTCATCACTGGTAAAGGTGACACCCTATAGGTACTTCCTGTAGACTGCTGTGCCATTTGACATGTCAGCACATACCTGCGGATGAACTTCCTACTGCAGCGCTTTTCATACCTTCTGCATTATCTTGCGGTCGATAATGCTGTTTCCTCAGACATGTATCTGTTTCTGATCATACCTATCAACCTCCTAGTGCAAAACATCTGTACAAAGCCTAACATGATGGGGGAACAGATAGGGGCAGATTCTACATATTGCTCTTACAAACGTAGATAGTTGGCAGTATTTTAAGTTTTGCATTAGTATGCCCTTTCTGAGGGATTTGGGGTCTTAAAAACATACGTTTATCATTATTTAATTACGCCAGTTCTCAGGTGTTTGGCAGACAGGTACACATAGCTCTCAACCTCTGACAGCAGGAAATCTGGTCAAAGCCATAACTAAAAGTGGGGAAAAAGCCCAAACGTAGGGCCAATTTTTAAATATTGCTCTTACAAACTTAAAAAGTTGATAGAATGAATAACAGGTTTTGCATTAGCGTGAATTTTCTGAAGAGTATGAAGTCTGAAACTCAAATGTCTCTCATTATTTTCTAACTTCAGTCTTTAATAATTTGCACAATTTGCCAGAAAACCACAATTTTATGAAAAATGTACCAAATATATGAGGCAAAAGTCTGGACATTCTGCAAAAATCTGTACAGTTGAGAGGTATGCACAGATTGTGAGAGGAACACACCACACATATGGGGCATACATCTGCACATTCGTACAGTTACGCCAATACACACAATACATGGCGCCATCACAGGCCAGTTACCATTACATTCGTATTGCTGAACACACCCACCCACTGGGTTATATTCCTCACACAGGCCAGCAGGTGCTTATCCACACTACTTATTCCATCATGTACCTTATGTGCAGGCCGGTATTTGCGCTTTCTGTCAGTGGCAGAGCTCACGTACGAGTATGGTGGACTGGACACTGTATCGGTGACACTGCATGACACCCTGAGGGACACATGTCATTTGAATCTATTAACCTTCCACATTGACTTTCACAGGCCATACGTTGTAATTCACATTTGTGGACAAACATGCTTATGAGTTGTACATGTTTTGTCATTTGTCCTGACGTCTTTCTTCTCACCTGTCCACCTAGTATCACTAGTTCTGTACATTTCATTAGGACAGGTTACCTTCATACCTCTCACCTCTACACATTATGGGTATACACCCTGGGGTTTGATCTATGATTCTGTTACATTTGTCATGATAATGTGCCTTTCTGATAGATTGCTGGCAAGCCATGATGGACTGTGCAGTTAGGTAATCATGACTGACATTTCTATTTCATGATTACTAACTCTCATAACATTCGTATTCCCGACTACACAATTATTCTATCAACGGTCTGACTTTGTCTAAGGTATATTTAATATAGTCCCTATTTGTCTGTCCTGTACTATGCCTTAGTTCAGCTGTCTTATTCTGACATTCTGGCAGGTATGGTTACCATCTTGGTCATATGCGTTTCCATCCATGATAATCACATACATGACACTGATATAGGTCCCTACGTCTTTCCCCAGTGGTTTACACAATATCCAGTGGGTGGGTTGCACCTTTTTGGTGAATATAGGTGTGTGCTATACCCACATAGGTATATTGATCACTCCCATGGGGCGTACCTAATATATCTGTGCCAACCAGCACCTTGGCCCAATTCTGCATACCCATGATTCCCATACCTGACACACCTCCACAGTACCCATTAGACATGTTTAATGTGAGCAATAATAAAGTGTGAGGACACTTCCGAGCACTCCCCACTCTGTGGATATCAGCTCGTACATCATACATTCAATCGACCAATGTGTTATTACCCTTGCATCTGCTACTGTTGCATGTAAAGCTATATCGTAGTTGCAGGTGTGACTTCTTTTGCATCAATGATGGTTTGCACTTCGTATGGATCAATTTTTGGGGTCCTGCAAAGGACACCTATATTCATGTTTAACGTGTAGAACTTGCAGGCGCTGTCACACTGGTACTTTCAGGGAAATGGTTTGGAAACCATTGGTGTATTCTCCTTTCATGCATGTCTGTCTGTCTATCCATATTAGGTCACTATTTATGCACATGTGTTATATGTACAGGGACATATGTTTGTTGTGTATATATCTATTCATGTATCGTGTGTATACAGATATATATATATCTGTACATATATACATACGTCTGTACATTCCTCATCTCGTAATTTGCTTTGGATTATGTCTGTGGATATATGTGTATATATATCTCCATATCATACCTTTCAACTGTACAGATTTCCGCTGCATGTACAGATGTTTGCCTCTTATCTTTGCTCCATTTTTCATAACCTTGTGTCTATCTAGCAAGTTAGTGGCATATCATTAAAGACTGATGTTGGTAAATAATGACAAACTTTTCAGGTTACGACTTCATACCCTTCAGAGAATCCATGCTAGTGACACACCTGTTATTCTATCCACTTTCTATGTTTGTTAGGCAATATCTGGGGATAGTCCCTATTTCTGGTCCATTTTTCATAACCTTGTGTCTATCTGGCAAGTTAGTGGCATATCATTAAAGACTGACGTTGGTAAATAATGACAAACTTTCAGGTTACGACTTCATACCCTTCAGAGAATCCCTGCTAGTGACACACCTGTTATTCTATCCACTTTCTCTGTTTGTTAGGCAATATTTGGGGATTGTCCCTATTTGTGGTCCGTTTTTCATAACCTTGTGTCTATCTGGCAAGTTAGTGGCATATCATTAAAGACTGACGTTTGTAAATAATGACAGACATTTCAGGTTACGACTTCATACCCTTCAGAGAATCCATGCTAGTGACACACCTGTTATTCTATCCACTTTCTATGTTTGTTAGGGCAATATCTGGGGATTGTCCCTATTTGTACCAGTTGTTGTCATGGCTTTGTCCAGTTTCGTACTTTACGGGTTTAACAGATTTGAGCCATGTACATGGAACGTGGGGAAAACACCATTCATTTTCTATTCTGTGAGCAGATTACACACGCGCAGGAGCACTTGCATATCCTTATTGTGGGTTACATATGTTTCATAGATAATTGTGCTTCTGTGAACTTTCATAATTCTGACCGTATCAGTTACATATCTGTATTCCACTTTATGGACTACTGCGAAACACACGTTCACCTTTACATATTTAAATGTGTGTACTGCACGAATGCTTTAATTTCACTTTCAAGTTATATGTGCAGTGGTCATAGGTCAACCGGGACTGCATTCACATTGGCCGGATACCGGAACCACTATTCTATTGGTGTTCTCCCTCATTGATATGCATACCCATAGTACTTAGCTACATCAACATATGCCTCACCGCTTCACCTACGACACAGGCATCCATTCTCCTGCTGTTAGAGTCCATACTCCCCGGTGAGGGGTGTTCCCATTCACATTTGACTATTACCTGTATACAGTCATTCGGGGATTGTTATTTTTGGGCATGAAGTGACTACAGGTATGCGGTTGTACATTACACAAGTGTGAAGGGCTGTTCCTGTAAATATGTACTGACCATACCTCTTAGAGCACCGAACCTGCGCAAAACCTACACGATGGGGGGACAATTAGGGACACATTTTAACGATTGCTCTTACAAGCTTACAATGTTGATAGAATGCCAGGTCTTGCATTAGCATGACTTTTCTGCAGGTTGTGGAGTCTTATACTCAGGATATTTCTCATTATTTACTGATGTCAATCCTCAGCTATATACCACACTGGTGCAGATTGTCGGAGGTACACACCAACACTATGGGGCGAACCTGTGGTCATTCTTAGGGTTGCCACCTTTTTGACTGCCCAAAGTGAGACATGTTCTGTAGATATGTCAGATTTTCCAGGACAAAACATACCTACAGCCGTGCATAGTACTGAACTTTAACCTTTTTTTGTAAATATAATAGCTTATTCTAGTAACATTTGAATTGCTTATGCTGCTTCACATAACATATTGAGGATTCATATATAAAATAACCGTTTTATGCGACTATTAAAGTAAATTAGGAAATTAACTCTCAGGACATTTGCTATGTCTTGATTTTTTTCACAGGACACAACTGCCTACAGAGGGATTGTTACTCGCAAAGTGGGACAGGTGGTGACCCTAGTCATTCTGCAAATATCCGGACAGTTGAGTGGTATGGCATGGACATCTGTAATACGCTGTTGTGTTCTGGCACAGCAGTAGCTCAGCATTAAATGTGCTGAGTTGGAATGTGCTGACAGACAGTTTGGTTTCAGACTTCATACTCCAGACATTAATGCCAATGTGCACACTGTTATTCTATCAAATTCTATGTTTCTAAGAGATATGTTTACAGGTTGTCCCTGAGTTTGGACCTTTGTCTCACTTATATTCACGGCTCTGTCCAGATATCTTGCTCACACAGGTTGACAGGTATGGTCAGTCACGACTGCACACAGTCAGTGTCCCTCACACTTGATCAGGGTTGACCTGTTTACATAGTGTCTTCCTCTCCCTCATGCCGTTTTCCACTTTGCAAATGTGTGCATTATATTCTCCCTCCTATTCATGTCTGGACACGTGCCTCACGGGAAGGTATTTTATCCTGGGTGGTAGGTTATGCATGCCCACTTAGGGCTGAACAGTGTCATGAACCTCCACTGCACATTCTGACTTGTGTCCAGATATCTACTGGTTTGGACATCATGTCGTCATACCCATTCTACTATTTACACAAGTTGGTCATCCCGTGAGGAATATCCCAAAAACTGGTCAAGACGAAAACAAGTTAGATACCGAAGATTTTTGTGGCTTCACGAAAACGTGCAGGGGGTTTTACCTGCAGGGGATACATGGTTTGCAATCCTGACACTGCCTAGGGTGACAATACCTACTACATATGCGTAGGGGTCACTGTGTCTAGCTGTTTCTGCAACAAACCAGTGGACCAAGTACGGCTGGATTTGGCGGATGTTCTGGTATGGTGGCAGGTTGAGTGTTGTGGAGGGTATGCTGGGTAGGCTATTATGCATCCAGATGTGTTGCGTTTGTTATGGCCAGTTCCATCAGGACCCATCTGTGGGTATGTGATGGTGCCGTATGTATACATTTGTCTCGCATATTTTCATATTCATATGTTTGTGGGATTGTGTTCTACACTATGGCCTGTCTGCTTGTCTTGCAGCTGTTTCTACATGAGGTTGTGTTTCTTTCCACTTCACCCACTGCCCCCTCATACACCTCCGGTTCACCTTTTCTGCATACAACACAAGTATCACCTTTGAGGAATTTACCATTAAACACACACCCCTCACACGCGAATTACTCACACCCCATAGAGCACTACTTTGGTTGTTGGCCCATGACACGGCCAGAGTTACACATTGACTACCCTACATGTGTTGGGTACCTTTATGGTTGTGTGGACTACCCTGCCATGTTTGCTGTACACATGCTATACCTCACGCACATAGGTACACGCCCTTACTTCACTTTCATTATTTGGTTGGTGTATCCGGATACTACCCGTTCGACTGTGTCACATACACGTTCGGATTATACAGCTGCCTTCCGGATTTTGCCAGCCTGTTCTACTCATTGGTAGGATGGCACCTTTTCCTATGTCCAAGCTATTCCTTACACATGTCCGACTGTTGTGGACATTGCCTCCCCACAATCAATGGTTGTGTTTCCACCTTTTCAATTGTCCACAGTGTGACATAGGGTTACCACCTGTCCCACTTTGCGAGGGACAGTCCCTCTTTGGGCAGTTGTGTCCTGACATGTAATTGTCAACATGGCAAATGTCCTGAGATTTTAGGACAAACATATTTCTTATATTTTATGTGATAGTTGCATTAAACAGTTAATTCTGTATCTAAAATACCTGACTGTTATGAGAAACAGACTAAGCAACTAAAATGCTACAGGAATACATTTTTCTGTAGGCAAAACAGTTATGTTCTGTCCTTTGTACTGGCCTTGGGTATGTGTCGGCTTGTACAGTCTGATGTCTGTACCAAACATGTCCCACTTTGGCCATTTGTAAGGGTGGCAACCCTACTGTGACAGTTGCAGTGAACACGGCATATTTTACAGGCCGACACATACCCACTGTCAGTTTGGCAGATAGAACTTACAATTCTTGCCTATATCTAAGCTTATTCTTGTAGCATTTCAGTATCTTATTCTGTTTGTTATGACATTTCTGTATTATACGTCCAGTGAAATATGTTTAATGCAACTATTGCATGACGTCTACGGAGGAATTATGTCCTATATTCTCTGGACATTTGCCAGTTTTACATGTTTGTGTCAGGACACATCTGCGCACAGCGGGACTGTCACTCACAAAGTGGGACAGGTGGTAATCTTGGTCGATGGTACAGATCATACTGTTCCTTTCGGCCTACATGTGTCTGTGTTGTTATGGCTCGTTTATATGCTCCTTCTGTTTCGTTTACATGCATATGCTATGTCCTATCACATTTGGTATGTGAAATACGGACATACCTTTTGTATGTGACTATTACATGGCTTGTGGGATATGATTCAGACATACGGTCACTACCTATATCTACATTTCTCCTCGTGTATTTTGTTATGGACACATCTGCACAGCTATGTTCCCTCCCTCAAATTATGGGTCGGCTGGTGACCCTCTCCATTGGACTGGACGTACCTACTGGTGACGCGCTAACATCTGATATGTTTCACTTCCACATGGTATAGCTATCTACACTACGTTGGACTACAGGCACACGGTTTTCCTGTCATTTGTTCATGGGTACAGACCCATTATTCCCTACCGTGCATTTGTGTTTGAGTCTTCATTTTCTGTTCGCAGGGACTTTGCTTTGCATACGTTTCAGTCTCCACGGACACTGATAGGTACGATTACTATTGCTGGCAGAATATAATATTCAGCAGTTTAGGTTGCTCCTTGGAAGCCGACATTGACACGCCTCCCTGCGCAACTTCGATACGCCCCTTGCACTCGTGCACGTTTCCTATGCACATGGCTGTGGCAGCTGCGCGCCTTCATTAATATGCATATGGCATGACTACTCCACATCTACGCCGCACGGCCGGCGCAAGCCTTACGCCGGCCTTGCGCCGAGCTTCATGAATCCGGGGGGATGTCCAGTCCTTTTCTTCTGGGATTGTGATTATATTATTGTTTTTGATGAAGGAAGATGCCTCGCCTATATTGTTGAAGGTCCTTATTTAATTTGAGGGGAAATCTTGATTTTTGCAGGATATGCAAGTTAAGCTTTTATTTTGTTTTGTTTAAGAAGTTTCACAAGTGGCCATTTTTTTCCTCAAGTCTAGGACTCTAGTAGAATAGTCATTATCAAATCAGATTTGGTGGTATTTGTATTTTAAAGGACGTTTTCTCCATGCTGATTAAGTGCAAGTTCTTTGTCAATATATGATAAAAAGTTTACTACAATAGATCTTGAAGAAGCATTAGGTGAGGAAGGTATAGGCTTTCCTGTGGCTCTATGAGCCCTTTCTATGCCACTGGATAGACCTTCTTTTAAATCCAAGATTTCAGATAGCTAGGAAACAAAATAATGTTCTCACAATCAGTTTTCTCTGGGAGACCAAATCTTCTGATCTGTGTTCATCTTTCTCTATTCTCTAGATCGCTATCTTGTTGATTAGCCAGTTGTTTTGCTGCAAAAGAAATTCACTTTGATTTTCTTCTTCCTTCAGTCTCTCATCTATGTCACAGAGAGATATTTTAATGCCTGATATTTTTATTTGTTGCTGTTGCAATAATTCTTTGAAGACATCAGTTTGTTTTTGGCAGTTCTCTATAACATTTTCAAGATAGCCTTTAAATCCATCCATGTTCAATTATAGCTCCTGTAGTGTGGAAGACATCAGTTGGATTTCTTTCTCAAGGTAGTTTCAGAGTGTGAGTTTTTTGAGTTGCTCATTTCCATGAAGTAGTAGTAATCTCTAAATTGTTTTGACAGGAAAATACTGATAAAATGTTACCAAAATTAATTTACAGGTGGAACAGAAGTTTATCAATGATATTTAGTTCTTTTTGTTTGATGAAACTATTTTCCTGTTTTTTAGGCTAGTTTTGTGGAGCTCTAAAAAAGTGCTGCTGTCAGTTATCCATTCAGGCTCTGCTGCCTGCATAGTTCTTTTTTGATGTTTTGAACTTAGAACAGGAATTTACAGTGGTCTGTGATACTTCATGGCAACCTTCATGCAAATAAGGAGTGCAGACATATAAGGAGTTCTGCTCCTGACTCATTTAAGAATAAATGTGTGTTACGTTAATAGTGTGTGTGTCATGATTTACACATCTGTCATGATAATTGGAGTAATGTTCTCATTGTATGGGTAATATAAGTGCATACGTAAGCTGTCCTCAATCTGGTGACTGTCTATACATTAAAGACATGTTGTCCTCCTCCTTATGCATCGCTAAGTACTATATGATAAGGGGTCTATATTACATCCTCGAAAAACCTATTCAGCAAACGCCCGTTTGCTGACCAATAAACAACAAAATCCAACTTCTTCAAATGGCTGTTTCAGTGAATTTTTTCCTAGGGGGAAAAATTTTCTTGGCTAACCAAAAACCAGACAAACTTTCAAACCCTTCAAAGTGGGGGGGGGGGCTGTGCCCCAAACCCACACAACTAAATATACCAACTCCAAGATTGCACTACAGTGAGGAAAAGGGCAAATTTCTGATGATGGAAAACAATTTTTCCCCTAGGAAAAAGATCACTGCAATGGCTGTTTGTGAGAGTTAGATTTCACTGTTTATTTGTGGGTGAACAGGCATTTGCTGAAGAGTTTTTTTTTTGAAGATGTAATATAGACCCCATGTTAACATACATGTCATACTTAAAATACATCAGAAAATGCATGGCAATGCAAAATCATTTATACTATTGCCTTCTGAGTATATAGAAGCAACACTTTTAAGATGTGCCTAGTGTAATATGACCTAAAAACTCTTTGATTTGACCAAATGTCTTGCACTTATTGCTGGGACGATATGGGAATTGTTGGCCTGATTATGAGCCACACAACAGGCTAATACATTACTGCTGGTGGAATCACAGACATACATGAATTCATAGGGAAAAATGTAATGGTAAAATATAATGTCCAATGTTTGTAGGCCTGATGCTGGATTCAGACACTGCCAATCTGTATAGACAGTTTATAGATGTGCTCAATACCTGATCATACCACAAAAGAAGCCAAATGTTAGGTGCCAAAACAGACACATTTGAAAGGACAAAGAAACACTCTGAAGCAAGGAATTTTGTGTGCAGCATACTTCATGACAGTAGCTGCAACTGAAATATCACATTTGATCTGCATTCAACTCTTGAGGGTGTTCAACATATTATAATAGCCATCACTTCATAAAAATATCACTCTGTTTTTCTGCAGTGCAGATTAAGCTAAACAGTATTGAGAAGGAAAACAGGCTGATGTGGCTGAAGGCAACAATGCACCAGCTTCTGCTATAAGACATGAACTGCCATTAGCCATGTGTAACCATTGCTCCTCATTGCCAGGCACTGAGCAAATGCTGAGGACAAAGAATTATGAAAAAAAAAGCAGTGGTGGGGGTGGTGGGAGCGATAGGGAGAGATTTTTTATGGGACATTTCCTGGCATATTGGTAGTGTGCTACTTTTAAGTTGTCATCATCATGGCTCTGATAACATTTTTCCCAAAAAGGAGCATGCAGGGCTAGGAGAGAAGAATTATGAATAAGATATTAGCAGGATAAGACCAACACTTACATAGTATTGATATGAAAGAACATTGCATAATTTTTCACATAGTTCTGGATTCAAACTCTGGACTTTGGGTCAAAGCATTCTAGAAACATGAGACCTAAGCATCCCATGCAGGAATTCAGTCTTTGAGTGCTTTTAAGCATTTTATTAGTAGCATGCCATTACACACAAGGAGCTGGCAGTGGAATTAGTGTTGAGATATCTAGTGGTGAGGTGGCAGGTTTGAAAGGCAGTTTGAAAAGTAGTTTGAATGGTAGGAGTACACCTTGTAGTACTGAGTGCTGTGGTAAAATTGTCAGGGTTATAGAATATTACCAAGGACTGGAGGGAACTATATTAGAATGCCAAAACCTCACATTCGCGTATCTCGAAAGGTCAACACATAAACAGTGAACCGCAACAACACCGAACATCTATAAGTGCAAAATTCAAAATATCGAATTGCCATAGATGGTTAACTCCACCGGCCACTATGTACTGCCTACCCAAACAAAATAAATTACTATACATGCACTTACCTTAACCCGTATCCTAACCCCAAGGTTAGAAACTATCGCACATTTACGTTAGCTACTGGATAAGGGAATCTCCTACTGACATTTTACCTTACTAAACATGGTGTGGACCACTATGGTAATTTGATCATTTGAATTTCATGCTTACTGACGTTCAGTGTACTTGCGGTTCGCTCTTTACTTGTCGACCTTTAGGGATTTGCGTTTTTGTACTTTCAGCAGTCTAATATAGACACGGACTGGAGAATACTAAGATTGCTGAAGGGCTGGGAAAAGGTGCAGCCAATAAAAGGGATGGTAGACAACCATTAGACAAACATATATTAACATTATTGTTGGTTGGTTTGCACAAGCTGGCTTGTTCTTTTTATGATTATGTGCTTTCAGTTACTTTGACTGTTTTCATGTTCATTGGAGTATTTCAAGTTAGTGAGTTATTGGGTTATCAGCAGTGGGAAGATATTATAATTACTTCAGTGGGGGTATTAATTTAGCTTACACGATCAAGGACTGATTGGAAGGATGAGGGTAGTGCTGCCTAGGAGTAGAGTGCATTTATTATATCTGGTGGCATAAGCTTTAGAGTGGTGAGAGGCATGTGGTAGGCAAGCGAAGGATTAGCTTTTCATGATACAAAAGGGAAATGTGTGGTTGCTAGGACATTTTCATATTGGGTGAGAATGGCTTTAACAGGGGTGCAGGGAAGTAAATACTTTGGGAAGAAATAGCCCTGGAGTTATGGCTAGGCTTGTATAGGCCTTAGGGCCGATAGCCTAGTACCAACCTATGAACCTATGAACCTATGAGTGTACAAGAAGTGAAAGCAGACTGTAAAAGGCATCTGCTTTAGCTGAGGAAGGTAAGTCAGTGAATGGGATTAAAAGAGCAGGAAGATGACGATCTAGGGCATTTTTTGGAAAGCATGTGTTAGTTTACTGTAGGTGAAGATAGATTGTAGTATGATATAAGTTGTTTTTTTTTTTCCTTTACAGGTAGCAAGCTTTTAGTCCTGTTTGCCACCCTTTTATTTCTTTGCAACAAGAAGTGGGGAAGTGAGAACTATCTGCTCTGAAACTGCCCCCCCCCCCCAACCATTGCTGTGGTGGTGTTAAAATTTATAAAACTAGTCTAACAGCTTTTGTGTTATCTGATTGTTTCAAGGCTTGCTGATTTAAAAATAGTTCCTGTTTGTAAATTCCTGCATACACTGTTAGAATCTCCTTGTGTTCTGACTGAAGAGTCCTTCTCAAACAATCTGGAAATATATCGCTGATAAGTATATTTCTTGGCACTTTAACTTTTCAGAGTTCTGCATTGTCTTAATTTTTGTCTGACTGAATTATTTTATATATTTGCTGACATTGTTTGCTGTTTTCTGATCTGTTCTGAAACTGGGTCCCCCTATTCCTGTGGTGGTGTTAAAGTTTATAAAACTGGTCTAAGGGCTTTTGTGTTATCTAATTGTTTCAAGGCTTGCTGATTTAAACATAGTCCCATTTGTGAATTCCTGTATACACTGTCAGAATCTCCTTGTGTTCTGACTGAAGAGTGCTTCTCAAACAATCTGGAAATATATTGATGATAAGTATATTTCTTGGCAGTTTAACTTTTCAGAGTTCAGCATTGTCTTAATTTTTGCCTGATTGAATTATTTTATATATTTGCCGACATTGTTTGCTGTTTTCTGATCTGTTCTGAAACTGGGTCCTCCCTATTCATGTGGTGGTGTTAAAGTTTATAAAACTGGTCTAAGAGCTTTTGTGTTATCTAATTGTTTCAAGGCTTGCTGATTTAAACATAGTCCCATTTGTAAATTCCTGTATACTCTGTCAGAATCTCCTTGTGTTCTGACTGAAGAATGCTTCTCAAACAATCTGGAAATATATTGATGATAAGTATATTTCTTGGCACTTTAACTTTTCAGAGTTCATCATTGTCTTAATTTTTGCCTGACTGAATTATTTCATATACTTGCCGACATTGTTTGCTGTTTTCTGATCTGTTCTGAAACTGGTTTTCTCCATCCCACCCATCCTATTCCTGTGGTGCTGTTATAATTGGTGGCTTTGCAGTTGTCCACCCCTACTGTAAATTTGATCTGCAACACTCCTCCCAGTTTACCATTTTACCTAATACAGAGAGAACATTTGAGAAGGCCAAGCAATTAGGTTCTTAACCTTGAATTATCTTCTGTTCCTCCTTCCTCCCTTTGCACTTTACTAACAAAAAAAAATCTCCTTTTGTTCTGACTGAGTGTACTTCTCAGCTGATAAGTATATATTTTTGGCACTTTTTAACTGTTCAGAGCTGAAGAAAACAACAAAATAAATTTAGTTCAGAATGCAGTTTGAATAAATTGCATTTACTTAAACTGTATTTGCTTTAATACTGCAACACACTCAAGTGTTCTAGCTTGCACTGCACTTGAATTATTTTTAGTGCTGTTTTAGCTGCTTTCTGGAAAAAAAATTCTAAGTTTGCTTCATGCCTTTCCTGTAACTAGTCTAGTCCACATACAGATTTGCTGTATCCAGGACTGTTGGTAAGCTTCTGAACCCACTCAAGCCTTTCTGTGTTGGAGGGAATCCTACTAGCTTATCAGTAGGAGTGGTAAGCACTAGGTTGCCTATCCACAAGAGGAGTGGTTTCTGGCTCAGAAATTGTAGTTTATTGGCCATTTAGGCAGTTTTTCCATCTCTTTCAACTTTCTAGTTTAAAAGCCCACTTCTGCACTTGTTTCCCACCTTTCCTGTAACTACTCTAGTCCAGATACAGATTTGCTGTATCCAGGACTGTTGGTAAGCTTCTGAGCCCCTCAACCCTTTCTGTGTTGGAGGGAAACCTTCGAGCTTATCAGTGGGAGTGGTAAGCACTAGGTAGTCTATGTACACAAGAGGAGTGGTTTCTGGCCCAGAAAGTGTAGCTTATTGGCCATTTGGGCATTTTTTTCCATTTCTTTCAACATTCTGATTTAAAAGCCCACATCTGTGCTTGTTTTCCACCTTTCCTGTTACTAGTTTAGTAAAGATACAGATTTGCTGTATTCAAGACTGTTTGTAAGCTTCTGAGGCCCCCCAAGCCTTTCTGTGTTGGAGGGAAGCCTTCTAGCTTGTCAATGGGAATGGTAAGCACTAGGTGGAATATCTACCACAAGATGAGTGGTTTGCTGCCCAGAATTTGTAGTTTATTGGCCATTTGGGTAGTTTTTCCATCTCTTTCAACTTTCTGGTGTAAAAGCATGTGTTTGCACTTTTCCCACATTTCATGTAACTAGTCTAGTCCAGATGCAGATTTGCTGTATCCAAGACTGTTTGTAAGCTTCTGAGCAATGCCAACGTCTGCTCTTCAATGTTTCCCTTAGATCTGCTAGTTCTATCCTCTCCTGCACTTTTAATAGCTTATTACTTTAGCACTCTACCAGACTTCTTGTAGCAATTATTATAGCACACAAAAGTGCTACCAGCACTAAACTTTCTACAAGGAAACAGCTCTAGTACTTATTATTAATGACCACTCCTCCAGGCATGTCTAAAGGTCTGTCCCTGTGCTTTCTTCTATTAACCTTGTGATCTTGGGCATCCTGAGGCAATGTAGCAACTGCCTCATGTACACTGACAACCCTCTCCTCTTACCTCCCAACACTCAGACTTCTGAGAAATGCACTTATATATCCAAATTGGAAACCACTCACTTTCCAGCCAAGACCGGAATAGCTGGCCAAGAGGAGAAGGTCAACACTTGCACCACACCACATGGAACACATATCCCTCCAGAACACACACTAGCACTGTCTACACATAAAAACAGAAACCACACACCCAACTTTGCTGAAGCTCTCAATAAAAATCTACCCAAACAGCAGACACCTCCAAGGCAGAAATGAACTTAACCACCACAACACAACACTAATCATGAGACACAGAACTCTCCTAAACAGTGTGCCACTCAGCCAAAGCCCCTAAGGCAAAACAGCATGCCCAACACACTAGTCATAGGTGACTCAATAGTGAGGCACACTGATGTCCCACTCAGTAGACTGAATAAAGAGAAAGTAACAGTCAGCTGATTGTCAGGCTCCAGGATCTGCCACAAAATGCATGCACTCAGGTTCCTCAAAAATAGGTACAAATATGACTCTGTCATTGTACATGTGGGTGTGAATGACCTAAGACATACCTCCCTGGATTACATGACAAGAGACATGGAGGAGCTCATGGATTATGTAGCCTAGGCGAGTATGACCCTAGCCCTGAGCAGCATCCTACCATCACCCAGAATGATACCACAGTACAAGAAGAAAATGACAGATTTCAGCAATTGGCTAAGTTTCTCGTGTCATTCTAAGGGGATCCAGTATCTGTCTGCCTGGGATGACATGATTGACAGACCTTGATGTTTTGCCAGAGATGGCCTGCATCTGTCACCCCTGGGCTTCCGGATACTGGCCAAGGCTCTTGCCACCCCTATAGAGACTTTTTAGGTGGTATTCTAAAGACCAAATTACCACTGTAACAGCTATGAACAAATACAATCTGAGGGTCATGCTGCTCAATGCTAGAAGTATAAATCTAAAAAATGCACTCACTTGAAGCACTTTTTAAAATGGAGAAAATTGACATTTGTGCTGTAACAGAGACCTGGTTCAAGACAGCAGAAAGCAACCCTGCACTACCAGGCTATAACTCATTCCAAACCTTTTGGCCCCAGAACTTGGGCCGAAGCTCCAAAGGCTGTGATGTTTCCATATTCATAAAGGATGCACAAACCTCCAGGTTGGTAGCCCAATATAAATTACCTGAGATACCTCAGGTGCAGCTACCACTGGGTAAGACAACAATTCAGGTTATAGGTCCCCAACCATGTCCCAAGACTCACACTCCACGTTCCTAAGCACCCTGGAGAATATTAGGGTCCAACCTAACACTCTAACACTGAGTGACTTCAACTACCCCTCCATTAACTGGGGAAACTACTCATGTACCAATACAGTTGCCCAGTGCTTTCTGGAATTCATTAACTCCAATGCCCTGGACCAGCTCATTCTTACCACCATGAGAGGTAGCAACATCCTTGACCTGGTCATTACTAATATGGGCAACCATTGCTCTACACCAATAGTCATCTCCTCCCTGGTTAGATCCGACCACAAACTAATCACCATGGAAATCCACATCCCTCCCACACACACCCCCCACAATGGTAACCACCATGAAAAACTTCTCCAAAGCTAACTTTGGGCTCCTAAAAACAGAGGTGGCTAACTTCATGGCACCCATGCAAATGGAGAATAGTTGCATGACCACCGAATAATACATCAATGCACTGTATGAACACGTACACAAATGCGTGGATCTCACCATACCCAATACTATCAAGACGCTGTCCTCAAAAAAAAAAAGAAGCCAATCTGGTGGTCTCCTGCCATAAACAAATTACAACAGAAGGAGGAAACTGATGCAGAATAAGGTGAAGTCCCAAGACTGGAAAATCTCCCTTACCAGCCTCAATAAAAGGTTGAGATCCCTCATCAAATCCTCTAAAGCTAGCTATGAAAAAAGAATTGCAGCAGATAGTAAAGATAACCACAAGGCCTTCTATAGTTATGTAAAGAATCTCCACAACAATACCCAGATTTGCTCTGAGCTACTGCACAATGGTACCTCCTATACTGAGCCAACAGATATTGCCAATATACTGGCTGACAGATTCAGTGCCAACTCTACTCCCCCCCCCCCAAAGGACCAATCACAATATCAGTGGATTGCCAGGCACCCAGTATTAATGCTGCACAGGTTATAACAGCTCTGTCCAAGGCCAAGAATACAGCTTCTATGGGACCTGACAATATCCCTGGCTGTGTTCTGCATGAACTACAGAATGAACTGGCACCTCACCCGTGTGCCCTGTTTAATCACAGCCTCAGCTCAGGCTTTGTCCCTACCAAAAGGTGCACTGTTACAGTCATTCCTCTCCAAAAGGGAGGAGTGACTACAGACCCTGGGAACTATCACCCCATTAGCCTGATGAGTCTGATATGCAAAGCTATGGAATGCATCATCATGGACCTAATAAAAAAGGATATAGGGAATCTCCAAACTCTGGATCCTACACAGTTTGGTTTTGTGAAGGGTAGATCATGCCTGTTCAACTTGGTCGACTTCTTTGAGTCAGTCACCAGAGATGTGGATGAAGGCAAGGTGGTTCATACAGCCTACCTTGATCTGCCCAAGGCTTTTGATACCATTCCCCACTCATGAATCATATAAAAACTCACTAAGCTAGGCATCAACACCTATATCACTAGGAGGGTTGCAAACTGGCTCACAGATAGAACCCACAGAGTGAAAGTAGCTGACTCCAAGTCAGACTGTCGACCAGTCATGAGTGGAGTCCCACAGGGTTCAGTCCTGGGTCCTCTCCTGTTTGGTATCTACTTCTCTAAAGTCCAGGCCAACATGAAGGGACTCTGGCTGACAAAGTTCACAGACAATTGCAAGTTGGGAGCAATTATTAACTCCCCAAGTGATGATGACATCCTACAGAAGGGCCTCAATGAGAACAACGACTGGTGTCAAAACCATGACCTTAAGCTCAATGACAAAAAATGTGTCATCATCCCCTTTGGGAAAAACCCACTTCCCTTGAATTACCACATAGATGGCAGCCCACTGAACACAGAAGACATTATAAGAGATCTAGGGACACAGGTTGACAGCAACCTCTCTTTTGACCACCACATTGCCACTGTGGTCAGAAAGTCCTTCTATGTGGCACATCTCATTAATAAGGGTTTTACATCCAGGAAGAAAAAGGTCATTGTCTCCCTCTACTCTTCCCTCATTAGGCTAATCATCGAGCACAATGCCCCATTTGGCACGTACCTCACTAGATACCTGCAACAACTGGAGAGGCTGCAAAAGTACCTCACAAAGAGGATACTAGGCCTTAAACACTTGTCCTATATGGACAGATCAAAACACCCCAACTATTCTCTGTCTCATTATCACATACTTAGAGGCCATCTCTACTTGACTTACAAAGCCATGTCTAACCCAGTTCTGTTAGAAATGCTACATCTAATGAAATCCCAATCCCTCTAAACCACACTCTCCAGAGACCTCAATCTCATTACCACAATCAACAGAACATGCTGGAGGGACAGGTTCATAACCCAGAGACTGCCCATGCTATGGAATAGACTTCCCATACTTGTCAAGTAGAGCACCTCACTGGCCCTCTTCAAGACAAATCCTGATGAATAGATGGGAAATAGAAAATTCACCCCTGGGATCACTCCAGTGGCTCTACTTGACAGAGGCACTAGGAACTAAGGTCGGGTGACATGATGCCAGGGTAATCCTATGGGCTAGGCTTGCAAAGGCTCCAGGGCCATTAGCCTAGTACACACGTATGAACCTATAAATTTACGAATCTGGGCATAGACCCAGCAGAATCGCAAGTCCAGTGGTGTGGTCATTGAGGTATGCAGTGGTGTCAATTGTTGCCAGCATTGGAAAAGGTGAGACAGTAATTTGGTGATCCAGTAGGGTTAGTCATACATGTTCAAGGTGATGATATTGGAATGATATTGGAATTTTTCCTAAAAGGAGTTGCCAACCTGTTTCATAAGGGATTTGTTAGTGGTTTCCCAGAGGTTTTGAAGGACTAAGATTATTTGTTTGGCCATAATTCTAAGGATGGTTTAGATGGGTGCTGGTAAGTTTAAGGTGATGGAGGTTAATGTGAGGTTTCCTAATCATAGAGTGGCAAGGATGAGTGATGTTTTAGGGTTTTCTGTATTTGAGTATTGATACTTTGCTGATAGGAATGTGGCGTGGCTTCATAGTAATGATGTACACCTCAGTGATATCAAGTTAGGTATGTTTAATGTTCAACTGTCTTTATTTGTTCAGGAGTTCTTTGGGAAATAGCTTGTAAGATTTATAAGGGGGAGCAAGCTGTTGGGCAGTCTGATGGCAGAAAATTGTCCCAAGTAGTTGTTTAAGATGGTAGGCACCCCCCCCCCACACACACACACAATTTCCGTTGGCACTCTTATTTGGATCATGCAAGCAGTATTACTCTGCCTGGAGGAGTAAGTTGTGCTTAGTGAGCAGTGGAATACTGCTAGTAGGTATGTGGTAAGCAGCCTAACACATTGTCTAGTTTGGGAAGGTGTCTTGTTGAAATTATTAAAGAGTCTATGATGAAGATTAGCAGGGAATCACACTGCCCAGTCATTTATGGTTTGGTAAAGTTAATGTATTTTTCATGTTTATCAATTAAGCTGGTGATAAAGTTATGTACGTTGATTAATTGCAGCCGCAGACAAATAACAGCTGGAGATTACCAAAACCAAAACCAGTAATTAAACAACTTAAATTAAGCACATTCATCCTCCAAAACTTAGGATTTCATCAGAACTCACCAACTTGAATTAAAAGCAGACTTAAATAGTGAAAACTCATTCCATAATTAACCCTGATCCAAAAATTTAAAGGGTTCTGTGTATTTTACCTTTCTTTTGGACTTGAATATACTGATTTTATGTACCAGGAATTTGTTGACATGTTTAATAATCATTGAATTAATGAATAAGATTATCAGATTTAATGATGTTTCAATTTGTAAGTTAATGAGGGAAGTTGAAAAATTAAATGATGACATAAGAAATTGCTTAACTTTTAGGCAATGGGAAGTGCTTTACAATAAACATCTGAATATAGTTGATAATAAATGTAATATTCTTACTAAGAAACAAATGAAAATTCATAGAGATGTACTGTAAGACAGCATGCAGAGAAAAACATGCCCTATTAAAGTTAGTATAAGAATTGACCCCAGTAATAATGGTAAGAATAGTGATACCCAAGACTCTTTGTTGAAAGTGGGGGTGCAACCCCAACCTCCAACAAACAAAAATGAGAATAAAACTAATAACAAAAATAAATATCTCAGAAATAAGAACAATCTTTTTTTTCTGAAAGAGCAAAGGGAAAGGACAACCAGAAGGTATTGGAATTTTCTCAATTCCAGGCAAGGGAAATTTCATGATCCCTTCAAGAGCAGGTGGAAGGGTTGGAGCAGATTGGATCTCAGATATTATTTATGATGGAATACTCCATACGTACAAGGGATTTAATATTTATAAGTATACAGACAGAAGTATCACAATAGTCCATTTTCCCTTTTCTTGAAAGGTTTAAAATTTGTTCCCTCAAAGAAGTTTGATGTGGTGGACTCAAGTTGAAACAAAGTTGGTTGTTAGAAAATTAAATTTGGCAGTTTTTATTTTGTATGAAAGAGAACAATTTTAAAGTATGTGTTAAAAAGAAAAGCACCTTCAATCTCCCACTGCACCCCACCCTTATTGTTTTTGAAAAGGCTATTCCAGATGACCTGTAAAATTTTGAGGTCATCTCTGAAAAGAAAGTTTTATTCACCTTAATTTAACAGAGGGTTAGAAAAGACGGTACTATAAGGGTGATGAAACCAGATAAGGGTGGGGGTATGGTTTTATTCAATTCACTGGAATATTCTAAGGCTGTGTTTGATTTATTTAACGACAAGGAGGTTTATTCTGGGTCTTCAATTAATGAGATTCAGATAAGCTATCAAAGGATAGATTCATTTCTGGAATAATACTTTTTAGAACAAAGAATCACCTTGGATTCTTACAATGCATTAAGAGTTAAAAAATCCCATGATTGTCATCCTGTTTGGAATCCCCAAAGTAAAGATCTACTGAGACCCCGTTTAGACCCATATTCTCAGGCAGGGGGTTCTAAAACTTACCACATTGGGGTTCATATAGATAAAATGCTAAAACCAATCTATGGTCAAATACAACATGTTATAATAGATTCTTGGGACTTTTTAGGAAGGATAAGAAATAACTTTGGTCAGAAGATTTAATTTTTGTAACCACTTATTTGATAGACCTTTTTTCTTCAATACTGAAAATTGAAGGGCTGGAACACTTCAGTAATACTTTATTTAAATACTCATTCTTCCCAAAGGACAACAATTAACCTTCTAGTTGAACTTATGTCTTTGGCACTTGACTTCAATTTCATTTATTATGAAGGAGAATACTATAGGCAATCTGAAGGTGTAGCGATAGGGGGGTTTTGTGCCCCTATTTATGCCAATTTAGTATTAGCTGATTGGGAGTTAAAATTTCTGTTTGAAAGTAAAAATTATTTTAAAAATATTAAGTTATACATAAGGTTTTTGGATAATGGATTTATATTGTGGAAAGGCCCCGAGAATGGTATAGTGGATTTTGTTAACTATTTGAATCATTCTTCTACCGTTTTAAAATTTACATATAACTATAATAGAAATGGTTTAAATTATTTGGACATTTTCATTGAACACAATTCCAATGGTTTTAATTCTAGAATGTATAGGAAGCCAACGTTTAGTAATACTTATTTGGATTTTTCCAGCTGTCATCCTTATTGTCAGAACAAAAGTATTTTAAAAGGACAGTATATAAGGGCCACAAGGATGACATTTCAGTTTGAAGATGTGTGTAGTGAATTAAAACTTATAGAGGAGATGTTCTTCAATTATGGTTATCCCCTAAATTTGGTTCAGGACACTTCTAATTACATGCAAGCACAATAGGTGTTAAAGTATAAATCATTATTAGGTGCAGACTCATTTAATTTAATGAAGGAACAGGCTGACAGCAATTTTGAGAGAGTTATAGTGGTCCAATATGGTCCACATTCACATGCTATTAAAAATATGATTTGGAAGAACTGGAATGTTATTACGGGGAAACCCCAGCTTCAGCAAATAGTTGACAATGAATTGGTATTTGTGTTCAAAACAGGTCCCAACCTTAAGGCTAAATTCGAAGAATCAGGGAGACAAAGAAACCCTATTACAAACACAAGGGAAACATTTAAATGTGGGACATGTACATCATGCCCCTAGATATTAGCAGTTAATAGTTTAACGTTAAAAGATTATTTAAAATCTTATGTACGGTTTGCTAGAGTGTTGTCAAACAAGTAATGTTTATCTTGATGTGTGTGGGAGTTGTCTGATATTTTATGTGGGCAAAACTGAAAGGTGCCTTTGGAAAATAATTTATGAGCACTTATATCAAATTATTAGGCAAAATGACAACAATGCTTTGTTCAGACACTCTTTAAAGTGCTCACATTTTAAAAGCTTTCATTTTACAATTTTAGAGCAGGTTAAAATGAAACCTGATAGGTTGAAACTTGTGAAATAAACTCAAGGAAAGGGAAGCCATATGGCAGTTGAAATTAAATGCATAGAATCACCCTAGTATTAATGACAAAGTCTCCCTTCAACCATTTTTAAGTATGAGATCACACATTTTTTTACAAGAACATATGATTTGTATATAGTTATATATTGTACACTGTTTTATTTTTAAATAAATATTAAGGTTTCTTTGGTGCTATTTGAACTGCTATTGAAAAATCATTATTAATTATATTTACTAAGCCACTTATTTTTTATGGGTATGGTCTTTTTTATTTGTATTGTCCCTTTAAATTTTTGGAGCAGGGTTAATTATGAAAGGGTTTTTCGCTATATAAGTCTGCCTTTAATTCAAGTTGGTGAATTCTGCTGAAGTCCAAAGTTTTGGAGGACGAAAGTGCTTAATTTACGTCGCATAAGAAATGGTTTTGGTTTTAATAATTCCCAACTGTTATTTGTCTGTGGCTGCCAAAACAATAGCTTTTTTGGTTTTTAGTTTATTATCTTATCATACACACATTTAGTTGAATTATTGGGTTTCTGAAACCTCAGTGACAAATGGAATTTGCTTGGCAGACTAATTTGTTATTGAGCTATGCCTTAATTATAGGATAATATGAGATGTGAAGTAGGGGAAGTAGGGGAAGAAGGTAAAGTGGCGTTCTCTTTGGCATTGCAGGTTGTGTTGGCCGCCATCCCCTTCCCAAATTGTTGATAGGGCTTGGTGTGGAAGAAGGATCCTAGTAGTTTTTCAAGATGATAGGGTCTTGCCCCCCTTAAGTTCAGTTGCCACTCTCATTTGGATCATGCAAATGGTATTATGCTGACTGGTGGAATACATTGTGGCTTGTGAGCAGTGGGATGCTGCTAGTAGTTGTGTGCTGAGTAGTTTAACATAATGTCTAGTTTGAGAAGATGTGCTGTTGAAGTTATTAAATAATCTGTGATGAAGGTGAGCATTCTGTCATGCTGCCCAGTTATTTATGGTTTCATAACATTGATGTTTTTACATGTTTGCTAACAAAGTTGATCACAAAGTCATGTATGTTGTTGAGTTGCATTATTTGTGGTGTGGGAAAACCTCAGTGACAAAGTAAAATCAAGTACATATAATTTTAATAATTTAGTATATAACCAAATTAATACAAAAGAATAATAAAATTAAGACATCCAGCATCTATGAAGGGATGACATCCACAGAGTATTACCAAAGAGAAGTATCTGGTAGCATTATTATTACAACCAATCAGGGCTTGTAAAAGTTGCCAATACAAATGTCTATAAAACAATCTGGATTCCACTGGAAGCTGAACATGTGGAAGTTAAGAACTGCTGTATTTCGGCATTCTAGCAATCTAGTTTCGCATGTAATGACATATGTAGATACTGTCCTTACTGAACATTGTGTTACTGTGAGGGACATTGGTAGAATCGACATAGTGGGCTGACATACATATTGACTGTTACACACTAAAGGATTATCAGTCAAACATTGTTGTGACTTCATGTCAGAATGATTGCACACTTCTCTCCTGTCCTATATGCATTATGTGTATTGGCAAGGCAAACATGCACTGCGGAATGACAGTGATGGATTTTGTGAGAATAAGTTAACCAAGCTAGTAACACAATGCAAGTGTGAACACTTTTCAGTAGGCATATTATTTTAAATGACTGAATTAAGTGAGTAGCTATCATTCAGAAATGATGATCATCTTTTGACAACAGTAATACAAACTTACAACTGTGCAGCAGAAAACTATAAACCACGTGCATAATCATATCTCAAACTGCTGAACTTAGAATGGTAATTAGCTGTACTCCTTGTTGCTCTTCGTCAACTTCTGAGCAAAGATTTTTACAAAACAGCTTTCGCAATAGGTAGCAGGCAGATTAGTGTAGCAACAGGATAATGATGTGGTAAGTAAAGGTTTATCCAGCATTTACAGACACAGTAGTCAGACAAAACATCATGAAACATGTTGTCATCCATATGCAGTTGAACATTTTTGGCATGCTGCTAAAAACATTTATACCTGAGAATTATCTTAACACAACATGTAGAAAGTCATAATCGTGGTATTTAAAATTTGTCAGCAGATTTTAGCAAACATAACTGTATGTATTCATCTTTATTATCCTACTGACTGCTGTAATCTGTACATCCAATTCTTCATCTTGTTTAAAATTACATTAAACTGAATAATCATAGCATAGCACAGCAGTGCAAAGTGAGGCAGAGGAATGCAGGTAAAGACAATCAAATCCAAAGATACTGCCATAAGCTGTTTACTTCCATTTAGCCTTCTTTACATATGTTGCTGATGTTGTGCAAAAGCAGAGGTGGAAGAATAAAGATACAAAAGGGAGAAGATACATAATCAGGGTGACATGTAGGCAGCGGCAATGTAGATTATGACAGAAGGTGGATAATGGGGGCTTATAACAATATGTAGCCAATAGGTACACATAAAACAGTGTACCAAAAACAGTCATAACACTTAGCTAATGGCTGGATTAGAACCCTTAAAGTAATTTAAAAATCTTTCTACATACTTGATCATTAGCTCATCATGTCACAAAGGAATCACTACTTCACAGCATTAATATGACACTATTAAAGCACACTGACAACTTATAGAAGGAGGGGTGGAGAGAGATTTGGAGACAGATGCAGATAATAGCATCAATATGTTTTGTGTGATATGTAGGAACATCTGTATGGTATTTTAGTCTTACTTATTAAATCCTCAATACTCTGTCCTGCTCTGTACAATACACTGCTTGCTGAAAGTAAACATAAGGAGTTGGTAAGTGCACTAAACATGAATACCTAGCCAGGATATGGTTGGCTTACTAAGTTTGTCTGTTGGGGCTGCAATGGTTTTGAAAATGATGTCTTGCAGTATTCCATTGCTATATTAAGGAAATGTGTTGCATGTAGAGAAATACAGACATTTGTAATTAAATATGATAGGAATATGAACTGTCATAAAGTAATAGACTGACATACAGCTGAATCAGACCAATGACACTATGCCAAAATACACTACAAATGGAGTAATTATCTCAACATGCCATATAGGAAGTACTAATTTAATACATCATGAAGCCTAACAATTGTTACTTAACTGTATCATAGTACTGCCTTTAGTATGGCTTTATTCTTTGTTCCCATAGGACAGCAGATTTAAGCATATACAGTACCGGAATTACCCATTCTAAAGACTTAAACCTTGCCTGTGATATAATTAGGACCTCCTGGAAAGATAGATGTGTATCCCAGAGACTACCTCGTCTGTGGAACAGGCTCCCCATCCATGTGAAGCAGAGTTCCTCCCTAATACAATTCTAGTGCAACTTGGACAATTGGATGGGAAACTGGAAATTCATCCTTATTTTGGCACTTATGTCTCTGATGCAGACAGGTAACCTGTAAATGGTTCATTTCCCAGGCCCATGCTTACACTTATCAAGGGTATCAGAACTCGTCAGAGATTTGGGATGCATGGTTAGGCTTAAAAAGGCCCTTGTGGTCATTAGCCTAGTAAACACCTAAACCTATGAACCTATATTTGTGTGACAGTAACTGAACTGGATGACTGAAGATTAAATTGAAATCTTCAGCTTTTGCAGTAAGAAATTAAACAGCATTCACTGTTACTCAATGTTGCTGCTCTATGCCAAACTCTCCACAAATGCTGAGGACATAAAGGGAAGGATTTTGAATGGACAGTTTCTGGCTATGTGTGTTGTATGTCCATCTATTTTGTGAGCTGGCCATGTTTTTGTTTAGAAGTGTGACTTTTTGGCTTTTGCACCTTGTTGTACTTGTGTGAAGTTTAGTTTTCTGGATGCATCAATTTTTGACCAGATTAAACATGTGAAAAAAGGGTGGATATGACAGTGGTGAAAATGAGGTTGGCAATCAGAGTGTAGTACACAGGGAAAAGTATGCAGGAATTTGCAAGAGGGTTGTAGCAGAGCACCATGGCTATCCACTTCTTCACAATGTCAATGTACAGTTGTAGAAAAAATGTCAAAACTTTGCAGAGTCAACACACCAGTGATGGGTGACAACAACAGAATAATGTTGTACTGTCAAAAGGACGGAATTAATTTCGTCAGAATGACACCTAGGTTAAGTGGAGAGTATATATATATATATATATATATATATATATATATATATATATATATATATATATATATTTTTTTTTATATATATATATATATATATATATAGTTTCATAGTTTCATAGTATAGTACTAGGCTATCTGCCCAGGGGCATTTTTAAGCCTAGCCATAGTGATGTGGCTTTTGCCACCCCATGAAATGGTATAAAAAATGTACAGAATAAATTTAGAATACTGTGCCTCTGTCTAGTAGTGACAAAATGAAGGTCCCCTTATATAATAGTATTAGTTTACTGTGCCCCTGTCTAGCAGTGACACAGATGTGACCCCTGGGGTAAACTTACGATCTCCCATCCACTCATCAAGATTTCTCTTGAAGAGAGTCAGTGAGGGGCTCTGCCTAATATGAACTGGGATCTTGTTCCAAAGCATGGGAAGCCTCTGGGTTATGAATCTATCCCTCCAGCATGTCCTATTCATACTTGTGCCAAGGTTTAAGTCTTTAGCTCTCATGGTCCTGATGGATTTGGATTTTTTGAGGTGGAGCATGTCCATCAGATCCTGATTTGACATGGCCTTGTACGTCAGGCAGAGATCACCTCTGAGCAGGCGGTATGCTACTGAACAGAGCTGAAGTTTCTTTAGTCTGGCAGAATAAGACATATGTTGGAGACCCTTGATCCTCTTGGTGAGGTACTTTTGTGGTCTCTCCAGCTGCTGCAAATGCCGGATGAGGTACATACCAAATGGGGCATTGTACTCAATCATGGGTCTGATGAGGGAGGAATATAGGGGTACAATGACATCCTTGGATCTGGATGTGAATCCCTTCATGATGAGGTGTGCAAGGTAGAATGTTTTTCTAACCACTTTGGCAACGTGGGTGTCAAATGAGAGGTCGCTGTCGACTTGGGTCCCTAGGTCTCTGATTACTTTTTCCGTACTCAGTGGGTTGCTGTCTATGTGATAATTTGTGGGTACTTTGTTCTTCCCAAAGGGGATGACTATACATTTTTTGGCATTTAGTTTAAGGCCGTGACTCTGGCACCAGTTGTCCATTTCTGTGAGGCCTTTTTGTAGGATGTGTGTGTCTGCTAGTGTATCGACTATGGCGCCTAGTTTGCAGTCATTTGTGAACTTTGTCAGCCACAGCCCTCCCATGTTTGCTTTAACATCTGAGAAGTAAATGCCGAACAAGAGAGGTCCCAGGACAGATCCCTGTGGGACACCACTTGTGACTGGCTTTGAGTCTGACATTGCTCCAGCGATTTTAACTTTATGGGTTCTGTCCTTTAGCCAGTTTGCAACCCATCTAGTGACATAAGGGTTTACTTTTAAGCTGTTGAGCTTATCTATGATGTCTGAGTGGGGTATTGTGTCGAAGGCCTTAGCCAAGTCCAGGTATGCTGTATGGACTGCTTTGCCCTCATCAATGGCTCTAGTGACTATTTTGAAAAAGTCAACCAGGTTTAAAAGGCAGGATCTGCCCTTTACAAAGCCGAACTGGGTGGGGTCAAGTGTCTGTAGGTCCCCTATGTCTCTGTTTATGAGTTCCATAATGATTCTTTCCATAGCTTTGCAGACCAGGCTGGTTAAGCTTATGGGGCAGTAGTTTCCAGTGTCTGTAGAGGCACCCCCCCTTGCGGAGTGGGACCACTGTTGCTGTACACCAGTATTCAGGTACATATCCCGAAGTAAGACTAAGATTAAATATCATTTTTATGTGTGGGTTTAGCTCCTCTTGGAGTTCACGTAACACGCAACCCGGGATACCGTCAGGTCCCATTGATGCTGTGTTTTTTTGCTTTGTTTAGGGTGGTTCTCACTTGGACATCTGAGATGACAGGGAGATTACATTCAGCTGGGATAAATATTTCTTCTTTTGGGGGTGAAGGAGGGGAGAAATTTGCACTGAACCTGTCAGCCAGAATGTTGGCAATATCTGTGGGTTCAGTGTATTTTTTGTTATT
Organism: Protopterus annectens; assembly: GCF_019279795.1. NCBI lineage: Eukaryota > Metazoa > Chordata > Ceratodontiformes > Protopteridae > Protopterus > Protopterus annectens. Next base: position 1,647,327,452 of record NC_056739.1, on the reverse strand, counting down.
TTGAACCAACTCTGAGCATATCTGAGGGTTTCCACCCAGGTTTCTAACATAGCTGAAGAAGGCTTTGTGGTTATCTTTAGTGTCCTTAGTGATTTTTCTCTCAAAGTTGGCCTTGGATGTTTTTATGAGAGAACGTAGTTGTCTGCTAATGTTGGTCAGATATGTCTTCCCTTCATGGGATTTTGCTCTGACGTGCAGTAGCTTCCTTCTTTTGTTATACAATTTGTTTATGGCTGAGGTCCACCAGACAGGATGCTTACCTTTGGTGGAGAGGGACTTGGATTTGTTTGGGATTGCATGATCCATGCATTCTTGGAGATGTCCATATAAAGCATTTGTGAAGGATTCAGCATTGTGGGATGTGGTATCCACTGGCACAGTGGGCTTAAAGAATACCATCTCAGTCTTAAGAAGAGTGAAGTCTGCTTTTGAGAAGTTTTTCACTGTGGTCTTTTGTGCTGGGGGTGGAGGTGGGATATGTATATCCAGGGTGATTAGTTTGTGGTCAGATCTCACTAGTGAGGAGTATACTTCCGGTGTGGAGCATTTTGTCCCCATGTTTGTGATGATCAGGTCTAGTATATTATCTCCCCTAGTGGGAGAGGTGACCAGTTGTTCCAGTGCATTTGAATTTATGAATTCCAGGAACCTTTGGGCTAGGGTATTAGGGCTAGAATAATGTACCCAATCTATGTTTGGGTAATTGAAGTCTCCCAGTATGATGGTATTTTGTGATACATTCATATCCTCCAATGTCTTCAGGAGGATGTCATCCAGCAGGAGCTGATAGGGCTGGTGGAGGATGTAATGGAGAGAGGCCTCAATGCATGTATTCTCACCCAGAAAACTGTCAGCATTGTCTTCTGTAGAGAGAGAGAGGAATGTTAAGAAAGGTGCGTAGAAACTTAGAAATGAGAGGGTCAGGTAGGTAGGATAGATTGGAAAGCATCTACAGACATACAGAATAGGTAGTGATGGTGATGGAGACAAAAGATTGGGGGATAACATGATTGAAGATAGGTAGGTTACATCAGAGTTGCACTCATGTCCAGCTTGAGAACAATGAGACTCTCGTTCTCATCCAGAAAACTGTCAGCATTGTCTTCTGTAGCAGCTCACTAGGTCAGTTTTAGGCATGGCATCTTTGCAATGCAACACAGAACCTTTTCAATTCTGCCGATACATGCATTGAGGCCCCTCTCCATTACATCCTCCACCAGCCCTATCAGCTCCTGCTGGATGACAAACTCACCACCTCCATAACTATTGCTCCCAGAGGGTACCACTGAACCAGTAGCCAGGGCAGAACTACCTGGCACACTTGGAGCAGGTAGGGCAGGGGTTGGGGAGGCAACACTGACAGGTTGTGACTCTGAAATGCTGCTGGGTGTCTGTGCTACCACTGAAGATGCAGTGGTGGGAGTACCTCTCTGGGCTGTTGATTACTTTTCATCAGCAAGTTATGCAAACAGCAGATTATTAATAGAATATATGCCCCCACCCCCCACCACACACACACAAAAGAGATAATTAGATACATGGCATGGCACAGCACTGTATATTTTAAACAGACTTGATTTGGCAATACATAAACAATTATGACAATTTACTACTGCACACTTTTGCAACATCCATGTATGATTGAAAGGTATTTGTGTGTTATATATATTTGTGTGTAATTTAGTACCATTCTCTCCCTCACCAGCCACGTTTGCAAATGTCACCCTAAATAAACATGTCTGAATTGGTGCCTATTTCAGATCTCTCAGGTTACAGATATTGTGCAAAGCTGCACAGCCTTGGCAACTGCACTTATGCAATTGAAAGCAAATGGATACCTTGAGAGACACATTGACACCACTTGCAACACATAGAAATAAAAGTGCAAAGCATGGAATTTAGCTGTGACATGTGTGAATTTCCACCCATTATCACAGGTTCCATTGTTCAGCACTTATATTTTTATTTAATTTATTTACTGCGAAAGTCAAACTTAGAACAAAGCCAATTTTCAGCTGAGGCCTGGGGATAAATATTCCAGACACGTATTTGAAATGTGGGAGGAAACCAGAGCACCTGGAGGAAATTCAAACAAATGCAGGGAGGACATGCAGACTCCACACAGAAGGCACCTCAGCCAAGAATCAAACCAAGGAATCTCTTGCTGTGAGGCGATAATACTACTGCTGCATCACTGTGCCATCCAGCAATGGACTACTTAATGCCATGGCTTTTGAGAGTTACACTTCAGAAGGTGAAAGATGCTGAATTCTAACATATTGTAATGGACCTTACCCAATGTTAAAATATTATTGCAACAGCTGGGAATTGAACCCATGGGATAAAGAATGCAAAATCTGAAACTTAATGTATTTACTGTTATTCCCATTGGATAACTATTTTGCTAGTATGGAAATGTGACACATAGTGTTTTCTAAATGAATGGCGATACACTTCAGATAAGCCTGTATGAGGGTGTGGTTGTAATTATGTCTTGGAATGCATTCCTATGTTAAAATAATTATTTTCCCAAGTAAATGTTGTTCAGATGGTTGCAGCTAAATGTGATAATTAATACTGGTCATTTTATGTTACATACATATGTCACAGGACATAAGGGTTGTAAACACATAGTTGGGATATGTAATGAGTCATGATGATTACAACAAACATATTTTACCCATCATACATATGCATGTGAATTTTAAATCATATATATTCACTGCCATGCCTAGGAAAGTGGACACATAGGTTGTGGTTATCTGTAAAATATTAATCATATATGCTAAACAACATAGTTTCATTATGCAAGGATCACTCATGCATTACTTGCAAGGAACAAGTTTAACATTATCATTTTTTTAGTATTACAGTCCTATTCAAAATGAGTGAAAATTGGGCTTTTTCTACCCATTTTTAAAAAAGTATTGTTCCTGGATTTGAACTCTTAATAATCTGTATTATTTACCTACAGTAACTGCCCTTAAGAGGGATCTGTATGGATTTGAATGCTCAAACAAGGGTATTGAAAGCAATAATTTTACACTATTTCCCAGACTTGCCACAAAAAAGGCATATATTATCAAGTTGATAAAGAGTTTAGATGTAATGATAATGTTACATTGTATCAAGTCACATTGAAAGTGCAACAGAAACAACTTTTGAAAGCTATCCTTTCATATATGACTACAGATGTCTGGATGATTGGGGTATTGTAAATAGTTAGCATAGAAATGTATTCACACAATATTAAACAAAGACTGCAAACACGGCAGGTGTATCCCTCCCTTTCTGTCTGGTGCATCCCATAATAATAACTGTGTCTTTATTTTCTTGCCATATGTTATCTTTAACAATGCTTATAGAACTCCCTTTAATATGAACAACATTTCCTACTAAGGGGCAGTAACTTTGGTCATTTAAGCCTGCATTTGAATGCTAGGATTGCAATCTCCTAAATCAGTCAATGTACTTGCAGAATTTTTAAAGTATGTTCTCCCTGATACTCCCTTAACATGTGTATATCAAAGAGGGGAAACTGTGAAAGATGAATATTCCTGCAATCAGGGTAATCAGAGGCACATGTAAGCCATTAACATGGAATATTTCTCAATGTCAATTGTCCTTGCATTGCTGTGGTGTGTGCATTTAATTGTGTAGGTCCTTACACCATGTTTGCATTCCCTACACTCAGTGCAACTTTTGCTATTTAAAAATGCTAATGATTTCTCACCTCATTTTCATACTCTGCTTACAGGGCTGAATCTGCACTACATATAAAAGTAACTGTGTAGCTAATGCCCTTCTATTGCACTGGTGAGTCTGTTTTGAAACAGAGAGTTTGATACTGCTAGTAATACAAGATTTTGGGAGATGTATCTATTGTCTGCAGTGCTGTATTGTCAAGGTGTATTGCTATTCTTAACTAATGTTTTAAGTTTAACAGTAAAAGTGATGTGAAGTGACTGCTGAAATGCATTTGTATAATTTTAGATCTATTTACTTTTAACCCTTCCTTTTGCCATAGCCTCATCTGCATTTTTACAGTTATGTTACTGAATGTTACATGACCATTTTTATATTATTGTGTATATCAAGTTTTTACACTTATTGTAGATAATTGTATTGTAATGTATATATAAGGTTTGGTGTTTTTATCTATCTTAGCAGGAAAAGGACAATGTGTTCTGCTTTTGTATTTCTACCGGACTTGGACTCAACAGCAGTGGATATAGCAGTTGTAATAGTTTGGTGTTACTTATCTAGTCTTGCATTTATTATTGTTATTGTAATTGCAGCAATGTATTATAAAGTTTAAACACGTGTTATCCCCATTACAGAAGTATTATAAGATCTGTGCTGATAACTGAGTTTCAGCTATACTTCTCTACCTGTTGTGGGGGATGGATTTGTGGGTTGAACTTGTATGTAGTCATAGTGAGCACATAATACATAGAAATTATTTGAGTTCATGTTGCATGCATACAGTCCCACAGAACTGAGCTCACAGCCATCTTGTCTGTTTATTATATATTTATTTCTTGTGTCTGTTTTCCGTTTCATCTCATACAGGATACAGCACCTAAGAAGACATCTGTACCCCATAAACCACCATATAGTGATCCAGAAATGAGGTCATTATCCAGAACTTACATCGCTATAGACCTTTTCTGTTAGGGAGACATAGAAGTGAGCAGTCTGCCTGAGACAGGATCTACAGGAGGTGCTTAATGATCTTAATACTGTAAGAGGTGTAGGAGAACCTACTCCACAATAAGATACTTGGCAATTGACATGCTAATCTCTGCCTGCCATGAAGCCACTGCAATTTCCTGGGAACAGGTGGCTATGGAGGGATGATTCTGCTAATGAACCACCATTAACTGAAACTAATGAGTACCTGACCACTCTCAGAGACCAAGATAGCTCATCAGAGGGATCCACCGTATGCCTTGATATTGGTGCAGATGTAAATGACAGACCCTGAGTGTTACAATCAGACCTTCCAGGTATGCAAGAAGCAAGTGTCATTGTTACATGCTTACACACATATATCTAAGGTGTCTGATATATATAACATACAGAGACAGCGAGCAATAACTGTGTGAGTCAGAGTACAGTCATAACGAAAGAGTGTAGTTTGCATTAGGTTTGGCAAGGGCAACCAACTGTTCCCTAACTTTTTTATGGAAACTTTTTTAATCTGCACTTGTAAAGGGGAGTTTGCTCTTTTTCTATTTTAATATGCACTGTGATATTTAGCAGACTTCTTTCCTTTCCATTTCTGTCATACAAGCACTTCTGGATTGCAGGCTGCCAGCTCATCTGCACATGGTAAACACACATTTGTTTATTGTTAATACTATACAAAAGGTGGATGTAGGCCTATATGGCAGCTTAACATAATTTTATTATAAGGAAAATACATGATCTTTTTTTCTACATTTTTCTGTGTGTTGTGTTTATTGCTTGTATCATAGTTTATCCTGACAGTGACAATGTGCAGCTCCAACCAGCAGATATCAGAGTATTGGTATCCTCTGATAATGATTGTTGTGATGAACAGGCACAATCTGAGATTGCAGAGGGTCAGTCTGACATTGAAGTTATTTCCCACATGCCCTGCTCATGTTTCAGACATAGTACACCTATACACAGACAGAGACCTCTGATATACAACAGGTTGAGATTGACATAGTTGATCAGGTTAATGTGGTTACTCCAGTTGCAGAACTGGTTGTCTCTTCCAGTAGCCATAATGAGGACATGGTGCCATACAGGAGGGTTATTAGGGGTATTCAAAAGAGGCCTGCTGTTCACTCTCGTGTTAAAGCTGGTGTGACATTAGGTGCTGACAGATGTATGTGCAGATCTGTAGTTGAGGCACAGGCATGCTCCATCTGGACCCTGGAAGAGATAGTGTGACTACTGAAAGTCATGCTTTCTGACTTGATTGACTCCCTCAACTGTGTGTGCAACTTGTTAGACAGAATGACTGACACTGGGCAGTTTCTGTGATAGAACATCTGTTGGGAGAGGATGGACATTCTCATGGCTACAGAGCCACTCCATCTTCTGATGTTAGCAGACATGACCATGCAATATCTCACTCCCATGGTGACGCTACATCCACTACTCCATCTGTGATTGCATTGTCCACAAGTAGAAATGGTAGCCACGGGGTCATTGTTCTGAATGCTGTCCTATTGAGAGCTCATCCAGCAGACATTGCTTACATTCAGGTAGCACCCCAACTTCTAGCCAGGGCCATGGAACTAGCAGTGCAACTCATGGCAGAGGTGGTTCTCATAATCAGGAGTGATGACACTGAACTGAGTAGCCTACCTTGCACAGGTGACACCTGCCCAGAATGCCAGGATTTAATGCTAACACAGTGCTTGATTGTGTTCATGCAGGCACACAAACATAGAAAAAATAATTAACTTGCCTATACCACTTTATACACATGTAGACTATCTAAGTAGTACAACTGATGATATACATCTGTTGTATCTGGCCCTGGACACTGTATACTCTGAGAATTGCATGTGTTTCTTGCTTACACACACTTACTTGTTTAGTGTCAGCCTTGCCCTCCAACTCACCCCTCCATGTGGAAATGATGATGACTGTGTCTTGCTCTTTGCACATAGGTCTGATGCACAGAGTGGACTGCTGATGCTTGTTATTTACAAGATTGGATTTAGCAATATATATTGCAGAGGTAGAATTTTTTATTTTAGTTCCTAGTCATTTGTAAATGGATTACTTTGATATTGTAGTAACATATTGTATTTCTGTTAGTATTGTCAATACAGCATTGGAAGGAAGCATTAGGAACTTCTGTCTTGCTTCTTGATATAGTTGTACTTGATGCAAAGTATTGGTTCTAAAACTTAACTTTATGTTACAAATATCTTACAGAGCAGGTATTATTGACATAACTGTACACCTCAAACAAAAGGCTGTGCTTTGGGGTATATACATATTTTCATAAAGGTAATCAGTTATATAAGTTGTTTTTTCCCTTATAGGTTCCACACTTACTTTGTCATTACTACAGGTAACAGTGTGCCCTAGAGGGTAGTATCTTTCAAATGCTGTCAGAACACAGCCAATATATGGTTAAGTAAAGGTTGTGGTGTCTGACAGGCATCAGTTTTTCTATGTGTATAGGACCTTAGTCTTTGAGCTAAGTAATGGTCATGGGTGCTATCCTTTGCTTATTAGCTACAACCTCAACATACTATGGATGCCTCCATCTGCCAGCACCAACTGCAGCTGGATGTTCTTCCCCAGACTCTTCATCTGTACCTTCTGCTGGCCTTGTTTGTGGCCCTTAAAACTGTGGTCCTGCCATTTGCTATCCTTGTTGAATCTGTTTCCTGAGAATTATATTGTGTAACATATCACAAACTTTAAATAGTTTAGTGCAGATGATTGGGTCATACTGCAATGTATCTCTGATGTGTTTAGACACCAGAACATTGATTTAAGCAAACCAAACACACATTCTATGCTATTCCTAGTTTGTGTATGGCCTCATTGTATCATTGCTCAGTAGGGTTGTGAGGATTTCTCATGGGTGTCATGAGGTAGGACTCCAGTGAATAACTTTCATCCGCCAGTAGATGCCCTCGAGGAATGTTACAGCTAGCAAACCTAGTGTATAGCTCACAGGTGTGACATGTGTATGAGTTGTGGAAAGTGTGTGGGTTATCTCTACAGACATTGTAGATGATCCCTTGGGCATTACAGATAACTTGGTGGTATATAGACTGAAAACCTTTTCTGTTGATGTACCTCCTTCCCTGTTCCCTAGGTGGGCCTTATATTTCTGTGTGTGTGTGCAATTTATGGCCCCAAAACCTCAGTGAAGTGTGCTAGAGAATAAAATTCTGGCATGGTTCTTGCTTCTCCTGTGGTGTTCATGGAAAACAGATATCCCCCCTTGCATGTGGTAGCATTGCATTTTAAAATAGATGTAATATTCTAGAGGCAGATGCCTGTGACACCCCTAATATATCCCTTTTGGTCTCTGGAAAGTACCAGCAGCTAGTATAAATAATGCTACATATACTGTTGTTTCAACTGAGATGAGTTGTCTATTATTTCCTGAGGCCTCAGGTGTGGTGGCAGAGGTTAATATTTCTTCTAGTGTTTCTCTGTCCACCCTGCATGTCTTAACAAGTTCTGTTTCATGCAGTCCACGATAGGTTAAACGGGGTCTAAACACTCTTCTTCTTGTTACTCAAAGTATGTCAGCAGCAGCAGCAGCAGCAACAGCACCCATGTTTAAAGTCTGTTGCACATACAACATAATAAAATCAGCATCAACCCCTAATATGTTTTTTCTGATTAACATGTGCCTATATTCCAAAGATATTTGATGTATATAGCAAAAGCTTACAATGAGTGTACACAATTGCTTTATAGCTTCCTGAATAGGCCTGTTGTGTCGGAATGGATAACTAGCATGTAATTCAGTTTTTTATGCATTCATTAGCATATCCTGCTATGCATCCACATTTGGCATCTCTACCAAGCTGCTTAATGAATACCAAATAGCATACCATTCTATTGGTGGTGCTGAGTGATGCCAATATGACCACTACACTTTGTGTAGCTCTTTATGAATCCTAGCCAATATTTCAGGTTCCAGCAAAAATACATTTTTGTAACTCTGAGTAGTACATTCAAAATCTAAAAAGCTGGAATAAAACCTTCTCTATTGTTGTTGTTATCCATGTGTTAGTGTATTAACAGATTGAACCACAGAGACAGTTACATAGGTTTTTTGCCAATAGCTACTTAGTATTGTTTAAATAATGCATATGAAAGTGCACTTTAAATTAACTATGATCATTGTTTTGCTTAACACAATTCACTCAGAGTATAGTTAAGTTATTTAGAATTTGTTACACAGAGTTTGGTTTCAAAGTTTATGGTGCAAAATGACAGTTGTACTTCATGTTCAATTCATAATAAAAAGCCTGCGACAAAAGTTATTCTGACCCCCCCCAGTAAAATTGTTTTAAATCTGGATTCAAGCCATGCCTTACCTCTGCCATTCTTCACAAGTTAAAGTATTAAACCCTTTAGTCACAGAGAAAAGTATACAACAGCTGTATCTCTTCACTCAGTACTGTCCAGAGTGATGGCAGACATGCACCATTACCAGTATCATTTGTGCTACTGAAGGCATTCTAAATTTAATTTTGAGTCTTTGCCTTGGGAAGTGAAGTGTCACTAACTGATACTTATCACTGGAGGTCACCGACGCATAATGCCATGTTTGTGCAAAGGTCGAATCCAAAAAAAAGTAAAATGTGGCATGTGATGGTTTTTCAACTTTTTGTTCTCCTACCATAAAAATATGGACATTAAGAATCTCTATTTTTACATGGCCTTTACTCTCTGAATTACTATAAAAGATTCAAAACATAAAACCATGGCATTAACATAAAACATGGGAAGATTAGCACTTTGTGCCAAAAACAAAGAGGTATTTATGAAGTAGAGAAATTTGAGCACATACAGTTAAGTTTTGATATTGTAAAGCTTTACATTTATTGAGCAATGTAACCATTGCCTCAAAGAAGTATTTTCTCATTTCACAGTAGTTGTCTGGATGACTGTGATATTTATGCCAGTTAACCTAAGAAATCATGTCACAGTAAATAAAACTGTATGTAATACAAGACTGTGTACGTCTCTTTCTTTTATGAGCAATGCACTCTTGATACGATATGATATGATTTGTGAAATGTCTGAATTTTGTATTTCATTTATTTAAAGAATTAGTGTTTGTATGTTAAGTTTATGTCCTTTTATATAATTAACACTCAATTTGTTCTTAGATGCATATTTACCTCTTAAGCATATATATCTCCTAATTAAGTCAATGTTATGTCAAACTTTTGCAAGTCTATTCTCCCTGACTCACCCTCTGTAATAGTGCATCAAAGTGACACTAGTGTTAAACTTATAATTAGTTGAGGACTACAACTAATAAGTCACACATTCAAGCCATTAGCTAGTCCCACTTCTCAATACTCTCACTTGTATTGTTAGGGTGTATGCACAGTATCGCGTAGATCCTCACACCATGTGTACCTGCCCAGTACTTCAAGCAGCTTGAGGGATTCATGAATGATAATGAGCTGACTCCTGATTTACATATTCTCCATGTCAAGAGGGTCAATCTACACTATATACCTGCATCTAAGGAACGTGCATTGTAGTATAGAAAGCTGTTTGGATTCACTAAATTCAGATACTGCTTTTTGACTGCTGAAATTGCATTACTTTGGGTGAACTTTACTAAAAAAATCATATAAAAGTATGCAATGTCTCCTTATAAAAAATAGTTACATAATTTTGATGTTATAATATTTCAGTGAAAATTGATTGATGTCTACACATTTTCCTTTCTTTTTTGCTGTTATAGAAGTAATACCAGTTGTTATTGGCACTATTGTCATCAAATGTTATATACCTTTATAGCATTATTTCTCTGAGAATGTGAACAGGTTTTAGAAATTATATTAGAAGTATTAATGTGAAATTTATGTTTTAGATGCAAATCCCTGTTAAGCCTGCTGCAGATGCTTGATATAAAATGTTATCCCATTAGAAAGTTATGTTCTTCACATATGTGTTTGCTGGTGTAGGTTTTGGGGAATGGTTGTTTCCTTGGGATATTTCATTATCATTACTTAAATTAGTCCTTTTTGTAAGGGGGGTTAATGGTTGTTATTTGAAAAGTTTGGTTGGCTTTTATTACAAAAAGATTTTTTGTACTGTCCACATATCCTTAGCAAATTGTTGCCAGACGTCTGAATATAAAAAGCAAACGTGTTAAAATTGTCATTTCATAGATTTGATTCATTGTTAATGCTGCAATATATGCCAGAGTGATACATTTCTTCATCCTTATTCAGGCTTGTTGGGGGGTTACATTAAGTGTTAGATGTGTGTATGCATATAGATTATTTATGTTTTTAACAATGCTTGCATAAATGCATATGTTTTACTCCTATACAGGGATATGGCATTAAACAAATCTGGGCCACATAAACCTGTTTTCACAGATGCTTAGAATGAGGTTATAGTGCAGGTACTGTATCAAAATGAATCATGAGCCTTACAGAAATTTGAAGCTAATGAACCCTTCTGTGACCATATTTGGTGGCAGGTGGTCAATGATGTGAATGCTCTGGATTGCAATGGCTGTGACTATGTCACCATCAGACATTCTGCCAATGACATGATCAATAAGGCCAAAAAAAGAGTCAATGCTATAGCATACAAACAGAGGCCTACTAGTCATGGCCCTGCTACCAATCTACCACTCACTGGGAAAGAGGAGTTCCTGTCCACTGTAAGGGATCCAGGCAGCTTGTCAGGTTTTTCCAGTGTCATGCTGGATGTGAGTGCAGAGCGAAAGATAATCAAATTGAGTCTGCTGATGATGCTGCACGTATTCCATTCAGATATATATATATATATATATATATATATATATATATATATATATATATATATATATATATATATACACATATATATGGGTCCTAATCAGATTATCAAAGTTTCAAAACAGCGAAAGTCGTATGGTCGGGATCCATATGATCGAAGTTTTGAAACGTTGAATGTTTTGAATGCAGATTGCTGTACAGCATGGAATGGGAAATTTTGGTGTTGCTACATTCAATTAGCAGTGGGTGTGTGGGGTGCAGAGTGGCTTCCCCCTGAAAAAAAATGTTAAAAATATATATTTTTTTTTTAATATTCGAAGTTCCGAATATTTGATCATATGGTCTCGACCATATGAATTTAGAAGTTCCAGAACTTCAATAATCTGACTATATGCATGTAGTGGATATAAAAAGTTTGCACACCCCTGTTAAAATACCAGGTTTTGTGATGTAAAAAAAATGAGACCACAATAAATGATTTCAAAACTTTTCCCACCTTTAGTGTGACCTATAACCTGTACAATTCAATTGAAAAACAAACAAATCTGTTAGGGGAAAAATATAAAAAAATAAAAAACATACAATAAGCTGGTTGCGTAAGTGTGCACACCCTAAACTAATTCCAGGGTTATGGAACTAGCAGTGCAACTCATGGCAGGGTTAGTTCATGTGGTCAGGCATGATGTGGACTGTGAAATGAATTGTCTGCCATGTACAGCTCACACCTGTCCAGGATGCAATTGTGTAATGCTAGCACAGGTACTTTAAATGTGTTCTTGCAGATCCATACATGGAACTGCTCTTCTTAGCCATGCCACCTCACTCATATAAACATATGTATATAAATCATTTATACTGAGTGATTTCCATTTGTTACTACTGGATCAGATGATGAATACTTACTTTCAACCTGATTTCTCACAGTGTTTGGCTTGCCATTCTGTAACCCACTCACCCCAACCCTGTGCCAGTGATGATGAGTGTGCTTTGTCCATTTCTTTGTGACTTAAGGTTGCTTATGTCTGATGCACACAGTGAATAGATAATGCTTAGTCAAATTCTTGTTTTAATCAAAATTATTGTACTGATTTGCACTTATGCTTTTTTCTGCTCAAGCTCAAATGATTGTTATGTACGTTGTGTGATCTTCATTGTATTTGTAGTAGTGTCATTAGTAACACAAGCCTGATAGTTTGGATTTGCTGCTTGCTCAGCACCTTATGCATATGGCACTAAGATTGCCCTGATCACTGTTGGGGTGTGTCAGTTGGGCAGCTTTAATGAGTGATGCACAGTATTGAGCAGATTACTATTCATTTTTCATATATCACTCCAGAGTTACTGATAACATTCTTATACAGCTGGGGCATGTTTTAGCTTACTCATGTACAATTCTTGCAGATGGGGTAGTCATTTTTATCTCTTCTTTACAAGATCATCACTTACCTTGATTAATGCTGCTACAAGTTGTCTCTTCTGGAACTGACTCTGATGCTCATAGAACAGAGAAATTGCATGGGTAAGTAAACCCTAATAATTTGCATGCATCACTTTTGCTGTTTGTATGGGCTTATCTTCTTACGTTTTGACTTAGGTAGTACATGTGTACACTATTCTCTGCCACTTAGCCAGGGCCATTGCATATTTTGCACACTTCCATCTGCCAGGAACATCCACATCTGCTGGTTCTTCCTCAGGATCCTCATATGTGTCTGTTCGCCATGCTGGTCCTGCCTATGTAGTGCTGGGAACTGTGGCCCTTGGCCTTGTAGTCTCTGTTTCAACTATTTCTTAACAGTTATATTGTGCAACATGGAACTGACTGCCAGTATTTTGGCCAAAGGGGCTTTGTAATACTGCAGAGCACCTCCATTTATATCTAGATATGGGACAGCTCAGTGGCACAGCAGATAGTCTTGTCACCTCACGTCAAGAGGTTTCCTGGTTTGATTCTCAGATGGGATGCCTTCTGTACAGACTCTGCATGTCTTCCCTGTGTTTGCGTGGGTTACCTCCAGGTGCTCCAGTTTCCTCCCACATTCCAAAGATATGCAGAAGGTGGACTGAAGGCTCTAAATTGACCACAAGTGTGATTGTGTATGTGAGTATGTAGTACGAATGAACTACTGAGGCACGGCTAGTCACCTGTTGGTGTAAACCTTGGTTCTAGATGAGTGTCACTGTTGAAGTGACACACTTATTCCATGAGCAAAATGAGAAAAAGTGGTTGTGGATGGATGGATGGATGGATGGATGGATGGATGGATGGATGGATGGATGGATTGGAACCATGGTTTCAGCAAGCTAAATTCTCAATCTACAATATTTAGTTTGAGCATGTGCATCACTATAACCTTGTTCTATGGGGTTTTGTGGGTTTTTAATACATGTCATGAGCCAAAGTTTCAGTGCATAACCTACATCTCTCACTAGATGCCCTTGTGGAAAGTGAATAAAACCAAAAGTGTGAACACAGGACTCTTGCTCCACGACCAGGACCATAAACCTCGAAGATATCCTGAAACAATGAATCCAGAGACCACAGCTACAGTAAAATATCCTTTTATTCACACACTGAGGATTTTTTCCCATAAATAATGGAACTTCATCAGATAATACAATACCAAAATGAAGAGCCTTTAAAAAAAACTCTTAATCAATAAAAATGCAGTTATCGACACACACCTACATCCAATATCCAATAAAATTGAGGACATGGTTAAATAGCATAGATTGTGCATGATCATCCTTCATCCAATCAACTATTCAGGGTGTTAAAACAATCGGAGAAGGTATAATCATACAGCTAATTCATTTCATCCAATAAAAATGGTTTAATTTAAACCAGAGCATCCCACCCATCAGAACATCAAAACATAGACACCAACATTAAATGGAAAAATAAAAATAAACATTTAGTGGCTCTAGAATCACAAAGTTGAAGTACATCAATCATAAATTGCCCTACATGCTTTCATAGAACTCCCACATTAAAAATAAATGTATTAATGATGCCAGTCTCATATAGATGTACCTGTTACTATCGCAAATGTATCTTGGCAGAACTGCCAATGTCACCGTGTGGCAATAGTAATAATAATAATAATAATATGATCCATAAACTCGTACTGTTACCTTTGTTATTCCAAATTGTCTTAATTTAATGTTGTTATATTTCAAACAAAATGCACCTATCTTCTTCTTTCAGCTGCTCCCATTAGGGGTCGCCACAGCAGATCAACTTTTTCCATTTCTTCCTGTCCTCCGCATCTTGCTCTGCCACACCAACCACCTGCATGTCCTCTCTCACCACATCCATAAGCCTTATCTTAGGCCTCCCTCTTTTCCTGTTACCTGGCAGCTTCATCCTTAGCAACTTTTTCCCAATATACTTTGCATCCCTCCTCAGCACATGTCTAAACCAATGTAATCTTACTTCTCTAGCTTTGTCTCCAAACCTTCCAACATGGGCTGACCTTCTAATATACTTATTCCTAATCCTGTCCATCCTCGTCACACCCAGTGCAAATCTTAACATCTTCAACTCTGCCACGTCAAGCTCTGACTCCTGCCTTTTTGTCAATGCCACTGTCTCCAACCCATATAACATAGCTGGTCTCACTACCCTCTTGCAGACTTTCTCTTTCACTCTTACTGGTACTCGTCTGTCACAAATTACTCATGACACTCTTCTCCACCCACTCCATCCTGCCTGTACTCTCTTTTTCACCTCTCTTCCACACTCACCATTACTCTGAACTGTTGATCCTAAGTACTTAAACTCATCCATTCACCTATACTATGTTATAAACTTTAAATTTTAAATAAGGCATGAATATCCCTCAACCTTGGTAAATCAACAAAGGGGCTTATTAACCCAGTCAAACTTTCATCTAAAAGGGTACAACAAAGTGCCTAAGCTTATATACCGATAGGCTTAAGTAAATATCTAAGTAACCACACTTATAAGTATAGTTGTAAATACATCTGATAGAATTAATTAAATAGCCTATCAGATCACATACAACCATATAATTCGCCAATAGTCTTAGACTAAATCATATACTGCCTTGTCTTATCTAAATGGTAAATAATTTAATTTTTAAAAGGCTCTTCGTTTTGGTATTGTATTATCTGATGAAGTTCCATTACTTACAAGACAAAATCCTCAGTGTGTGAATAAAAATATATTTTACTATAGCTGTGGTCTCCAAATTCATTGTTTCAGGATATCTTTGAGGTTTATGGTTTTGGTCATGGAGCAAGAGTCCTGTGTTCGCACTTTTGGTTTTATTTGTGCTTTATCGACTTTCCTTGGTTTCTTGTGGAAAGTGACCCAATAAATCCTTATATATAGATCATAGGTGTGTTATGTTTGAGAGTTGTGAAAACTACCAGGGTTACTTGCACAGATATTATCCCTTGGGCATTGCAGACCACCTGACAGTTGATAGAGTGATATCCTTGTCTAGTGATGTACCTCCTTCCTTCCTCACCAGGTGGGGCTTTTATTTCAGTGTATGTTCAGTGTATTGCCCTCAGAACCTCAAGAAAATGTGGTATGGCATAGAAATGTTGCATGGTGGTAGCTGTCTCTTCTGGGGTACGTGGAAGCTAGATATGCTCCCTTACATGTTGCAGCATTTATTTAGAAATTGGTATAATATTCTTCAGGCTTCAGGCCTGTGACACACCTAATATAAATGTGTTAGTGAGTGTTAATCCCTGGTTTTCATAAACTATTTCCTCAAACATTTCCATCCCATTAATATACGGTATAGAGGAAAATAGGTCTATAATATCTATAGTTATAAACAAAAGATTTTCATTATATAAATCATTAGAAATAGGCAAATTTACCATATAACAAGAAGGAAATTATAGTTTTTTAATACATATTTTTAACCTCTTTTAACAATAGTAATAATTTCACATAGAAACTAAAATGGAGTTTTATAAATAAATGTATTTAGTATTTAAGGAATTTTTATTCAAAGCCCTAATGGTATCAGGAAAAATATACATAACAAGTCATGGACTGCATTTTTAATTGTTTTAAGTGTAAAATCATTGTTTTTTTTAAATGTATGTAACTTAATCCCATTGTTTTTTGTTAATTGAATTGGATATATATATATATATATATATACTACCAATGGAAGTATACACTGGTCATCTAATGAAGTCTTGAGGAACGAGACGAAAACGCATATGTATGAATGAAGGCGTTCATGTTTTTTATTGTTTTAAACATTTGTATTGTGTGGATTCATTAAAATCTCATGGATATACCTTGACTGAGTTTCAGCTCTGGTTTTGGCTCTCATCTTTTCGATTTATTGGTGATTTACAGTGCAATTCCACTACTTCTTGGTTTACACCTAATATAAATCCTGTGGATCTCTGAAAAGATTTTGTAGCTAGGGTACATAATGCTATACACACCTTGGTTTCCACTGGGATGAGTTCTCCATGATTTCCCCAGTGCCTCGAGTGATGGCGCCATAGGTTGACTATTTCTTCCAAGTATCACTGTCCACCCTGTATCACTCTAATATTTAAGTATCATGATATCTTTGTTAAGACAAACATGGTCTGAACACTGTTCTCATTCTAGGCTGACTTCTGGCAGCAGTAGCAGTACTTTGAATCAAATTTTGTTGCACATAAAGGTTAACGACAGCAGCAGCAATTCCTTTTTTTCTTCAAAAACATTTTTATTTTGTTTTCATTATAAACATAAGCAAATGTGCATATAACAAATACAATAAACCAATAACAAAACTATTTACAATATTTATATTCATCCATGATAGATAATCATTTTATCCATGAGAAGTTATGAGTATTTGTTCAAAATGTTTTCCAATTTTTGCCATGGTATGAGTTCTATAACAGATGATGTGCAGTTCTTTTTTACAAACAACTTTTTGCTAAATTAATAAAATCTTTAAACATCAAATCTTGTTTACTTTTCCAGTTCAAAGTAATATCTTTTCTGGCAATTGCAAGAATTGACCAGAGTAACTGAATCTGAGATTTAGGTATTACATTAGATATAGGAACACTGAATAAGATTAGTGAGTAAATATGACAGTTATCATACCATAAAGCATATACAAAATATCTGAAGTCTTTCTAGTACTGAACAACATTTCTACATTCAATGAACATGTGAACCCAGTTGGCCACTAGTAATTCATCAAATTTCCAACATTTACTTTCACTGTTTTTGAGTATAAGATTTATTTGATGTGGAGTATAGAAACTCCTATTCATAAATTGCCATGTATACAATCTCCAATATAATGACGAAGAGGTAGCCTAAGTAGATTCCAATAACAATTTTTAGCATCATCAGATATTTGTTCTCAATTAATCTTTACATAGTAGTTCAACAAATCTGAGTCAAACATTAGAGTGTCTTCTCTTTGTATCTTATAGATAGGTGAGATACTTAATTTTTGATCATCTGTCTTTTCAAGACACCTAATAAGAAGCTGGATCAAACTAGGTATAGATTCCATCTCTAGGTTGATTGATACTTTCATTTTGTTTTCTATAAACTGCTGTAATGAGTGATTAAACAACCAACTGTCTTGACTAATATCAACCTACATAAAATAGAGTTTAGTGGATTAATACTCTTATTTTCAATAAATTGATGCCAGAATATCAAGTTATTTTCCTTTAATTTTTGCATTGCATTGATGTTGAAAGAGTCTACGAAATCAGGGGAGTATGCTATATGGACTATAAGAAATAGGAATTGTTTGATGTTGTAATTACAATCAATTATGTTTTTCAAGTTATTAAATATTTGATTAATGCCATAAGAAAAATGATCAAACTTCTAATTAAATAAACAAAATTCACATAAAAGCCAATGAACTCTACTTATTCCATATTGTTCCTTAAATTGATTTCTATAGCTCTGACATCAGTTATATGAATCTCATGTATTATTTTCCAGCTAGATATATAGGTAGGTATGATACAATGTAATATTCCATTAATTATAACTGATTTGGAATAAAGATCCATGCTAGGGTATGCTATCCTATTACTGCGCCATGCTCCAATGTGCCATTTATATGCAATCCTAGGTTTTAAGGGGAATCATACAAATTTAAGTAGCATGGAATCTATTTTTTTAAATAAGTTTTTTGGGAGGATGTAATATTAATGACTATATATAAAAAAAATGTAGGTAAAATTATCATTTTAATTAAAGACAACCTATCCTCCATTGTGAAGAACATTTTATTCCGTCTTTTGATTAGTTTACTAATAGTGGCTATTAAATTATTGTAGTTTAGTTTAACAGACTTTTTCCAGGTACTCTTTATACTGACACCCAAATATTCTAATACAGCATTCTCCCAATTAAACAGGCTATTCTCTCTTAGGTTCTTATTGATCTTTTTGTTAATTAGTAATGTTTTTGATTTATTATGCTTAAATTTAAGCCCTGAAATTCTTTCAAACTTGCTTAAGGTATATATAACATCATGCAAAGAACCATCAATGTCACGCAACGTTAACAACATATCATCAGCAAATAATTGTATCTTAGGACAATAATCCTTATTAACTTGAAAGCCTTTTATATTTTGCTTGTTTTTGATATATGTAGCAAAAGGTTCCAAAGAAAGAGCAAACAATAATGATGACAAAGGACAACCTTGTCTAGTTCCCTTGATGATTTCTAGTGGTGAGGGCAGACATGATCCGCTTTTCAAATAAGCTTGTGCCCCACTATAAATTTTCATTAATAAGTTGACAAAATCTGAGGAGAATTCAAAACCAATCAGGATTCTTTGTAGATAAGACCAACTAATAGAATCAAAAGCCTTTTCTATGTCTAGGCTGACAATAGTTTTTTTTTTTTTTTTTTGTATTTGCATTCTAAGTCTATTAATGATAATAATTTAATAATGTTATCTTGCACTTTTATATGAAGAATGAACCCTGCCTGATCATTATGTATTAGATTATGCAATATTTTCTTTAGCCTATCAGCTAATATTGTCATGAAAATTTTATAATCAGTGTTTAGTAACAAAATTGACCTATATAAATCACAAGATTTGGGGTCCTTACCTTGTTTTAATATGGAGAAGATAATTGAATATTTCCATGATAGGGGTGTTATATATTTTCAATTAACCATAGTAAAGGCACTCATCATTTTCTTTATTATATATTCAGGAAAAAATCTTATATAGTTCAGGAATTATTCCATCCAGTCCTGTAGCTTTATTATTTTTTAAATGTTTTATTTGCTCTTTCACTTCTGTTAGTGTTATTTGCTTATTTAATATGTTATATTGCACTGACACCTTAGTAGTTATATTTTCTTGAATAAAAGTATTTATTACATTATCTGTCTCCAAAAGTAGTGTGTTATTATTTATATCTTTATAGCAGTTTTGAACACTTCTAATATGCCCATTAAGTTAGATGTACTCTTAACTGAACCATCACCTTTGTATTTAATCTTATTAATAAGATCTTACTGCTATTTTATGTAGATATTTAGGATTTACACCATAAGGTTGTAATTTCAAATTTCCAGGTTTATGGCTACCTCATGATTCAGAACTTCTAAGTATTTTTGTTTTAACTTAGTAATTTCATTATGTGCTACTTTATTTGGTTTTGCATCCATTTTTATCTTGTCTATTTTTTTGTATGTCTAAACGTTATTTGTCCCAGTCTGTCCTTTTTTAAGTTACCAAGATTTTATTCTACCATACATATAAACTTTAAAGGTGTCCCATAGTATAGTATCAGTCACTTCACCATTATATTTTGTTTCCATAAACATGTCTATTTCTTTCATTATCCATTCCCTAACATCTTTTAACTTTGTTATGTAAACAGGAATTCTCTGTGGAAATCTTCAATCATCTGTATGTGTAGTTAATGTAAAGTTTGTAGCATTATGGTCTGAAAGTGGACAAGTCATTATAGATACATCACTTATATTACAGTATATATTATTTCATACAAATACCTTATCAATGTTTGTGTGCTAAACAGATATGAATAGTGAGTATAGAATTAGGAATAATGCTCTCTTAGACCATGTA
Organism: Protopterus annectens; assembly: GCF_019279795.1. NCBI lineage: Eukaryota > Metazoa > Chordata > Ceratodontiformes > Protopteridae > Protopterus > Protopterus annectens. The sequence goes on along the minus strand of NC_056739.1, from coordinate 1,647,306,877 downwards.
TATCTTTAAGGTTCATCTGGTTTGTAAAGTCATTTAACTTCTTGGCTTGAGATATTAGTTTTATTTTACTATTTTTAGAAGTAGCATTGCCTGATTATAAGCAGTTAAAATTACCTGTTGCTATAATTTCCCCTTTTGCAATTAAGTAATCAGGTCCAGATATTTGTCAACATATTTAGTACTTAGTCCTGGTATCCAGTATGTATTAATCAAAGTATAATACTTCCTATTGTTTTCTAAAATAACTATGCTTATTATCCATCTTTATCTGAAATTGTATCTATAATTCTTGGCATAGTATAAGTATTTTTCCATAGAATAAGAGTGCCCTTTCTCTTAGTCTTAAAACATGAATCAGCCAGAATTGTATAGCCATTAAATGAGTATTTTTGTAGATCTTTTTTTAATAGATAGGTTTCTTGTAAGAAGATGATCTGGGCTTTACTCATTTTCATATATTTAAACAAATCAGCTCTTTTTACATTATTGTTCAAACCAATAATATTTAATGATAAACATTTATAAGCCATTGACTACAATGTTTATGTTGTTATTTACTGAAAGACCTTTCTTCCATGTTGACTTGAAAGCTACTGAAAACTTATTTATAATGGATGCATAATGTGTATTAAGCACTACTTTCAAAAACCCCAAACTATTTACAAACACATATGTGAAACATAAAGTTTCTGGTTTAGTTAAAAACGTAACTAAACCATCCATCTACCACCTCTCCAACACCAAAAGACACAAATTACCAATCTCTGCTTAGAATATAGTATAAAAACAAAAAAGAAAAGCATTATGAAAGCAACTAAAGAAATCTGAATCCATGAAATAAACATCAGATTAAGAGTGTTCAATATAACTGAAGCTATATGAATATGTCACATATGATAATAGCACCTCTAACAAGTAGATATGCCAGAAATACACATCAAATCATAGTATGTATAAACATTAGAAGCTGAAGGTTAAGACGATTGTCAATATTTCCAAGACTTTTGAAGAAACATCAGATGATTTAACCATTTTGTCAGTCATCTATCTAGCATTTGTCATGTAAAGATCTGTTGATTTTATATATATATATATATATATACATACACACACACACACACACACACACACACACACATATATATATATATATATATATATATATATATATATAAAACACGTATTACAACATAACTACTATATTTTACACTTATATACATATTACTCACATGTATAACAAAGGGCGCACAACCCTCTGTTTAGTTACTAAGTACAACATAAGTCTGATGTTAATATGCACAATGAGTTTCTTAATGAAGCTCCTAGTTCATTTGGTGTAATTTAGTTACTAATAGTGTCAGTGAATCTGCAGAATATATGCATCTAAAAAAGAACATAGGTATTTTCAAAGGAGTCAAACACTTTCATCAAAACTAATCATTTACCATTTAAAGTATCTAAGTGAAGGATAACAGAATTTCAAGAGAAAAGAATGATAAATACAACCATTTAACAAGTTCACAAGGTGAAATGATGTCATCACTGTTGCTTCCTCAAGCTGCAGCTTTATAAACATGTCAAAAAGTATCTAAATAGGATTATGCACAACAGAGGTTTCTCTAGTAAGGAAACAAGTATTTTGAGTGGGAAATTCAAGTCTTGAAGCATTTAGAGTTTATAGAGAGCAAAAAAAAAAAAAAAAAAACATTTGACCTGCCTTGTCAGTATATGCCATGAATCTCCACAATGAGAACAGTCACACAGACCACAAGTTTCCTCACAAAACATCAACATCATAAATAAAAAATAACCCTTTCATATAAAACAGCTATTTAGAAAAAAACCTATACATATATATATATATATATATATATATATATATATATATATATAGATCTATATAGTTAAGCAATAACCCATGCCTGGGTTTGGGTAATGCTGGATTTTCCCACGGTTGGTGTAGTTTGGTCACGAGGGTGAAGCCCGAGTGGCCAAACAAAGACAACCATGGCTAAATCTAGCATTACCCACTCCCAGAAGTGGGTTATTGCTATTATACAGTGGGGGGATTCAGTAATCTTCTGAGTAAGACTAACCAAGTCTTACTCGGAGACTGCCATTTAAGACTATGATGTCAGCACATCATGCATATGCATGAGGGCACTGACTCAACTGGAAGGCTAACACGGAGCATGTAAGACTGCAGGGGGCGTGTCGGACTGCCGAGCAGTCCAAATATCCATGCCCCTGCAACCATATAAATGTGAAAATGACAAGTGCAATGAACGAGTCCGCTGAAATGTACACATAGCAAACAGTAACCTTCCCCACATACTAAACTCCTTTGTAATTGTAAAATGTAAACTATTTTTTTTTTATAATTCCTGATATAGCTGCCCGTATTTGCGCGTGTTTGCCCGGGTGTGCCCATTGCTTAGCTGCAGTTAGCAATTTCGACATAGAAGAGCATAATAAGAAATGTTTATGCAAATCAAGCCAAATAGCAATAGCATAGTTTTAGAGCCTTCGCATCTAGTCCCACCACTCCCCTGTCTATTTTATGTTTTAAATTAGTATATAAAATAATTCCTGACGTATATGAATGAAATTTTAGTAAAAAGCATTGAAATGGCCAATGTATTAGTGAACAAAATGTATATATATATAAATATAAGAAGGTGAGCAGCATTAAGGATATTAACATATAATTGCCCATAGCTAAGCCAAGTTTTACCTAGCGCAATATAATTGTCCATAGCTAAGCAGCGTTTTACCTAGCACAATATAATTGCCCATAGCTAAGCAGTATTTTACCTAGCGCAATATAATTGCCCATAGCTAAGCAGTGCTTTACCTAGCACAATCGGTTTGCGTGGAGTTGCGCACCGTGCTAACCAGCACACCATCGGGCAACATGGAGCAACGTAGAGCAAAGTTGCCTAAACACAGCCACATCCCCTAGCCTGTCTGGACAGTAGTAAAATAAAAAGCAATGACAAGGTTCGAACCCGGGACACTGTGCACCATAATCAAAGTACTGAACCACTAAGCCATGACAGCTTAGCATAAACATGCACTGTTAACATACACATACTTATAAATGGACGTTTAACCATTGCTAAGCAGGGTTGCTGTTAGCTGAGAATTTTCAAAAATGGCCAATCACAAATAAGTGTGGGAAATGCAGCATATTTAAGCTCCATACGTGGGAATACTCGCCATAACTGATTGTAGCTCCCATCTGTAGTCAGAATGGCTGGTGCTGGAGAGGGTACTCACTTTTGAGCGCAAAGCTAGGGCATTTAGGAGTCAAAATACATGGTTTGGCTCCCTGAGTCAAGACTCCTGCAGGGCCAGTTTCAAGGGACGGAGTACAAAGCAGAGGCTTGGAACCTGTTAGCTCATGATCTCACCAGTGCCACAGGCATCCCTCGGACTGGTGAGCAGGTCCGTCATCACCATGCAGACCTGAAGAGATGGAAGCAGGGCCTACTGAACAGATGGATACATGAGGCCTGTGACATGCAAGATACCCCACTACTGAGTAGGTAGCCATGGAACGAAGTATGTAAGACATGCTATTGTAGTCTATATAATGGATAGGTATGTCTCAATATCCCTTCATTTACTTCACAGCTGCAGGTGTTTGTGCTGCGAATCAGCAAGCCTATGCAGATAGGCTGCTAAGGCTACGCCACCAGGCAGGTTAGTAATTATTCTGCATGTATTGTTATATAAAATAAGTGAGAGAACCTGAAAAAAGTGTTGTAGCCCAATAATAAAGCCATAAAATGCCCTGAATAAGTTCTCTGCATGTACTGTTATATAAAATAAGTGAGAGAGTCAGAAAAAGAGTGTTGTAAACCATTAATAAAGGTAAAATAAGTCCTGAATAATATCTCTGCATGTACTGTTATATAAAATAAGTGAGCGAGCCTGAAAAAGAGTGTTGTAACCTATTAATAAAGGTATAATACATCTTGAATAAGTCTTCTGCATGCACTGTAATATCAAATAAATGACAGAGCCTCTAGAAAAGTGTGTAATGTAATTAATAAAGGTATAATACTTGGAGTGTGTCCGTGTCACTTACTTTGAAATGTTGTTGTACTCTTGCATTATATAAATAGTACTGTTGTATTAAGCGCTGTCAACCCACAGTTGGGCAGTCCCAAATAAAGTGGATGAAGGAAGTGCCAGTAGCTGTGAAGCATATATACAGTCCTCAACAGTTGGTTAATGGCTGGCATGCATATTTAAATCTGGCACACGTGTAGCTTGTTAATGTGTTCCCCAGAAATGTGAGTGTGCTGCTAGAAATGTAGAGGGCTGTATAAATATAATTGAAAATGTCACGTGAACACATCCAGATATGTAGATATATAAATATAAATAAAATATATAACTACGTAGCAGTAACATCTGCATCCTGGACAGTTAGTATGTCAGATATAGGTCAGGTATATAATGAACTAGCCAAACCCATTACACAACCTAATGCACGTTGCCTAGTGTAATAATACATGTAGGGGATATACACCTGCAGTCAATAGGAATGTAGTGTAAACTATGAGTACTTATAAGATGTTAATGGAGGTATCTTTTCACACCCTACTGTATGTGCATAAACAATGCAATTCCACACCTCATTGGGTATGTCTAATCTCAAAACATTTGTTGGGATATATGTTCTATTGTTCTATAAATATCTGCATTTACTTTGATGCATTTGCCCTGTTCAAACACCACAATCTTGGTGGCCTGTTGCCACCAATCATCCCTGCATGCTGTTGGAATGTCCGCTGTCGTTCAATATATGCATGTGTTATGCTTGCTGTCCAACTGTTGGAATCCTGGTGTGTTGGGTGAATGAGAATATTACTGCATGCTGTTACAACTAATTTGGAATGCTGTTGTCTATGTTGTAATTAAATACACCTAAACACAGAACGTATGGGAAAGCCGGTCCTAGCGGACCCACCTGTCCCTCCTCAGCTGGCGATTGCACATGGCACCAGCAGGTTCGGTGCCCAGCCCAGGCTCCCCTCCTCCGTTGGTCCTGTGCTACCTTTGGGTGGAAGCACTGCAGGGGATGGGGATCATCCCCCCCCCTGTGCAAGCGTGGGTGGAGAAGGGCCACCTGTCACCCTCAGAAGGGTTCGGGCTGTGGTGCGCAGGGAGATCCAGCTTTCAGTCACTGATTCCCTATGCCAGCTTGAGGCAAGAGTGGCGTGACTCACGGGTGAGCCTGCTTCTCCTATGCAGCACCCAGCACAGCCACCCTCCGGGCTTTGAAGGCGCAGTGGTGACTGCCCATGGGTGGGGATCTCAGTTCAACTGTTACCATCTGTGGACTCATGGGCTTGCGATTTCCAAACATCCTTCCCCGTCAATTGTGTTCACCCACCCCATGTGTCATATTCAATCCCTGTATGCATCTTGTTTGTCTTGTCTGTTTACCTCCCCAACCTACCTCCCCAAATATACCTACTTCCTCTACCTCACATTCCACTCTCACCTGAAAAAAAAAAAAGGCAATCTGTTCCCACAAAAAAATTACACCCCATACATAACTGCCCATTTTGCACACATGCCCGCTGGACATGTAAACTGATAATTATAATTGGCAGTACAACATACTTTGTTGTCCTCACCCCTCTCTCAGGGGTGGAAGGTTTCAAATTTCACTCCAAATTTTTAACATATGCACAGCTGTTGCTGGTAAAAAATGGGCAGCTATGGACCTTCCCTACACCCGCCCTGCACATCCTGAGCTGGTTTCCTTACTGTCTTTCCCTCTTTGTGCCCCCTTTTTCACCACTTTCCTATCTCCCCATTTTCTTTTCTTTCAAAGAAATTAGCACGGGGTTAGCGGGAGTAAGCACTTTTAAGCAGTAGTTAGCAGGTTTGAGCGAGTGTGTGCATGTGGGCACTTAGCTAAGTATTGCTAAGCTTCACACAAACCCATGCAAACCCGCTTACAACTGCTTAAAAATGCCTTAGTCACTCTGCATAGCAGGGCCCTTGTTCTGCTGAGCAGCAAAATAAAACACCTCTGTCAGTCTCGAACCCTGAACCTTGGACACACTACACTGCATGAAGTACCACTAAGCCACAGTAGACATACAACAAGTTGGTGCTGTAATAAATATATCATGCATTACAATGAGTGAATGTAAAGGGAAAATAGGAATGCCATAACACAAATCTTGTTCTGTGGATCTTTACCAGCAGTTGTTGTGGAATTGCATGACATGACTGTGAAAAGAGAACCAGCCATTCTAGCAAGATATAATGTTACAGTAGCACTTTACAAACCCCACACAGATCAGAGCAGGATAAACACTGGCATATTTGAATAGGTCAGAGGCCATACTTCCCAACTGTGACTGCTTTTCAGGGATGTCCCTGATTCGTAAACAAATGTTAGCTGTGTCCCTCAGAATCCCTCTGAAAAGTACTGACATTAGGCAGAAAAGTGGGGAATTACACTTAATGAATAATGTCAATAAGTAAGAGTACACACTGCTTGCACGTCAGAAAAGGTGTATTAATACATATGCTCTGATTCTATCACAGTCTCAACTTAATGTCTGTAATATATTACAGGTGTACCTCACTTATATGTTCCTTTCCCTGAGGCTGTTCAAATATATACCTGAGTGTATCAGAGGCCTGGCAGAGGCAGCAACACACAGGCATTTCAGCTTTTCTGCTGTTACACACTCTGCAAATAGCTTTGGAACGAGTCCCACAAGCATACCCTTATGTAGGAGTACAACACAGAAATATCAAAGGATGTAGCCATGTACTGGTAGCAGCCAACTGTGACAATGCCATTGTTCCAGTGTTGAAAAGACCGGTGTGGTGCACAGACAAAGAATAATAGGCTAACCTCTGGCTACCATCTGGATATGTCCACAGGTGGGAGCTACGTAGACAGACTAATTGCCTTGATAGACTAACAGGTACACAGCAACCCTGTATGTTCAGCAAGATAAACATCACACAATAATATATAATGCTCTCTGTACTTCTGCACCCCTACCCAAAAGAACAATATACCTGTGTATTCAGGCTCTACCAAGGATGTAGGTAGGCATACTCAGTACTGAAATTTGTCCAGATGTCTTGAGCAGCCTGTGCTAAGTGAACACAAATAAACAACAAACTGTTCAGAAGTGAGTTCATTAATATTTACAGTATAGTAGTTCACAAACAGTTCATGTGCCAGAAGAATACATTGCAATAATTACTTTTGTATGGCATTTAATTGTCTAATTAGAAAAGAAAGTACATACTCCCATGTATGTTGTGTAAGCATTTGGAGGGGTGAGTAAAATTCTACACTGACACGTGTGTACTAGAAGCAGCAACATTCAGGTTTGAGTACAACATGCAAATCACTGTCTACAACCCTAGATTCAGATATAAGAAGTATACCAACCTTCTGACTGACACAACGGTATCCACAGCAAACAAGCATGGGCCACACTTTGGAAAGCTGAAAGGGCTACGCCTACCTAACTTAGCATTTTATAGCAGTGGGCTGCTATGACAGTGAGTACTGCAATTACCACACAGCAGGCGGCATGCAATTAGTAAATGTTGGGCACCAATTGGTGCAGAGGCCATCACATGCACATGTGCAGATACCTAGAAAAGCAGGCTGTACTTGCTGTCCACACATGCAATAATCTCATTGCAGCAACAGAGAGAGAGAGCGAGAGTGAGAGCAAGAGAGAGACAAAGACACAGACACAGACAAAGAGACAGAAACAGACAGACACAGAAAAAGAAAGAGCAACATCAACAGACAGAGGAAACCCAAACCAAAAAAAAAATTATTTCCTTTAAAAACAGACGGAACAGAGAAATACAAAGGAAAGGTATGTAACACATATGTATTTGCTGGCATGTAGTAGATGTTTTAGAAGAGTACTCTACATACTGTGAATCATCAACATGTGGCAGCAGTACGTATCTATATTTATCTGTACATGTGCATAGGGCAAGGGACATACTGCAACTGTTTGTGAAGGGTGTGTATGTATATATATATATATATATATATATATATATATATATATATATATATATATATATATATATATATATATATATATATATATATGTTGTTGAAGGTTGTTATGTGCATATTTCTATGTAGGTTGTAGTGTGTGGCAAAAAAAAACAGCATGCAGTGCTGGTATATGACATGTGGTGGTTAAACACTGTGGGTATGATTCGTCAGTTTTGCAGAGTTGCAGACAGTGAGGCCTGCTAAAGCTACATGGGCTGAGGACACCTTCAATGCAGTCTGCACAACACTGTGCAATATTATTACATAACTGTATATCTCACAGCTGTCGCATAATTGATATTCCCACCATGAAAAGTGGACTGTATATGTGCCTATATGTACATCTATATGTACAGCAATTGATGTTTATATGTATGTGTATATATATATATATATATATATATATATATATATATATATATATATATATATATATATATATATATATATATATATATATATGTATATATATATATTTATATATATATAGAGAGAGAGAGACACGGGGCATACTTACTGCGACAGGTGCCTGGTGACCAAGGTATGGACTGAAGCTCAGTGTTGACACTGCAGTGCCATCCCTTCTTGCCAAAACACTGTACCCATTAACTACCACATAAGTGGTAGTCTACCTAACACCGAAGGTGTGATAAGGGAACATGGGACACAGGTGGACAGTAGCCTCCCCTTTGATAATCACAGTGCCACACTAGTCATGTACTCTGTCTACATGGTACACATCATCACAAAAGGTGTGTCATCTAGGGAAATATAGGTCAGTGTCCCCCTCTACTTATCACACTTAAAACCATTATAGAGTACAATGCCCCATGTGGTATGCACCTCACATGACAACTACAGCAACTGGAAAGGCCACATACATACCTCACAAAGAGTAATACCAGCCTCAAACAGATGCCCTATGCAGACCGACTCACAAAACCACATCTAGACTGTGTTGCATACCACCTACCCAGAGTTGATCTCTGCCTAACATGCAGAGCTATGTCACAACCATAGCTGTTGGACATCATCCACGTAAACATATTACAATCCCTCCCAGATACACGCTCTAGGGCCCTAAACCTTGCCAGCTCACTAAACAGCACATGCTGGAGGGATACATTCCTATCTCAGAGACATGCCATACTCTGGAATAAACCACCTCTCAATAGCAAACAAAGCTCCTCATTACCAGTTGTCATTAATACTCCTAATGATTGGTTGGGAGATAAGAAATACACCCCAGGAATTACCTCTGTGGCTCTGGTTGACAGGGGCAAGTGAAATTAAATTACATGTGTGTCAAAGGCCAGGGTAGCATATGGCTAGGCTGCTGTAGGCCCTAGGGCCAATAGCGTATTACCTACTTATGACACGATGCACACACATATGTACTTTGTGCAATAATTGCTGAGTGAGGTTGACTGAGTGTAATGGTAAATGTGTTGGGGAATGTGTGCAAGGTCTGTAAAGGTGTGATAGCTTAGAGTGAAATTGTTTCTGTCATGGTAGTTTGCATCCTAGCTGTGATCCCAACAATAGATGTGTATGCTATGGCTAGGCAGAAAAAGTAGTATGGCATATGGTGTGACGTAGTCCCTTGTTGTCAACTGTGGTGTCTCATTGTAGGCTAAAGCAATACATGTATGCTTAGTGAGTGGTACTGCTGGTGAATCCAACTCCCATATGAACTGTAGTACTACCTGAAGCTGTAGGCCTAAACAGTACAGTATGGTGTATGTTCACATTGCTTGGAAACACTGTTTTGTGTGTTCCCTGTAGTCCTCACAGATTACATACCTCAGGCATAAGGTTTTGTAAGTAGTGACACACAGTACTGTATGGTACACAGGTAAAGCTCATCTGGGTTGGCATACATTTGTGTGTTGTATGTATGTCTGATGTGTGTGTAATTATGCCTGTACCATGCCCGCAATCATATGTGTGTTACAGGGTATACGTGTGTATCTAGCAACATGTATAGTCTAGTACAGCAGTATGCTACCTATATTAACAACTATGCACATATGTTAGGCAGGTGTTTGGCATCAACGACTAGGGTGGTATACTGGTAATACTGTAACTGTACTTTACATTCATTGCAATGGATGACATCTTTCTTCATGCATTAACTTGATATATACCTCCTGTGGTTAGGTGGTGCATTGTGCCACATAGAGTGTGTCATTTACTGGTGTATAGTCTTACGTACTGGCTTCTCTTTGCTGCTGTGCAGAACATGGTTTGATATATAGATCGTGCCAGGCACTGTCAGCCAGTTGTGGCCTGAGCACTAATATGTGATATTGAACATGTGTATCCTCTGACAACCATTCGGATGCTATATATGGCAGTTAATTGATATCTGTACTTTAGAATGTTAAGTGTGCCACATGACTTGCTCACACATCTTGTTAAATTGTCTTCCAGGGGCATGTCCCACGAAAGAAATCCGTGTTATACAGCTGCAGAGGAAGCCGAAATACACAGCAGCCTGGTGCAGCACTACACCCTGCTGTTTTCTAGAACCAGCCAGGATCAGCATGAGCGGACTGCACTGTGACAAGATCTTGTTCATCGGGTAAATGACATAGGTATGCATAACTGGACATAGGTGCAGGTACGCCATCACTGCAGTGATTTAATTAGACATGTCCAGCGGCATGCATCTGATATCCATTGACAACAGCTTGCCACAGGTGATGGGCTAGCCTCTAATCCCCCCTCACCAGAGTGGAGGAGCTGCTCATAAGCGTGGTGGCTCCTGGCCAACAACAGGAACAGCAACATGCATGTGTCATCATGGAGGTCGGAGCCACCCAGCATGTTGACATGGAGCATGCAGGTAACATGACCTATCTGTAGACTATTGTTACCTGTATTGGTAGAGTATGCATATGTGAGATGTGTACTGTGTGTTTAGCAGTTGTGCTGCATAGTGTTGTACAATACTGATATATGGAATATAATCTGCACGCCTGTGACTGTCGACTGTTGTACTACTGTAGTTTAGCAAACTCACAGTAGCAATGGCACAGTTGTGGTCACTGACAAACTGTCTCATATTCCTGTAGGTCCCTCTGGTGTGACAGCAAGGCAGCCGGTTGATGCTGGTGAGAGTGTTATAATTTTTATATTGCTAATGAAATGTGCATGTCATAGGTGAGGTGTAGGCCATGTACATGTAACACACCTACGCATAATGCATGCTGTGCATGTTTGCTGTGAGACTATGCACATCTCAGTAATGACAGTAGCTGTCTCAATCACATGCAATACACAGAGCAACACACACAATTGTGGCAACACCGTACTGGACATTGGATAGGCATAGTTGATGCACATGTACACAACATACACAACTTTGTCATATGCAGTACACCTTAACATGCTACACATAGTGTATCCAGACACCCCCTGTAAGGTCACACTTTAGTATCCCACATGTCTTCCACACAGCACACATAATATACCTGAGGGGTAGAGGCCTATCATGGGGCTGTGCGACACTCTTCACCACATAAAACATTCATGTTAGGCAATGCTCCCTATTGGTCACCTTACAAACCCATGTAACAAGTGGCTGTGTAATTGTGACTGTAGCCACAGTACTGCAGTTCAGGTACAGCATGTTAGGTGGCAGTCTGGCACACATTAGTAGCCTTGAGTAACCACATGATGCATGATGATGATGGCTCATGGTATTACACCCCATCCAGTTACAGTGACCACAGTACTACACATAGTAGTCATTGCTATGCACCTCAGTGTTGTGTGTGTTCAAACATATGCAGCTTTACACAATATGCATAGTAATCACCATTTGTACAAAGTCACACATGATATGTCTTGTAATGCTATTGAGTGTATAGGTCACATGACACACATTGTGTATGTGTGATGTTTAATGTTGCAGTCATGTTGCAGCATGCCATGTCATGGCTGGCACTGGCATGTCCACAATATGTCCTACACTCACCATACCCACTGTACAATGGCCATGTTGAGCAATGGTATTCCATCACGTATACATGCACCACTCATCCTGTATGTATACATAGCATGCATGTGCTAAACCTGTGTCCACAATTATCTACTACAGACACAGACACTGTAATCAGAAATGGATATCTATGTGACACACAGATACACATCCAGCCATGTTATGTATACCTGTGAGTGATGGTGCACAGGACATTGCAGACCTTTTAATACTTGCACAACAATGTTATTTCCATGTACACATTGCGTTCCAGGGTGAGGCCAATCTCTGAACAACACACATGCATCAAAGCCATGCATACTGTTATTAACACGAGCTGTCTACACTCGCACTGCATGGTCTTGAGCAACAAACTTTCTGCATGCTGACACGTGTGATATGACTGTTTGCCTTGTGATACTGTAACCCACCTTCAAGCACTATTAAGCATGTTTTGGATTGCTGGTGGTGTGTGTGGGTATCTGCTGTAGTGAGGAGTGTATTTGTGTGCATGTGTTCATGTATGCATGTGTTCATGTGTGCATGTGTTCATGTGTTCATGTGTGCATTTGTGCATGTGTTCATGTGTGCATGTGTGCATGTGTTCATGTGTGCATGTGTGCATGTGTGCATGTGTGCCATCATGTACAGGTCGCAAAGTGTGTTTCCTGTCTCCCTCCCACAGGTGCTGTGTTAGGGCTGGTTCACTGCAGCAGGGAAACTGATGTCACTGAGCCACATAGTGATAATGATAGGTGTGTTGAGGCACAGGCATGTTTGACAGGGTCTGTCATTGGGCCACCAATCAACAGTACGCAGCTGTCCATCCCATCCATGCAAACAGTCATACTGACAATACATCCATCACCAATGCCCATAGCTGAGGGACAGCGTACAGTTGCCATTTGCCAGGACAGTGTGGTATCCATGGCACATGCATCCCAACACAGCAGCCATACCCAGATGTCTGGAAGGGTACCACATAGGCAGATGTCCAGGGGTTCTCGTAGGAGCACTGATGCTCATCATGCCACTGGTAGACGTGCCACAGGTCTGGCAATGTCACGCATGTTCCAGGCTGTCATGGCGGCACAGGCACGTATGGAACAGTACACCAGACAGGGACTTAGGGCACAGAGGGCACATAACACAGCCATCATTGACAGTATCTGTGACCTAGAAGGTGCCATCCATCATTACACTGAGGTCACTGATAGACGTTGGGGAGAAACATTAGATATTCTCCACAATGTCATGTCCATGTGTCAGGACAGTGCGGGATGGTTGAGACATCGACGTGGATGTATGCCAGCAATGTCAGCAGCTGGCAGTTGCTGCAGATATCCCTCAAGCCACAGCCGCTCCTGTAGTGCCAGTACCAGCCCCAGCAATGTTGGGGTGAGCTGTCCATAGAATGTCCTAGAAGACCACGTGCACATGGCTCTGGACAGTCCCAGCAGGGACCTGTGTCCAGTGTACATCCATCCACCTCTGGGGATAGTACCCAGTCTGGTTTAGTACCTGATAGTGTCAGTAGCACCCCTGCCAGGCACAGGTACCGTATCCGTGGCCAGAGATGGTGATCTGTAAAGCCTCACAGGTACACTCTGTAGCTGTCCCACAAATGCCCGTATATGGGAGCCACATGGTGGAACTGTGTGCATGCAGACACACACACATACTCCGGACACCTAGGGCTAACACATACCCACACACATTACAACAACATTGGCCCATTCCAGTATTCCTGCCCCACACACACACACACACACACACACACACACACACACACACACACACACACACACACATGTCAATTGGATGGCTCACTGTAGGCCTCTGGCAAACCAACAGCACACCCTGTGCATATGATGAAACCTGTGCCTCCTCCTGTCATCTGTAACATTGATGCAGGAACAGGCTACCATGGTGCTGATGCACAGGGTGTCTATATAGCAGTTTAGCAATGTTAGCATGTTTTCAGCTGTAGAGTGTAATGATATACTTGAAGGTGTAGCTGAGCAGGCATGATGCATTAAAGCTATGATTGTCATTGTAGTGTTGTTTACACCAGTGTTGGTTCCAATTGTGTATTGTCCGGCCACGTGCCACTTGGCTGATGTGTGCAGTATTGGCAGCATGTGTTAGAGAGTGGACAGTATGTGTGGGATGTGTGTAGCACAGATTTGAAGGTGTACAGTTGTGAACATGGTGGAGGTGCACTGTCTGCATGTACGTGCATAGTGGACACATGGCCAGGGTGACATGCTCTGTATTACACAGTAACACTCCATAGTTTCTATTGGTGGCCAGTATGCATTGTACTACACACATTCCGGAACCTGACTACACATGTGTGTATGACATGGTTTGACACTGTGCTGTGGGTGATACTGTTACTATCTGTCATTGTTTTGCATTCTGGTAGTATACATCACTTCAACAGCCTGACCATAACCAATTATTAGATGATGTCTTGACAACCGACACACAGATGTAGAACACAGAGCAACATTTGGATCCTTCAGGTACTATACAATGCCAGTAACCACTGGTATTCACCTGCACCCATTACTGAGACCATTCCTGTTTGGCATATAGCTCTCTTAGGTACAAGCAATCGCAGTAGGGATATGTCCATCCACGTCTGGTAATGCATACTGTGGCCTATAATGCATTCTCCAGATGACACACACATCCTCCACAAGGGTATCATACAGACAGATGCCTGTTGTCAAACCCATGCTGTAAAGCTATAAGCCAAACTAAGCATAGTCATCCACCTTTAAGGAACATATTATCCCCACAGTACCACATAGGTAGTAGCCACCAACATGATGAACAGGTACCGATGTGTACATGCAACCAAGTGTTATGTCATCTCTCCTTTGTTAATCACATTTCCAAAGGTATTTTGGAATCCCTTGGTGGATCACATAAGCAATAAGGGGTCTGCATGCATATCCACATAGTTTGTTCTACACCTGTTATGAATAGTCATTGACAGACTTTGCTGCGTTTGAACAGGTCTGACATATACCTCGGCCATAGACCCTCACTCACACATTCCAATAGGAACCGTAATGACTTTGTGTGACACAGATGACCTAGGCCAGGGATCACTGCAGTGGCTGGCCTTGTCACAAGCATACAGATGTGACCTAAGGTCTGGGAAGCAGCAGCACAGTCTGGCAAGGATGACAGCTGTGTTCTTGGAGAAAGCAGGGTTCCCACACTTGCAATCATTGACGTAACATGTACAGATATGTATTTGACACACAGCTAGCTCACATGTGCAATGCATACTGATATGTCATACAGTGGTAAAAGCAAAACCCATAACACATTGACCAATAGTGTCACACACATACACTCACCGAATGCAAGATTCAAACCCCTACCTAACTACTTCATGATACTAGAGGAGTGCACATTAACACGATGCACTATGCACATTACTGGGAGTGCTCTTTCCTACAGGTATATTTGTAGAATGGTGACATCATCAGACTTGACAAAGGTTAGATTACCACTTTTGAGGTGTTTCACTACTCTCCTAAAAGGTTGCTCCTTCCCAAGGGGAACACACACAGTTGACTGGTGCAGAATTCAAGCCCCTACCTAACTACTTCATGATACTAGAAGAGTACGCATTAACATGACGTGCTATACATATTACAAGGGAGTTTTCTTTTCCACAGGTATATTTGTGGGATGGTGACATCATCAGACTATACAAAGTGTGTTACATTAGGTGACATTAGATGGCCGACATTTGAAGGAATGTCTAAACACTTTGGCCATGTGATCATCAAAGGTGAGTTTACTATCTACCTATGCCCCCAGGGCCATAATGACTTTCTCCGTGCATGTGGTAATTTGTGTGCACGTTGTATTACCCAAAGGGGATGACTATGCATTCCTTGCCATTCAGCTTGAGGGCATTGTTTTGACACCAGGTATCTTTCTCTGTTAGACACTTCTGGAGGATGTCTGTGTCAGCTGTACAGTCAGTTATGGACCACAGTTTCCAGTCATCTGCAAACCTGTTCAGCCTTACACCTGCCATGCTTGCCTGTACCTCTGAGCAGTATCGACTGAACAGGTGGGGTCCCAGGACCAAGACCTGTGTGATGCCATTTGTGACTGGCATAGAGTTGGACATGGCACCTGCAACTATGAACATGTGTGTTTGATCTGTGAGCCACTTGGCCACCCATCCTGTGACATAGCTGTTCATGTTCCAGCTGGTACACTTGTCCATGATGACGGAGTGGGGAATGGTGTGGTAAGCCCTTAGTGAGGTCCAGGTGGGCTGTGTGGACTACTTTCACCTCCTTCTATGTTCATGGTAACTGTTTTAAATAAATCAACTAGGTTTGGGAGCCAGGCTCTGCCTTTAACAAGGCGAAGTTGTATAGAGTCCAGTGTCTGGAGGTCTCCAATGTCTCAGTGTATGGGTTCCATGATGATTTGTTCAATAGCTCTGTAGACCAGGCTGAGTACACATGTTGGGCAATGGTTTCCAGGTTCTGTTTTGGCACACCCTATGTGGAGCTGGATGACTGTTAGTGTATGCCATTCTTTGGGTACATAGCCTGTGGTACACTTGAGTCTGGACAGTGAATATAGGTGAGGGTGTAGTTCCTTATGGGCCTAGTGTAAGATGCAGACTGGGACAACTTACAGTCACATTGATGCTATGTTCTTAGCTTTGGTGAGGGCTGTCTTTACCTGCATGTCCATGACGTCTGTGTCTCTGCATCCTTCTGGGACGGACACAGACCCTTTTGGGGGTGATGGGGAGTTTACACTACATTTGTTCCCCTTGCTGTGGGCAATGAAAGTTGGTTTGGTGTATGTCATTACATTTTTCAGTAGCTGACAGCATATTTGGAAGTTGACACCTACATGTCTGGTATAGCTACTGAAGGCTTTGTGGTTGTTATTCTTACATTCCTTGGCAATTTGTCTTTAGAAACTGTCCTTGGATTATGTTATGAGCGATCATTGTTTCATCCTAATAATGATCAGTGATGCCTTCCCTTTAGTGAAGTTGGCTCTATCAGGTGTTAGTTTCCTCCTTCTGTTGCCTAGCTTATTTATGGGCAACGACCACCAGATTGTTTTCTTATTTATGTGCATCTTGGTTTTATTTGTGATGTCTCGATCCATGCATCCCTGTAGATGCTCATAGTATGCACTTGTAAATGATTTGGCAGATTGTATACCATTATCTTATAGCAAGAGGGCTTTGGAACTTTCCACTTTTGTCTTGGGAAGTGTGCAGTTTGCTTTTGAAAATGTCTTCACAATGGTTTCATTGACTGAGTGTGGGGGCGGGATGTGGATGTCCAGTGTGATTACTTAATGATCTGATATTACCAGTGAGGGGTTTATCTCTGTTGTGGAACACCGGTACCCCATGTTGGTGATGATCATGTCCAGTATGTTGTCACCTCTAGTGGCTGTGCTGACCAGCTGTTCCAGAGTGTTAGAGTTTCTTAACTCTAGGACACATTGGGCAAAGGACATTGTATACAAGTAATTCACCCACTCAGTGTTTGGGTAGTTGTAATCTCCTCATATAATGGTGTTTGATATGACCTTTATATTTGCCATTGTTCTCCAGAATACTGAGTGAGGTTCCTGAGACAAGGTGCATGATCTGCAGCAGGCTAAAATCTGATGGGCAGCTTTGCCCAATGTTAGTTGCACTTGCATGGTCTCCAAGACCTCATGCTGTGCCAGTAACCTGGAGGTGTGGATATCCATAAGGTAAATGGCTACACCACTTCCTTTTGTATTTCACTTGTGGTCTTGGGTCCAGTGGTCAGGGTGATTGTGAGTATTTTACATGGATCATATCCAACAGCTGTATGTTTGACATAGCTTTGTATGTTAGGCAGTGAACACCTCTGAGTAGGCGATATGCAAGGGAGTACGGATGGAGCATTTTGCGATGATCTGTGTATGGCATGTATTTCAGGCCACTAATGCTATTTGTGAGGTATTGCTGCTGGCTTTCCAGTTGTTGTAGTTCTCTTGTGAGGTGCATAGCAACAGTGGCGTTGTACTCTTTTATAGTTCTAGTGAGTGGTGAGTAGAGGGAAACAATGTTCTCTTTTATTCTGCATGAGGCACATTTTGTGATGAGGTGTGCCACATAAGAGGGTTTCCTGACTACTGTGGGAATGTGCTTATCACAGTTGTATCCACTGTCCACCCGTGACCCAGGGTCTCTTGTCACACTTACAGTGTGAGGTATACTACCACCTATGTTGTAGTTCTTGGTTACAGAGATTTTAACAAAGGTGATGATAATGCACCTTTTGGCATTGAGCTACAGCCCATGGCTTGGACAACAGCTATCTGTCTCAGTGAGGCCCTTTTGTAGGATGTCCACATCTTTAGTGTTTACAATGATGGCTCCTAGTTTACAGTCCTCTGGAAACTTCAGTAGTCACAGAACGTCCATGTTAATGTTTACTTCAGGGAAGTAGATACTACACAGCCTGGGAAGTTATCTAGTCCCATGGCTGCTGTGATAATGGCTTTGGAGAGTGTTTTTTACCTGTGCAGCTGTGATGACAGCAACTTTGCAATCTTCCATTATAGACGTGCTCTTTCATGGGTGAGTGGGGGGTAAAGTTAACACTGATCTTGTCTGCCAGGATGTTGCCAATATCAGTTGGCTCTGTACATTTAGTGCCATTGAGCTGTAACTCAGAACAGATCTGAGTGTAACCATGACATGGACCTGTCTGTTGGGCAGAGATCTACTGCGTAGACAGTATGCAACAGAGTACAGCTTGGGTTACATTCATTCTTGTTGCATGGGGCAACTATTTGAGGCCAGCAATCCTCTTGTTAAGGTTCTTCATTGGTCTTTCTAGTTGCTGAACGTGCCTAGTCAGATTCCTCGCAAGTGTGTTGTGGTACTCTCTGACAGGTCTGATGACTGCTGAGTAGTGGCAACCTCCTTTGACCTACATGCACAGACCTTGGCAGTTTGTGTGTACACATAGCAGGATTTTCAGACCACTTTGTGAATGTGTTTCTGTAAGTAGAGATGACTGTACACATTTGTCCATAGATCCCTTATTATCACATCCGTATTTAGCCTAAGTGTGTGAGCATGCCCAGTATGACCTTTCTGTATCTTCCTGCCTGACATTTGCTTCGTTTCTTTAAGTGTGTGAGCATGCCCAGTATAACCTTTCAGTGTGATGCTGAATGAAATCCACTACATTTGTTGGAGTGTGTGAGCACACACAGTATACACATTTATACTATATGTGTATGGTAAATCAAGGTGTATTTTTACAGCAGGGCTCACCTTTGTGTCATAGATCAACAGGGATCATGCTGTGCCTGCAGGGCTTCCATGAGACACTTTGCATAGACCTATCAACATTTCTACATACAGGGGGGACAGATATTCTTTGTACATTTCAACCGTGGGAACACCGGATTGTTACTGTGGGTGTACATAGGATGTGGGTTTCACCTGACACTTATACACATTTGCTGTGCCTGCACTGCTATGTACAGGACACCATTACAGTCTGTACTGTTGCCTATCGTACTGGCTTGAGGCATACTAGTGTACTACAGATCTTAGCATCCATTGCCACATACATTAGCTTGCGACTTCATAGCCTATACAACCCACATCACAACGCCTGGCCTGATTTTCTCTGTCTGCATAGGCGTGCGGGTGAGGTTACCCATTTGCCTCATTAGGGGCATGATACAGCATTGATTTGTGTTTGCATTAGTGTACAATTGTTCTGCTGTGTCTGTACCACTGCAATGCTATCATGGCTTAGTGGTTCAGTACTGTGACTATAGTGCACAGTATCCTGGGTTCAAGCCCTGTTACTGCTTTTTATTTTCATGCTGGCCAGACCAGACTGCTTAAGGAACTGTAAAGCAACTATGAGCATGTTTAACTGACTTTGCTCAACTTTGGCCGACCTTGGCCAACATTGCACGAGCAATTTTGTTTACATATACTAGATATTGGTAAAAGCTGCTTAGCAGTGCTTTATATTGCTTAAAACATGGCAATCATGCCTCAGGTGGTGCTGCAGGGCTGCCTATGTCAGATGCACATACTACACTCCCTATACATGTTTGGAAACAGGTAGTGTCAAGATAGGCATCCCTTTTATTTTATGTGCGAATCAGTGAGAGGTATCATTTCCAGGGTTCCTACTGAACCAGTGTATGTGCTATACATTGCCTCTTTGCCAAGGATAAGGCATACTGGGCATGCCTCCTTCTGCCTACTGGGGCAGGCTCAGGTTGTTCCTCCTCTGAGTCATGCTGTGCCTGTACAGGCCTTGGCAATGGTGGGGGGGCTGTTTGGCCCTGCCCCTTGCTGTTCCTGCTGCAGCTGTTTTTGCAGGATCATATTGTGTAGCATGGCACATACCATAACAATTTGAGTACATGTAGTTGGTGAGTACTGCAAGGCTCCACCAGATGTGTCCAGGCACCGGAACCATGACTTGAGCATCCCAAACACACACTCGATTACATTTCATGTTTGTGCATGTGCCTCATTATGGAGTTCTTGTTCAGGTGTGTGTGCATTTCTGATGGGTGTCATCAGCCACGGCTCCAGTGCGAATCCTGCATCCCCCACTAGGTGACCGTCAGGGATATCCCCATTTGCAAATGTCTGGTACAGCTATGACAGATGCCATATATGGGAATCATGGTAGCGTCCAGGGCAGCCAGTATTATGCCTTGGGCATCACACACGACCTGGCAGTTGATGGAGTGGAAGCCCTTGCAGTTGATGTAGGCCCTACCCCACTCACCAGCTGGTGCTTTGATATGTATGTGCGTGCAGTCAATTGCACCCACTACCTCAGGGAATTCTGCTATTGGCTGGAAGAGACGTATATTGCTGGCCAATACCTCATGGGAATTGGGGAAATATACATGATCACCGACATGTGCTGACATGGCATTCAGGAACTGGTGCAGTACCCTTGATGCTGATGCCTGTGAAATTTGTATCATATCACCAGTTGGTCTCTGGAAGGTACCTGTTGCTAGTATTCTTAGGCCAACACATACCTTGGTTTCCACTGGGATGAGTTCCCCTCTATTGGTTCTGTGTGTGAGGCGTGGCCTGCACAGCTCAACAATTTGCTGCAGGAGCTCTCTGTCCACTCTATAGCGCTCCACTATCTCCAGCTCATGAAGCCCCTGGTAGGTTACCCTGGGTCTATACACTCTTCTCTGTCTCCTCACTGTGGGTTGCTCAGCAGCATTCGCAATGGCACCACCCTCAGCATCTTGCACATGTTGCCTTATAACAGCAATTGCAGCCCCTAACATTTTTATGTCTCAGTTTAAGCTTTTTAAGTTTTCACTTCTCTTTGTTGACTGCAGTGTTGCAGTGTTTCTGAGAAAAACATAGGGGAATGTTGTTTGCAGAGTTTTAGATGCTGGGCTGGGTTGGGCTACTGTACTGCCTGTGTAATTGGCTGATTCTGATTGATTTCACCTGGCAGCTCTGCTAGTTCTCCTTGGTTAACTTCCTACTACTTCTTTTCCTTCCTTTTCCCTTTCTGTTTTCACAGGGAGCAGCGCCGCGCAAACAAGAGCAAACATGCTCACACGAGTGCGCACGCACGCGCACACAGGCTTACACAGGCTTATATGGGCTTAGGCAGGTACACATTCATGTATACTAGCTTAGACGGCCTAACACAGGCTTACACAGGTGCAGACCCGCGCACACAGGCTTAGACGGCTTTACACGCGTGCACACGTGTGCACACAGAGTCAGCAGCTTTGCAAGAAACTTAAGTGATAGCCACAGCGTGCACCTTCAGTTTCTTGATTTCAGTTTAGACAACTGTAGACACACCTCTTTTAGTCCTGAGTAACTCACAGCAAACACATGCCACTCTGCTCTAATAAGCTTACAGTCTTTTTGATACATACTCCCTCATGATGTCACCCATCTTCTACTCTGTTACTCCGCTTTTCCTACTCTTACACTCTAGGGACATGGTTCACATAGCAGGGAATATTGGGATTCACTATCCTTATCCTTATTTGCATATTATTGCCTACTAATGCTTGGTTACATCTCTCAGACTGAGCTTCCCCCCTTAGCAACCTCTACTCAGTAGTCATGTTGTCTTCAGCCTGCCATTCACTTGCATGGCAGATGAATATTTTGAATAAACTCCCTATCTGTGGCTTTTATTTTTTGTTTTTCTAGTTTTTAGAGCACAGCACGTTTGCGCGGCACTGCGCTATGCTTAAACATCAGAGATCGAGGTAAAAAAATGTTTTTTTATTTTGCAACGTAAAAAAATGCCAATGGCCATATATTTGGCCATTGGCATGCTTCCTCAACTGGATGCATCCTTTATTTGGAGCTGTCATGGCTCCGTTTTGCTATTTGCAGAATGGTACTCATTTGCCAACTGAGTACATTTCTGCAAATAACACTACTCTTACTAGGACGGGTTAGTGTTTCCTGGATCACAAATTTACCTCGTTTGCATAACTTTTAGTAGCAAATGTGGTAATTTGCATAAACTAACCCTGTCCGTGTAAGAGTCGTTTTAGGAGCTCTCTTGCACACCCCTGCCGGCTGTTCCTTGATCACTCGGCAGACATGTTGGCTGTATGGAGTCTTACTCTAGTCTTAGACTCTGTGCAAGCCTTCGTGAATCCAGCCCAATGACATTAATTAAGAAAAAAACCTTACTTTTCTTAAATAATGACATTATATAATGCCTCTGTGCAGCCCTTCCGCAGCTGTCTGGTATTCTGCTGCAGTTCTGATATACTGAGCATGCTTCTGCTTATGCAGTACATCAGAGCTGTGGGTGGAAGCAACGGAGAAAGCAAGATCTTGTTGCTTTTTACAAAGTGTCTTACGATGTTCAAGGAGTTTAACATAGTGAGACACCTTTAAAAAAAGCAACAGAGAATCTCAGTTGCTTTTTTTAAATCTGTCTCACTATGTTAAACCCATTTAACATAGCGAGGCAGCTTTAAAAAATGCAACAGAGAAAGGAAGATCTCCATTACTTTTTTTAAAGCTGTCTTGCTATGTTAAACTCCTTTAACATAGTAAGACAGTTTCTATAAAGCAACGGAGATCTTACATTCTCCATTGCTGTAAAAATAAAAAGATTTATACTATTGGAAAAAGTCAGGGCGACCGGACCTTTTGCCATTAGTATAAGTCTGATTTACAATGTGCACGCTGACCAATCAGCATGCAGGTTTTGGAATATTAATGGGGGGGTCATTGTATAAATATATATATAACATATTTAGTTATCTATAAAACACCATTAATGTACTGTATTAATGTTTATATGTATCTAAACAAAGAGTCTAAAACATCTAGTTAGAAACACTAATCAGAAACACATTGTTACTCCACCAGTGACCCACTAGAAAAAAATGCGTTTTGGTGTTAAGTCAAAAATTAACAAAAATGAATAGGAAGAAAGAAGAGAGCGAGAGAGAATGTTATTTAAATACTTAGTATTATATGTAACTAGAAAAATTGATATAGAAAGGAAAGGAGAATGTTAATAATAAAGATGATTCACATTACCTTAGAGTATAGAGATTATCCAGAATTTAATATATTATGATTCATAAAACAAAGCATTTAAAATTAGAAGGAATTTGTTCATTTGTCCTTTAGTTTCTTAGTTTTATTTGCTCCTTCCTTCACAGACCATCCATTTTTTGTTGCATGTCTCTTCAAATTCTGGGATGACCATTCCATTTATTCTATGTCCGAGAGTATTTTCTTCTTTTGGATACATAGGTTCATAGGTTCATAGGTTCATACTAGGCTATCTGCCCTAGGGCATTTATAAGCCTAGCCAGAGTGTGTGTGGCTTTCACCACCCCTTAGGATGAGAATACTATACCCATTAGTTTGCTGTGCCCCTGTCCAGCAGTGACACGGAGATGATTCCCGGGGTAAACCTATGATCTCCCATCCACTCGTCAAGATTTCTCTTGAACAGAGTCAGTGAGGGGCTCTGCCTCACATGGACTGGGATTCTGTTCCATAGTGTAATGAGTCTCTGGGTGATGAATCTGTCCCTCCAGCATGTCCTATTTATATCCGTGTTGAGGTTTAAGTCTCTTGCTCTCGTGGCTCTGGTGGATTTGGATTTTTTGAGGTGGAGCATGTCCATTAATTCCGGGTTGGACATGGCCTTGTATGTCAGGCACAGATCACCTCTGAGCAGACGGTATGCGACTGAATAGAGCTGGAGTTTCTTCAGTCAGGCATCATTATGACATATGTTTGAGCCTTTATCCTTTTGGTGAGGAACTTTTGGGGTCTTTCCAACTGCTGCAGGTGTCGGGTAAGGTACATTCGAATGGGGTTGTACTCAATCATTGGTCTGATAAGTGAAGAGTACAGGGGTACAATGACCTCTCCTGATCTGGATGTGAATCCCTTCATGATCAGGTGGGCAATGTAGAAGGTCTTCCTAACCACTTTGGCAATGTGAGTGTCAAAGAGAGGTTACTGTCAACTTGGGTCCCCAGGTCCCTGATAACTTCTTCCGTGTTTAATGGATTACCACCTATGTGGTAATTAGGGGTTACCTTGTTTTTCCCAAAGGGTATGACTATACATTTTTTGGCATTTAGCTTAAGGCCATGGCTCTGGCACCAGTTATCCATTTCTATGAGACCTCTCTGGAGGATGTCTGTGTCTGATGGAGTGTCAATTATGGTGCCCAGTTTGCAGTCATCTGCAAATATTGTCAGCCACAATCCCCCTATGTTTGCCTGCACTTCAGAAAAATAAATGCCGAACACGAGGGGGCCCAGGACTGAGCCCTGTGGGACACCGCTCGTGACCGGCTTAGAGTCTGACATGGCACCAGCAACTCTAACCCTGTGTGTTCTGTCCTTGAGCCAGTTTGCATCCCATCTTGTGACATATGGGTTTACATCTAAGCTGGTGAGCTTTTCTATGATGCCAGTGGGGTATTGTGTGACGCTTTTGCTAGGTCAAGGTAGGCTGTGTGAACTGCCTTACCCTCATCAATGGCCTTAGTGACTGTTTTGAAAAAGTCGACCAAGTTCAAGAGGCAGGATCTGCCCTTGACAAAGCCAAATTGGGTAGGATCCAGTGTCTGTAGGTCCCCATTGTCTTTATTTATGAGTTCCATTATGATCCTCTCCATAGCTTTGCAGACAAGGCTCATCAAGCTTATGGGGCAGTAATTTCCAGGGTCCGTAGAAGCACCGCCTTTGTGGAGTGGGACCACAGTTGCCGTATGCCATTCTTTGGGTACGTATACTGTAGTAAGGCTAAGATTAAACAGCAGCCTTATGTGTGGGTTTAGTTCCTCATTGAGTTCATGTAGCACACAGCCGGGGACACCGTCCGGTCCCATTGATGCTGTGTTTTTTGCTTTAGAGAGAGCAGCTCTCACCTGGGCATCTGAGATGTTTGGGAGGCTAGACCTGGTGGGATAGATATTTCTCCTTTTGGGGGGGAGGGAGGGGAGAAATTTGCACTGAACCTGTCTGCCAGTATGTTGGCAATGTCTGTGGGTTCAGTGATTTTTTTATCATTTTGGACTAATTCTGATCATATCTGGGAGTTTCCAACCAGGTTTCTAACATAGCTAAAGAAGGCCTTATGATTGTCTTTTGTGTCATTAGCGATTTTTCTCTCAAAGTTGGCCTTGGATGATTTTATGAGTGATCGTAGTTTTTTGCTAGTATTGATCAGAGATGCCTTCCCTTTTAGGGATTTTGCTCTGTCATGTAGTAGCTTTCTCCTCTTGTTGTAGAGTTTGTTTATGGCTGGGGTCCACCAGATTGGGCGCCTGCCTTTGGTGGAAAGGGTCTTGATTTTATTAGGGATTGCTTGATCCATACATTCCTGGAGGTGCTCGTAGAAGGCATTTGTAAGGTTCATAGGTTCATAGGTTCATACTAGGCTATCTGCCCTAGGGCATTTATAAGCCTAGCCAGAGTGTGTGTGGCTTTCACCACCCCCTTAGGATGAGAATACTATGCCCTTTTAGGGTTTAGTTTACTGTGCCTCTGTCTAGTAGTGACACAGAGATGACCCCCGGGGTAAACCTACGATCTCCCATCCACTCGCCGAGATTTCTCTTGAATAGAGTCAGTGAGGGGCTCTGCCTAACATGGACTGGGATTCTGTTCCAGAGTGTACGGAGCCTATGGGTTATGAATCTGTCCCTCCAGCATGTCCTATTTATTTCTGTGCTGAGGTTTAAGTCTCTTGTTCTCGTGGCTCTGATGGATTTAGATTTTCTGAGGTGGAGCATGTCCATTAATTCCGGATTGGACATGGCCTTGTATGTCAGGCACTGATCACCTCTGAGTAGGCGGTATGCGACTGAATAGAGCTGGAGTTTTTTCAGTCGGGTAGCATATGACATATGTTTAAGACCCTTTATCCTCTTGGTGAGGAACTTTTGGGGTCTTTCCAACTGCTGCAGGTGTCGGGTGAGATACATCCCAAATGGGGCATTGTACTCAATCATTGGCCTGATAAGAGAAGAGTACAGGGGCACAATGACCTCTCTTGATCTACATGTGAAACCCTTCATGATAAGGTGGGCAATATAGAAGGTCTTCCTAACCACTTTGGCAATGTGAGTGTCAAATGAGAGGTTACTGTCAACCTGGGTCCCTAGCTCCCTGATTACCTCTTCTGTACTTAATGGATTACCATCTATGTGGTAATTTGTCGGTACCTTGTTTTTCCCAAAGGGTATGACTATACATTTTTTGGCGTTCAGCTTAAGGCCATGGCTCTGGCACTATGAGGCCTCTCTGAAGGATGTTTGTGTCCGCTGGAGTATCAATTATGGCGCCCAGTTTGCAGTCATCCTCGAACTTTGTCAGCCACAATCCTCCTATGTTTGCCTGTACCTCAGAAAAATAAATGCCGAACAAGAGGGGTCCCAGGACTGAGCCCTGTGGGACACCGCTTGTGACTGGCTTAGAGTCTGACATAGCTCCAGCAACTCTGACCCTGTGGGTTCTGTCCTTGAGCCAGTTTGCAACCCATCTTGTGACATATGGGTTTACATTTAAGCTGGTGAGTTTATTTATGATGCCCGAGTGGGGTATTGTGTCAAAGGCTTTTGCAAGGTCAAGGTAGGCTGTGTGAACTGCCTTACCCTTATCAATGGCCTTAGTGACTGTTTCAAAAAAGTCGACCAAGTTCAAAAGGCAGGATCTGCCCTTGACAAAGCCAAATTGGGTAGGATCCAATGTCTGTAGGTCCCCAATGTCTTTGTTTATGAGTTCCATAATGATCCTCTCCATAGCTTTGCAGACCAGACTCGTCAAGCTTATGGGGCGGTAATTTCCAGGGTCCGTAGAAGCACCGCCTTTGTGAAGTGGGACCACTGTTGCCGTACGCCATCTTTGGGTACATATCCTGTAGTAAGGCTAAGATTAAACAGCAGCCTTATGTGTGGGTTTAGTTCCTCTTGGAGTTCATGTAGCACACAGCTCGGGACCCCAACCGGTCCCATTGATGCTGTGTTTTTAGCTTTAGAGAGGGCGGCTCTCACCTGGGCATCTGAGATGTTAGGGAGGCTACACTCTGCTGCGATAGTTATTTCACCTTTTGGGGGGGAGGGGGAGGAGAAATTTGCACTGAACCTGTCTGCCAGAATGTTGGCAATGTCAGTGGGTTCAGTGTATTTTGTGTCATTTTGGACTAACTCTGAGCATATCTGGGAGTTTCCACCCAGGTTTCTAACATAGCTAAAGAAGGCCTTGTGATTGTCTTTTGTGTCTTTTGTGATTTTTCTCTCAAAGTTGGCCTTGGATGATTTTATGAGTGATCGTAGTTTTTTGCTAGTACTGATCAGAGATGCCTTCCCTTTTATGGATTTTGCTCTGTCATGTAGTAGCTTCCTCCTCCTGTTGTAAAGTTTGTTTATGGCTGGGGTCCACCAGACCGGGTGCCTGCCTTTGGGGGAATGGGTCTTGGTTTTATTTGGAATTGCTTGATCCATGCATTCTTGAAGGTACCCATAGAAGGCATTTGCAAAGGATTCAGCAGCGTGGGTTGTGGTTTCCACTGGCCCAGGGGCCTTGAAGGATACCATTTCAGTCTTAAGAAGTGTGAAGTTGGCTTTTGAGAAGTTCTTCACTGTGGTCTTTTGTGCAGGGGGTGGGGGCGGGATGTGGATTTCCCGTGAGATTAATTTATGGTCTGATCTTACCAAAGAGGGATATACATCCGGTGTGGAGCATTTTGTCCCCATGTTTGTGATGATCAGGTCTAGTATATTGTCTCCTCTTGTGGGAATGGTGACTAGTTGTTCCATTGCATTTGAGTTTATAAATTCTAGGAACCTTTGGGCTAGGGTGTTGGGGCTTGAGTAATGTTCCCAGTCTATGTTTGGGTAGTTGATGTTTCCCAAAATGATGGTATTTGGAGAGACATTCATACTCTCCAGTGTCTTCAGGAAGGCTGTGTGGGGTTCCTGAGTTTGAGAGGGTGGTCTGTAGCATGTTACAAACTGTAAGGCAGTTTTGCCTATGGTTAGTTGGTTAGTTGCACCTGGATAGTCTCCGATGCTTCGTGCGTTGCCACTAACCTGGAGGTGTGGATATCTTTGATGAAAATGGATACTCCCCCTCCTTTTGTGGTTCGGTCCAAGTTTTGGGGCCGGAACGCATGATATGAGGTAAAACCTGATAGTGCTGAGGTGCTCTCAGGAGCCTTGAACCAGGTTTCAGTCACTGCACAGGCATCGATGTACTCCATACTGAGGAGGGCTTCGAGGGCGTGCATCTTGAGGTTTAGACTTCTGGCATTGAGCAGCATTACCCTTAGTTTTTTTCCACTTGTGTTTTCTAGGGAGGTAGGTTTGTCATTTGAGCCTTGCCTAAAAAAGGCACTATGGGGGTGGCAAGAGCCTTGGCCAATATCCGGACGCTCAGGGGTGACAGGTGCAAGCCATCCCTTGTGAAGCAGCGTGGCAAGCATGTCATCCCAAGCAGACAGACATTGGATCCCCTTAGAATGACACCAGTAATTAAGCCAATTGTTAAAACTGATAATTTTGTCTTTGTACTGTGGCATCATTCTTGGTGAGGGTAAGATGCTGCTCAGGGTCAGGGTCATACCGGCCTGGGCTACATAATCAGAGAGCTCCTCTATGTCTCTTTTCATGTAGTCCAGGGAGGTACATCTCAGGTCATTCACACCGGCATGTACAATGACTGAGTCATATTTGTACTTGCTGTGGAGTGACCTGAGTGCTTGTGTTATGTGGCGGATTCTAGCTCCCGACAGGCAGCTTACTGTGACCTATTCCTTGTTCAGTCTGGTGAGCGGGACGTCAGTGTGTCTGACTATGGAGTCACCTATTACAAGTGTGTCTGGCATGTTGTTTGGCCTTAAGGGCTGTGACTGTTTAGCACACTGACTTTGTGAACTATGTGTTGCATGTGCTATGTCTTGAGGTGGTGGTTGCTTGGGTGTCTGCTTTGGAGGCCTTTTTCTAGGGAATCAAAAATCTTCACTCCTTCTGACAAAGTGATTTTTATTCTTGCAGGAAAAAGAATTTGAGCTTTAACATTGGCTTTTTTCAAGGACTTAATTAGATTTAGAGGTGTAATCATTGTCAAAAACAATTAACTTTTTCACCCATCTTGATTGGGGAATTAGTCCAAGCTTCAGCACTAAGTACTTGTCTTGTGAGGAAAGAAATTTCACTATTATAGACCTGAGGTTAGATGAACTCAGAGATGACGCTGGATTTGCCAGGGACTGTTTGCAAAACAGAGGGATTCAGGCATGTTTCTTGCTGATGAAAACCAATTATTGAGGAACTGAATTGTGTTAGCACCCTCTTCTTTCTCAGGAATTCCATATATTCTTATGCTACTCCTCTTTGATCTACTTTCAAGGTCTTCCAGTTTCGCAATCAGACTGGTATTTTGTTTCAGAAGAAATTATTTTTGTCACTCTATTATCTAGGTCAGTCACTGTTTCCTCTAAAGCAATAATCTGTTCAAATTTTTTTTTACTATTCCATTTAGAAGTTCCAATTGTTTACTGAATTCTTGTTTGATAATATCCATTTTGTTTTCGAATTTGTCCATTTTTAGTAACAGTTCTTGGATGTTTGTTATTATAAGATGTAGTTATTTCTTTACTGCACTCTCCTGATGTGGGTTCTTCGAGTTGCTCATGTTGAGATCTCCAGTGGAAAGCGTCTTGACAGGAATAATTAAAAAAATCTCTTGACTATGTATTAATTTTTATAAAATAATAAAGAGTCTATGTTAATCTATCTTTTAGTATACTTCTAGATATAGTTTTCTAAAATTAAAGTATATTTGCTGTCAGGATATTAAAATCTAAGCAGAGCTATGGATTATGCTGCTATCAGACTGGCATCTTGGCCACACCACAGCACCAATTCCTAACATGTTTTTTCTAAGTGTGTTGATGGCTGTACTCTAAGGAGAATTGAAACTGAGGTAAAAAAGGAACTTAGCATGTATGAGTAGGATGTTTGCATTTCTGAATTGCTCCTCCATGTTAAATTGCTTCATTAGCATGTAATACACATACGTATGTCTTCATTAGCATATTCTGCCCTTTACCCTTGTTTTGCAGGCAGGAGCAATGTGTAGAGCTGTTTAATGAATGCAAAACAGTTGACTTGTGTCTGCTCATCGAGCACACACTCTTAGCTAGAAGTGTAAGCTTTCATGAATCTTGGGCTATGTGTATTTCCACTGAGTCTATCACAAAATTAATTTCAATGCTGCAAAACCTCATGGTGGTGGACTACTTTCTCTAAATTCCCAAGGCTGAATAAAGTTGCAGAGTTTCCAAAGTGTGATTATGTAGGAGGCTTGACTCATGCAAAAAAATATTTTTTTAATAATCTTTGATAAAATAACTTTGACATTTTCCACAATTAGTGGATGCAATCCTATTGCTCTAATGTAGGGATATATGTTCTAATATTTTTAACTGAGATGATGCCTTTGGTTTGACCATAGTTTAAAAATCTCAGGAATGATTTGCATTTTCAAAATCAAACATTTTTGTTGCTGTAGTGAGAGAGAATATAAGACTTCTCAATGCTTTTAAATACTTAATTTTTGAATGAGTCATATGCTATGTGTAACCCATCAACTTGATAAGCTAAGAATGTGTTCATCCTTGTGGAAATAGGAAGTCAATTGTTGAATTTTAAGAGGTTGGCCTCCTTTAAATAGACTCTTAGGAGGTTATCTACTACAAGGGAGGACTTTTTGAGGTCTCCAGGGCAGAATATCATCTGTACTAATCAATTTTTACATAAATATTATAAGGTGCTTACTGTGATATGTGGCCCTGATATGGTTACCATCTGGGCTTTACTTAGTGAACTGGAATAGCAGGATTCAAAGGAAGGCGACTAAATACATCAGGCTTTTTCCTTTTATCCTTCTAAAAATGCTCAAAAATTATCATCTCATAAACTTGGTACTTGTTGCAATGTTTGCTCTTAGTAGGGCCAGCATTAATCTAATCAATCCAAACCTTAAGATGACTTGTGTATGAATACTCAATATCTAAAAAGATTTTCTGGAAAGGTGGCACTGATTTCAAATACAATACCACCTACACTTTTTGGAAATTAGATTATAGATTAACTGCAGGCAGAGTGACTGTGTATCTGACTGTGCTGCTGGTAACCCAAGATCTACTAACAAATGAAATACGAATGGCCAGTTGAGGGAGGAGGGATTTTTTTTAATTTAACCTTTGTTTGTCATGTCAATCCCATTAGGCCAATTAACTCTTTCAGGGAATACCTGAGGTAGTATTTATACTACTAGAGGAAATTTGGCCAGTGCTTTGAGTAGTTTCTCTTTTTTCTTTTCATTAGGTGCTGTGCAATCTTTTACATCCTCAAGTCAGGCAGGTGCAGCCTCGGTTTAACATCTCATCTGAAGGATAGCACATAAAGAAGTACAACTCATCCCTTATGCCAGTATTTGAAATTAATCCATGCACCAGGGGTGAGACTAGAACGCGCAGACTTCTGATCTTCCAGGACTAATATACTACCTGTTGTGCCACTAGTACAGACTGGGCTGTGTAACTAATACTAGCTCTCCTTTTTAAGTGTGTGTATGTTTATGGTGAGCTGAAGTACCATGTAGTGGAGACTGGTACAGGAAATTTACATAGCTGGCTTATCACACTGTAAGAGGCAAGCAGATGCTGAAGCAATCGCACACATGGGAGCATGCATGATAATCACTTAGCATCATTTCATGCTCAGCCTTCTCAGAAGTGGGGTGTTGTTTCCTCCTATGAACTATTTTGTCCTGTAGAAAAAAAAATATTCCTCCTGATTGCATTATAGTGTTCATTACCACTACTCTATGAGTTTGTAGAAGGTCGCCTGCAGAGTAAAGACTGTACATGCTGACTCTCCAAAATAGAACCCATCTGGCCCAGGCACTTCTCCAGCTAGTCATGCAGACCATATACTACCCTGATGAGCTCAGCTATGGTCACATTGGTCTTTGCCTGTCCCTGTATAATGGTCCTGCACAAATGCCAAATAGTGTTCCTAGAGACACTCAGTTCAGGAGGGGGTGGTACCCATGGCATGCCTGGCCACCTGAATGTTGACACTTGAGGTCCTCTGCATGCTCAGTGGAGCTGGTGGCAACCAAGGGTTGACTCTGCTGTCAGAGATAAGGCCACTCCTGTCCTTGGATGGTGTCCTGGATCTGTGAGATGCATTGCACAGGCACAGGAGCTTTGTCTATGACAGGTGTGGGAATTTAACCATTATCAGGTAGACTGTATATGCCCTAACAGTAGACCAGTAGACTCAATACATGACACCTGAGTTCTTTGTGTGTGTGTGCGCGTGTGTGTGTGTGTGTGTGTGTGTGTGTGTGTGTGTGTGTGTGTGTGTGTGTGTGTGTGTGTGTGTGTGTGTGTGTGTGTGTGTATTTGCATATTTGTAGCCAAATGTTTTTTTTTTTCACCATCCACATTTCTAAGAGATACCATGTGAAATTGTCTTCACTATACTGGAGTAACTACTCGGTTAAAAACGTGTTGTGGCTTACATTATGGTTTGAACATGTGATTATGTTCCCATAATGAAGAAAGAAAAACACAATAAATTTGTTTAGCTAAACATCAATTCTGTTTGAAAGTGCTCTAGTGCCTTTCACACACCCACTTGAGAAGGATAAGGCATCTTTGGCTTAGACTCAAGGAATCTTCTTACCGGATGTTGCAACATCAATACTGTTTTGTGCTGAACATAAATGTCTTTAATCTGAAAGTAAATGAAGTGCGAAATATATTTTAACCTCCATGCATGTAATCAGAATGAATGTAGTTTTTAAGAAGGAGTTTTGCTTTGGCATTTATATATGAAATTATGCTTTGACTTCCTGTTGTGTACTTTCTTTAGCAGGTCATTTTCAGTTTTTCTTTTAATGTCAGATTTCTAACCTTGTAATTTGGCTGTGTCCTGTGACATCACCCTGTCTGTCTCATATGCTGTGGAGAACAATGAACAGGAAACACAACATCAATTACAAGAAGTGTTATGTTTATTAGTTTTAATGAACATAATCTCATTGTTTACAAAATGTATTTTCAAAGCATAACTGATGAGAAGTGGTCAGGTCTTTCCTAATGAATGACTTTCATGCTGCAAGACTGATCATCAGACATAGGCAGCATTTTTGCACTAAAAGGCTATAAAACAAGTTACTTTGTGAGTAATATTTGCTTGTTGACTATGCTTCAAGTCATGTCTCCAACTGATACTAAAAACTTATCATTCAATAAATTTGGAGCCTTCCTTGACTGTTGTCTGCAACAAGAAATGTTGAACTGAAATTTAAGGAGATCTGGGAATTCCTGCATTAGTCTAGTGACAGGCAGCAAGACAATGTGTGAAGAATGGAGAAAGTTCCTTGTGGTGAAAATAATGGGGATTTCAAACAGAGCTGGATCTCGTACAAGGCAACCCAAGGACCTCCCTAAGTGCCCTGAGTTAGATGGGGGACCCCATATTCAGTGGTTCATATTATCTGCTTGACTGCAGTTCTCCATATTTTTACTTTTTAGTTATGTTTCTGGTAGTCTTATACTTCCTAAAATAAAATATGTATTCGCTGTTTACTGGTTTTTAGAGCAGGTGTGGTAAAGTAAGTTGCTCTTTAGAGCTAATGAGCATGCAAAAAAATCTACACTTTTTTTCCAACTACAAAAAAGGCAATATGTCTGCCTTTTAAAACAGTCCTGTTTCTGTATAGGTTACATGGTTTGCTAGAAGAAGCAGCATACAGCTGTTTTCTTATCTGCTCTGGCTGTATCAGGCGGCTGATGTCTTTGACAGTCTCAGATAAAGTAAAAGCTCTGGCAGAAGGGGAGGAATGCCCATATTGTGGGTGGAACAAGTCAGTGTGAGAGTGGGTGGAACAAGTCAGTGTGAGAGTGAGAACATATTCAACCTGAAAACCGTAAGACAAGACAACTAACCCAAAGTCCAACTTCGTAAAACTGAAAAACGAAGTAAAATCCCATAAAACCAAGTCGAACTGCCAAGAGATCTGATGAAGCATACGATGTAGGAACGCGAAAGCGCTCATCTGTTTTATTCTTTATTCTTTGTACTCGTATTAAATACTTTACTACAGCTCGTGGCAGTCCGACTTGGTTTTTTTGGATTTAACATATTCAACCTGCAAGACAAACCAGTACCATTTTCTAGGTATGTGTTTTATTTTCCTTGAAAAATGCCTTGTTGTTATATTCTCAGATGTCCCTGATTTTGTATAATGTTCTAGAGTTTGATTTTTATTTCTTTGGGCCTTTACAAAATTATTAGTTCTTTGGTAAATCAGTAAGGATTGCACTTATTCAATAATACCAGACAACAGCATGTCATACTTCTTATTGTTTAGAAAATGTATGCCGATGGAAAACTAGTTGTTTTTGCTCTTTATGAGTGAATTAGAATAATATTTAAAATTTCCCCAACTTTAGGTCTTTATCCCCTCATAATTTTTGTTTTTTTCCAGGATTTGTGACCTAAGAACTTGAGAGATTTACCTGTTACTTGTAAAATAAGAATTGATATGAAGAGATGTATACTATGAACAAAGTCTAGATGGGATCAGTTCTGGCTGCAACTACTTCCTTCTTAACTTTACCTTGCTATGAGGAGCATCCCTCTAGCTGAATCTAAAAAGTTCCATGTTCTGTGCAGTTCCACACCGAAAGGGTCTGCCACAGAGTCACTGTTAAAATGTATTTTTTAACATACCCATAGAAAATAATGTTGAATCATGTTACTCTATCAATGCAACACCTTGCAATCATGCTCTGAGCTTCATAGTTAAAGTTGTTTCTAAGTGTTCTACATATGGCCCATTTGTTCCATTTTAGAAGTGTGCCACAATTTGGATAAAGAAGGTTGACAACTCTGTGCAGCTGAGTACATGTTGATTTTTTAACTGCACAGACATTGAAGCAGAGGTGTTCCATGCCAGCATTTTAGAGATCAACATAACAAAAAAGTTTGCAGAATAATAAATGAATACGACTGCAAAAGGAAACAAGTAGTTTACTTTTTGGATTGATTAACCAAGACTCTACCACTAAATACAGACATACTTTTTCTAAGGTAAAGAGTAGCTTTGGGGTAAGGAGCAAAGTTTAGGGCTAGAATGCACTAGTGAGGATGAGCAGGACAAAGACTGTGTATGTAGTACTGGCTTATTTAATACACCAATGTTCATTTTTTTTTTATTTTCTTCTGGGTTCATTTCTCAGTTTTTGGCTTTTAAGTGTTCTTTTACAAAGACTGCAATGCTACCACATATTATATCATATCTGAAATAAAAGCAAGTATGCCATATATTGTTAGATATGTATTTTATATCTTTAAAGTGTACAACCACACTTTAGTACACATCTCGGCACTTTATAATTTAAGATCAGAGATGTACCCCCAACTGACTGGAATTATGCTGGCATTTTTTTAAACAAAAGTTATTGTAAACATTTTATTAAATTCCTGCTTACATAATTCCATTAGTTTTCATCACTGGTGTTACTCATGGGCTTGTATGGGCATGCATCCAAATCATACTTCTTAACTGTCCAGATTTTCACAGAATTCCAGATTTGTGCCTCATATTTTTTGTCTGTTCCTCATAAAATTCGTAGTTTTCTGGGTTTTTGTGACAAATCAATGAGGATTGAATTCATTAAATATTGACAGGCATTTGAGTTTCAGACTTCATATTCTTCAGAAAATTATAATAACACAATACCTTTTATTCTATCAATTTTCTAAGTTTATAAGAGCAATATTTAAAATTTGTTCCTATTTTTTGGAGCTTTGTCCCCCATTATATTTGGCTTTGTCCAGTTTTTTTGTGCTAAGAGGTTAAGAGATATGATCCATAGACTTTAATTAATGCACCTCAAATATATGCTGTGGTGCACCTCTTAAGGACTATAGATGCATCTGTGCTTAATCCTTCCTTTAAGGGCAAAGTTTAGCTAATTCTTTTGTAATGTTATGGAGGGAAAATTACAAGTTATGAGTTTTTTAAGGATTCTGCTGAAAAACAAGTGCTAATAGCAAGCACATGGAGCATGGTAACAGAGGCACTGCTTGCAATGATGTATTAGGTAAGTGTATGAAAGTTACTGCACACATTAAACTATGTGATTGGTCAACTGAATCTGCATGCATCCAGTAAAGTAAATGAAATTTGAGTAAATACCTATTATAATATATGAACATAACTGCAGAATAGTGTGTGTGTGTGTGTGTGTGTGTGTGTGTGTGTGTGTGTGTGTGTGTGTGTGTGTGTGTTGTACCTTTAAGAAGCATTTCAAGGACAGCATGTGCATATAAATAGCAAGCACATGCTAGCTTCAGTGCCATTTTGTGAGTGCAGCCAGAGAGTGAGCATGTATGAGTGTGATAACTAGTTTGTTTATAAGTTTATCTAAGTTAAAGTTATTAAGTCTCAATCCTGATGTGTTTGTACATAATAAAGCTGTTGAACAGAACCCATAAATGTTCATCTTTTTTATCCTGACCAGAAAAGTGACATGGTGCCGAAACCAGGATTCCAGCAACTGCATTTTAGAGCTATGAGGTGCAGAGTTAACAGGGAAGGTAAACTAAACAAAACAAAAAGGGCCAGAAATGAACCAAAGGTAATGAAAACTTACACAAATTATGTATTTATTTATTAAAAAAGAAAAAAAAATGGAGCATTACAAGGGTACAAACCGCATTATTAAATAAGCGAGAGTCACAAAAAGATTAGTAATTAAACAATATGTTTAAAATTAAGATATTTGACAAAATGGTTACCAGAAAATCACATAAATGGTTTGAAACTACCTTAGAATTGTAAAATAAACATGTTTAAAGTAAAACAGGCAAATTTAGAGTAAAATGACCACAAGAAAAGTATAATGGGCATGAGAAGAGATTAAACAAACAAAACAAATATAAAATGGGCACATTAAGCATAAATAAAGTAAGAAAACTGCATGTTTTTTGGCAAGATACTATGTTTTGGCATAAACTACTATTTTTTGTAGTACTGGCTTATTTAATACACCAATGTTATTTTTTTTTTATTTTCTTCTGGGTTAATTTCTCAGTTTTTGGCTTTTAAGTGTTCTTTTACAAAGACTGCAATGCTACCACATATTATATCATATCTGAAATAAAAGCAATCTATTCAGGGTATAACTAGAGTTATTCGAAGTATCTCAAAGTGTGTAAAAGTGCTTACAGTGTGTGCTTCTTGCTGCCCATTTATTCCAAGGAGTTTATTTGTGTGCAAAGTGCAACTATTTCATAAAGTGCAGTCAAAATACAACCATTTTGAAAAGTTTCTTGTGTTGGGTATGCCTTTTCGCAGAGTGCCTCCATTACAGAGCATTTCTTGCACTGTAGAGAGTTATTTAGCAAAGTACAGACATTTTGTTAAAATGTCAGTGTTCTGTGTACTGTTTATTCACAAAGTGCAATTACTTCAAAATGTTTCTAACTTTGAGTTTCTTCTGCCCAGTTTATTTGCACTATGCAGTCATTTTGAAATGTTTTGTACTCTGGTAAGAGGTGATTTCTTACAGTACAGTGCTTTCAAGAGTATTTATGTGCCCAAGAGACTTATTTCACAAAGTTCAGTTATTGAGAGGCTTTTTGTGTTATTGGGCATAGTTGCAAATACTGGCATAAATTTCTGTCATATATATATATATATATATATATATATATATATATATATATATATATAAGTGTGCATATTCATACAGTTACCAGTGGATTTGGGTTGCATTGTGTTTTATTATGATTTGTTGGCATGGCAGACAGTTTTTGAAAACCAACACCACTTGTATTTGATCAGAATATTGCAGAAAATTGGAGAATATTTGAGCAATAGTACAATATTTTTATATAAGCAGCTTATTCTGACAAAGATGCATGCACCAGGGCATGCATTTTGATAAACATAGCTGGGGTCAGAGGCCATTGAAAGAGAGCGTTCTTTTGTGTAAGCACTAGCAGTTTATGAAGGAGAAGTGAAAAACTGTCATATTGTTGTACAGACTGAATCAAGGGTAGACCCTGAGTGTTTGAAATGCAAATTCAGGGAAATGTGTAACCCCCAGACAAATATTACATTAGAAAGGCATTTTTTTTACACAAGAGACCAAAAGCCAGGTGAAATGTTTGCAGCTTATATTACTGGCTTGAGAAACAAAGCTAAAATGTGTAGGCTTGGTGACTTAAAAGATGAGTTAATAAAGGACAGGCTTGTGTGTGGTATTAATAGTGCTGCAATGAGAAAGATTTTGCTTCATGACAGTGATTTAATGCTGCGCAAAGCTATTGAGTTTTGTCAAATCCATGAAGTTACAGAAAGGAACACATGTATGCTTGCAAGTGATAAGGGCATGGTTTCAGTAGGCTTCATAGCAAATGTAGACAGCATGTAACATGTGGCTAGCAGAAGCAGGCCTAAATACATGGCTGCTGTAACTCCTGTGAATGAGGCAGGTAAAACCTGAAGTTTTTTCAGCAAGTTCTGAGACTAGTTCAGTGAAAATGACATGATCAGTCCAGTACAAGGGTGAGTCAGCAAAACCCAAATCAAGCTTTATTGTTAACTGTCACAATTCTGGCACCACTCATGAGTCTAAAAGAGAAAGGTGCTTAGCATTTAGTCAGCAATGCCACAAGTGTAAAAATG
The DNA here is from genome assembly GCF_019279795.1 of Protopterus annectens. Lineage (NCBI taxonomy): Eukaryota > Metazoa > Chordata > Ceratodontiformes > Protopteridae > Protopterus > Protopterus annectens. Next base: position 1,647,267,485 of record NC_056739.1, on the reverse strand, counting down.
GAACCATTTTCAAAGGTTTTGCAAATCAAGTAAACCTCACACAGTTATAAAGAAATGTCACTCAAACAAGCAAGTCGATCATATAGAGAGCTGCAACTCTGCTTTCTACATAGATGATGTGTCAGTAATTATTGAAAAGTTTGATGCAGTAAATTTGTTGGCAAAGAACAAAGTATTCTGTATTCTCCAGATCAATGTTAAATCCACCAAGCTCAAAGTAGACACTGGTTCAAAGTGTAATGTTATGTCAGCAGACACATTTGCTAAGGTGAGAGCTGGTGAGCAACTTAATGTGGTCAGTTGTGTGAAACCTGTTGCTTATGGAGGTGAAGAAATTCAAACCTAAGTCTTAGTAGTGCTTTCATGTTATTTGGCTAAGAACTGCTTCAACTTACTATTCTATGTAGAAAAGACCTGTAAGTCATTACTGGGTCTCAGAGACAGTTTAAGAATGAATCTGCTTTCCTTTACCAAAGAAGTTCATCATATAAGCACATATCCTAGTTCCAATTTTACTTAAGATATTTTCTCAGAGTATGCTGATGTTTTTGATGACAAGCTAGGCAAACTTCCAGTTGTGTATTCTATGAAGTTAGACTGAGAGATCATTCCAGTTGTCAGACCAGCAAGAAAAGTTCCAATAGCTATGCAGAATAAAGTCAAAGCACAGCTGGATAAAATGGTGCAGCAAGGTGTAATTTGTCCAGTTACTGAATCAAATGAATGGGTGTCACCCATGGTAGCAGCCCACAAAAAGGCTCAGATGAAATCAGAATATGCATTGACCCAAAAGATTTGAACAAAGCATTAAATATACCACATCATCCTATGCATGCAGTTGAGGAAGTCACAGCCCTAATACCAAATGCCACTGTTTTATCTGTCTTAGATGCAAAAAGTTCATTTTGGCAAGTGATGCCTGATTGCAAATCTCCATTACTGACTACTTTCAGTACCCCATTTGGAAGATACAGATTCCTTAGGATACAATTTGGAAGAAATTCTGCAAGTGAAGTCTTTCAGCATGCAATGGAGCAAATTTTAATAGGTTATCCGTGTGTCATAACAGTAGATGATTTATTGTTTGGAGGCAATGGTGATGCAGAGCATGACAGAAACCTTAGAAGAGTTCTAGACAGAGCATGTGAAGTGAACTTAAAACTAAATCCTCTGAAGTGCAAATTCAGACTACCAGAAGTTACATATGTAGGTCATCTATTTACTAGTACTGGCTTGTGACCAGATCCATCCAATCAATCAGCCATTTATGAGATGCCAGCACCAGATAATATTCAAACTCTGCAATTTTTTCTTGGTACAGTTGACTATTTAAACAAAAAGACAGCTTGGAAACACCAAAGCAAATTCTTTCTCAGTTTAATTCTCTCTCAGTTTATTGAAACACTTTTCATCTTGCACATGTGGCAAGACTTCATCAGAAACTGAACAAACTTCAACACAAGCAATATATACACACCCTTTTTGTCACATGACACTTCTAATTAAAATCTTGTGTTTTAAAGGAACATCCACATTATTGCTACTTAAAACATTTTTTAAAAACAAATATGACTGACAATATTTTAGAACATCTCAACCCGTCCCTTGCTTCAGAATTTTTACCTGTAATGGTGATAGAAATATATATACAAACATACATATACTAACAATACTATATCTCAAATTATTGTGTTGACTCTCAAAATATGATATTACTTAGTTAACTAAGAAGTCAGAAACTTACATATCCGAGTCAAATGAAGTCAGATATTACAAATATGAATGCATTTTATAAAAATGCATACACACATTAACTTTTAAGATTTTTCAACTTCAATATACTGTTTAAAGATATTGTCTCATTCAAACCCAGGTAAAACATTGCCCCAGTGCGTATTTGCCAACTTAACTCATGTTGCTCAAGTAAAAGTGTAATGTGACAAAAAGGGTGTGTATATATTGCTTGTGTTGAAGTTTGTTAAGTTTCTGATGAAGTCTTGCCACATGTGCAAGATGAAAAGCGTTTCATTAAACTGAGAGAGAATTAAATTGAGAGAGAATTTGATTTGGTGTTTCCAAGCTGTCTTTTTGTTTTTCGCTAGTTTGTCTTACTTTGGTTACTGTCTGTTGGAGTTTGTTATGGCTTTGGACAGTCCTTGTGGAACACCAACTATTCTTGACTTGACCCCACCACAACAGGATGGAATGGGGTATTTGACACAGTTAATAGAACAATTATCTCAACGTGTGAGCCAGTTACAGACTAGAGTGGATGCCATTCCTTCTGTTCCTGCCATTGTTCAACCTTCTGCTTCTGTGTTGGTAATTGGAGGTGGTAGGCATCCCGATACTAACTCAGTACCTCCCCATCTGAACTCACAAACCAGAAGTGTGATACCAACTGGAAGTGATGTCACACGAGCTGAACAATTGCACCAGAGGAGTAGTCCAGGTAGCGAAAGGGTGCCGAATGGTAGAGAACCCACAGGTTCAACAGCTTCAGCATCTGGTTCAACAATTCTACCTGTTTTTTCCAACAATCAGCCAGGTAGTGTCAATCTTACTAACAATATAATAACTGACAAATGACTTAATATGAGAAGTTCTACAGGATTTAATACCATGAAAGACTTGCCAACTTTTACTCAGTGGTTGGAAACGCCAATTCCTTTATTCCATTCGCAACCTATACAATCAGCACCTTCTGAAACAGAGGACTCAGGTAACATAGTTTCATTATTGCAAAACCTTGACAAAAAACTTTTCAAATATAAAAAACTTTCTTTAGAAGTTACTTACTTATGTCAATGTGTCAATGAAAACATTGTTCCCAAGGGATTGCATGTCCACCAATACCCTACGGGGTTAGAGCCAGGTTCATTGTTTCATAAACAACGTATTGAGTTGTTTAACATTCAGGGACTTGCCCTGTTGAACCTGATGATTAAACACTATGAGACTTCTATTAACCTTTTACAACAAGAAGCTACTAGCTTAGATGCTGCTATTAAGGCTCATGTAAACTTTTCAAGATATGCTTTTGATTACAACATAATTTTTGACAGAGTAAACCAACAAATGATGAAATTTAGAGAAATTAAAGTAAAAAAAACTAGCTAGAGACTGTATAGCATATGGTGAGGGGAATTCTTACCCCCCACCCCCAAGTTCACAAGTAGCAAAATCCAGCAATGCTGCTATGAATGTATTTGTGTGTAACACAACAAACAGAAATGAATTAACATATGGTCTATCTGTCTCAAATGATAGTAGTGCACTTCCATCAGGTGAGGGACCTATGTTACCCCAACAGTCAATTGTGAATAATACATCAGCTAATGCCCAAAATTTTCAGCATCAAGCCAGCCAATACAATCTGAGATCAAAGAACAAGAAATCTCATTCCAACAACAACTACAAAGGGAAGAATTGGAAACGCAGGAGATGATACCACCTCTTATTGCACCAGCTTCCCCAACAACTAATGCTGCAGATTTTGGACTAAGGAACATGTTTATGAATAATGATAAAGATTTTAAAATTTACAATTTTTCTGATGTTACTATAGATCAACCATTGGTAGAACTATTAGCCAAGGGGTACACTTTTGTCCCCACAAGAAAAGCAGACTTAGTTAAAACTTTAACTGATTTAAAATTATTTGTGTGTAAACTCAATTTGTCTATGCTTTTTGTTGACAATATTACGGTTCAGTCTAGTGCATTATTACATTCTTCAAGTACTTTTTGTCCCCCTTTACACCCAACTTTACAGTGTTTTGAACTCATCTGTGAGTTGGATTTATACAATGTTTTAGGGTTGGGTAGTAATCATAAGCAGAATAAAAGGAAGAATGTTTCATCTGTAAATGTTACTAGTGAACAACTGTATTTATTATAACTAATTCAAGAAGCCCCAGTCCATATTATGGCCCCAGATAAGGGAGGGAGGCTTGTTGTTATGAATGTGGTGGACTATGTCAATAAAATGGACGAAATAGTCCGAAGTTCCACATATCAGTTGGTTTCACGTAATGAGTTAAATCAAGCATATAGTAAAATAAAGTCTCATTTATATGAAATGATGTTAGAAACCAGGATTACTACTGACTTGTTTAGATATTTATCTATGCCTTCCCCAAGGATACCTGTTTTGTTTGGGATCCCTAAGTTACATAAAAATGTGAATAATCCATCTATGCGACCTTTGGTGGATGCTAGGGCAAGTATAACTTACCCATGGGCAAAATGGGTAGACCAAAAGTTGAAGAAGTATGTAACTCAAGAGAAATATATATGTAAAGATCCTTGGTCGTTCGTGTCACAAATCAAGAATTTAGAATTTAATGCTGACTTCAATTTTTTTAACAGTGGATGTGGTAGATTTATACTCCTCTATCCCCCATGTGGAAGGCATCGAATGAGTCAGTAGTTACCTGAGAGCTAAAGCAGTAGCCTCTGATGAGGTGGCCTTAATAGAGGAAATGCTTGAAATAATTTTGTATAATAATTTCATTTTATGTAATGATAAGTTATATGTTCAAAAGACCGGTGTAGCTATGGGGTCACCCTGTGGGGCAAGTTATGCCAATTTGGTAATGGCCTCATGGGAACAAGAATTTATCTTCGGTAAACAAGAAGTGAAACAGTACATCCAGTTCTACACACGGTTTTTGGATGATATTTTTATAATTTTTGAAGGAAATAAGTAAGCAGCTAGTAAACTAGTAGATTGTTTTAACAACACCACAGATTTCCTTTCCTTTACTTATGTATTTGAAATGACCAGGATTTCATACTTGGATGTGGATCTTAGTAAAGATATGGAAAGGAACACATATGTAGTGAAAATTTATAGAAAGGCCACATATTCAAATTCTTTATTACATTTTAGCAGTTGCCATCCATAGCACCAAAAGAAATCAGTGCTGAAGGGCCATCTCGTGAGAGCTGCCCATATGGTCACGTTGGACCAAGATTTCATGGATGAATGTAATAATTTGAGGTCAATGTTTGTTAGGAGAGGTTACCCACTGGACTTTTTTGAGTGTCTACTGGAAGAAGTAAAATATAAGAGAGAACAGGGGTTGTATAAACCCATTTTGTCCATTGGTTTACAAAGTGTTATAATAAGTGGCAGAGAATTACAACAAAAAGAAGAATAGAATTTTAGTTTAATAGCACCCTATAGTAGTAATGCAAGGGAAATAATGTCAATTATGAACAAAAATTGGGAAATAATTAGGAGAGATCCTCACCTTTCTTACAAGGTCAAAAGCAAACCCCGGATTATTTACAAGAGGGGGACTAATTTAAAGGAATTATTACAACATAAAAAAAAACACCCCACAGTGGAAGTGTGGCATGTACAAATGCCAAATGTGTAACTACTGTAAATACATGAGTACAGGACAAGACATCGAAGTCAAAAATATTAGTTTTAAAATCAAATTGAAATACACTTGTCAGTCCAAGTTTGTGGTTTATGTAGCTCAGTGTCAATGCTGTGCAGTATTTTACATAGGTAAAATGGATAGAAGGTTAAAAGAATGAGTATACGAACATCTATATAAAATAAAGACCCTTAACAGAGACAATGCACTGGCTAGACACATTATTTCCTATCCACAACATTCATTTTTGTTCAAAGCAATTGATTCAGTTGTTGGGGGGGGGCACTTACACTTTTACTTGAGCAACTTGAGTTAAGTTGGCAAATATGCACTGGGGCAATGTTTTACCCGGGTTTGAATGAGACAATATCTTTAAACAGTATATTGAAGTTGAAAAATCTTAAATGTTAATGTGTGTATGCATTTTTATAAAATGCATTCATATTTGTGATATCTGACTTCATTTGACTCGGATATGTAAGTTTCTGACTTCTTAGTTAACTAAGTAATATCATATTTTGAGAGTCAACACAATAATTTAAGATACAATATTGTTAGTATATGTATGTTTGTATATATATTTCTATCACCATTACAGGTAAAAATTCTGAAGCAAGGGAAGGGTTGAGATGTTCTAAATTATTGTCAGTCATATTTGTTTTTTAAAAATGTTTTAAGTAGCAATAATGTGGATGTGCCTTTAAGACACAAGATTTTAATTAGAAGTGTCATGTGACAAAAAGGGTGTGTATATATTGCTTGTGTTGAAGTTTGTTCAGTTTCTGATGAAGTCTTGCCACATGTGCAAGACGAAAATTGCTTCATTAAACTGAGAGAGAATTAAACTGAGAGAGAAGTTGCTTTGGTGTTTCCAAGCTGTCTTTTTTTTCGCTAGTTTGTCTTACTTTGGTTCCTGTCTGTTACAGTTGACTATTTAGACAAGTTTCTTCCAGGCTTCAGTTAGCTGACAGCACCTTTGAGAGAGCTGACATGCAAAAATATTACATGGTCTTGGTTGGAACCACACCAGAGAGCATTTGAAGACCTTAAGCAGAAAATTGCCACCTCACCTACATTAAGCTACTATGATATCAATAAAGAAGTCACTCTTCTGCGATGCTTCAAAATTTGGTATTGATGCAGTTATTCTTCAGGAAGGCAGACCAATAGCCTATGCATCTATATCTCTTACCAAACTGAAATGCAATATGCTAAAACTGAGAAAGAACGTTTGGCAATAGTCTTTGCATGTTCATGATTATATTTATGGTTGAGATATTCAGATTGAGACTGATCACCAATCTTTAGTCACTATTTTTAAAGAAGCCTATGCATTCAGCTTCAGTGAGATTACAAAGAATGATCCTCAAATTGTAAATGTACAACTTGAAAATGGTCTATACAAAAGGCAGACTTCTTATGTGGCTGATACCCTATCCAGATTTCCCAAAAGTTTACAACAGAATAGCTTAATGCAAAGAATTTTGACTTTGATGTCATAGAAGTGCATAATTTTTCTACCACAAGACTTGATGAACTGAGATCACACAAAGACTGATCCAATTTTGCAAAAGCTCAACCACTGCATTAATGTTGGATGGCCATCAAAGCAATCTGTTGTACCACCTGAAGTGCAAACTTATTTTTCTTACAGAGATGAGATGTTAAGGGAAGATGGCATTATTATCAAGGTCCTAAAATTGCTGTTTCTGCTTCCTTACAATGTGAATATATCCAGATTTTGCATCGTGGTCACCCAGGTTCCAAACTTACCAAAAGAAGGGTGAGAGGACTAGTATTTTGGCCTTCTCTAGCAAAAGATATTGATAAAGTACTTTCTTCTTGTTCAGTATGCAATATTACTAATCCGGGTCTACTTGATATAGTTGACATTTCACAATGTCAAAATTCATATCGCCGAGACCATATGATCGACATTTGAAATGTCGACCATACAAGTGGAGCATAAAAAACAAAAACAAACTTACCTTAACACTGCTAGCAACCCTGCACCCCCCGTGGGGGGTTCTGCCCCCCACACCCCAACCGGAACTTAAATATACTAATTCTGAGATCGCACTACAGTGCAGAAGTGGAAATCTTTCCATTCCGCACTGTAGGGAGATGTTGGTTCTCCATGGTCAACATTTCAAATGTCATTCATATGGTCTCAGCCATATCAATGTCGACATTGTGAAATGTCAACCATTCGAAGGAGACCCACTAAGTCACATTTTCAAAAAGAACCACTTCAGCTAAGTCAAGTTCCAGAACTACCTTGGTCAATAGTAGTCACTGATATATTTTAGTGGAACAATCAACATTACATAGTGTTGGTAGACTCTTATTTGAACTGGATTGAGATCGATTTAGTACCTGACCTAATGCCCACTGCTGTTATCACTAAGTTGAAACATCATCTCTCAGTCCATGGTAGTCCGCATAAAGTTATTTCTGACAATAGTACCCAGTTTTCCAGTCAGTTATTTAAGGAATTTGCAAAATAATGGAACTTTGTATATGTTATTAGTAGTCTAGAATACCCACAGTTAAATGAACTAACTGAATGTGTAGTATAGAGTGAAAAGCAATTACTAGAGAAGTCAAAGTATGATAATACTGATGTCTTTTTGAAGTTACTTAATCTCAGAAACATACCCAGCGACAATATACTTGGCTTGCTTGCTCAGAGACTTGTATCTAGGCAAACCAGAACAACATTGCCTATCAGTTCCAGTTTGTTGAAGCCTAAAGCAAAGAACAAGAGAACAATTAAAGCCCAGTTATTCAGAAAGCATTCTTTCCAGAAGTCCAACTATGATAAGTTGAGCAGATTTCTTCATCCACTGAAAGAAGGAGAGACAGTGAGGATACAAATGGTGAAAGGTTTCAACTGGAATAGTCAAGTAACAGGTATATCTGACAAGCCGAGATCCTACTTCATAGAATCTGAGGGTGTGGAGTACAGGAGGTATTGTAGAAATCGTTTTCTTGTATCAGAATCAAAATCACAGCATTGTTCCTGTGATACAGACTCTAAATCTCAGAGCAATCAAGACAAAGTTCCTGTTGCAGAACGTGTCTTAACTTCTGCTTCCATTCCTGATGATGTTCCTGATGTCCCCAAAGTTGAACATCCAGCAGAGATGGTCCCAGTTGCTAGACTTAATTCTAATTTCTGTGTCACAAGATTTGGTTGCATTTCCAGACCCAGTGTAAAATACACAGCAAACTGGACATAATTGTATATATGTATTTAGTTCTGTACAATCGCATGTCATAAAATTATTTGTATCAATTGCATGTCAATTAATGTTGCCAGTATTGCATGACCCATTTTTCAAAGAGGGAAGATGTGGAATAGTGTGTGTGTGTGTGTGTGTGTGTGTGTGTGTGTGTGTGTGTGTGTGTGTGTGT
>NC_056739.1:1647173676-1647256176 GCF_019279795.1 Protopterus annectens | reverse complement strand
ATAATAATTTAATAAAGTTGTTTAAAAAGTAATAATGGGATATGGACTTTAGTTAACTTACACGGGCTCCTGGGTATTGATGCCTAAACAGCTGAAAAACACATGGAATGTATACTTAGCAACCTGAAAGGTTGTGTCTTTATAGAAGTAGACTTTAACTGTATATTTAAGTAGAATCTAGTGTAATTATAGGACATAGAATAAAATTTTCTGCAAAAATCACAAAAAATTGGATAAAATAGTTAGACCTAAAACATATTTTCACATTAAAAGTGAACAATTCTCTTGAATTTTCAAACTATTTCTATGTCTTCAGCACACAATCTAGTACAGATAATATATTTACTTTTCAAAATGTCACATCTAGGATTACTAATTTTGAAATAGTCATGTGTTCTATTTTGGACTACAAAGCCAAACTCTTCAGTATATAAACTAAATGTAGGAGATTTCCTTTAACATCTAGAATCCCAGTTTATTTAATCAAACTAGAAGATCCCACGCCTTGGTATGCAAATGAAGTCGATGTTTCATATAATGATGAAGAAGATATAGGCAAAATTATATATATATATATATATATATATATATATATATATATATATATATATATTGACATATTGGATATATCAATCACAACTTCAAACAAATAAAAAGAAATAATAATTTCAAAAGGGGGACCAAACCCTGATGACTCAATTAAACTTTTTTTTTAAACAGGGAATATCAAAACCCACTGGGCCATAAAACTGCTTTAGCACTTGATTTTTTTGATTTTTTTTTTTTTTTGGTAAGAATACCTATATATACAATGCCTCCTAGGCATTGCACAACTTACCAATTAGAGCTAAAATTTCATGAAGAACTAATCATATTAAGGAAATTAGGGACACAAAACATAACAAATTAAAGATGAAAATATTGGGGATATTAGGAGAATTTAAAAAGCATTATAACAATTCAAACATGTATGGAGACAATATTAATACTGATGACTCCCACGTTATAATCTTTGTAATAAACTGGAAATATTAAAGATTTCAAGTGTAGAAAAATCTTACATAAACATAAAACTGAAGTTATTAACAAAAGATCTTAAAGACAGCAAAGCATCAGTGATTGATGCAACTGTTTCTGAACAGTACATCATTTTATCCCTAAAATAATTTTGTTTCAGAAGATGGTTCTAGTTGATATTCAGTCAAACCTGATAACATCACTTTTATTGAATTATTCATCAATTGCTCCAATTTTGAAATAGAATGAAGCTACTTAAGACTGTTCCACATATATAGAGGAACTTCACTATTAAACATTGACAGAATGAAAATATTTTTAGTGATATAACAAATAATGATAAAATAACAGGTCATATAGATTAAAAAAAACAAAGTCAAGATAACACTAAATGAATTCCAAACCTTAATGTACTCTTGCCCTAACTTTTTTCTTACCTTGACTACTCTATGGTGCTCCACTCCTTACCAATATCAACTGCACTCTAAAAAACAAGCTTGAGACTTGTTATAACAAGGTCACCAAATGTGCAACCAACGCAAAGTACTCTTCCCATCATTGCATTTCCTTAAAATCACTTAACTGGCTCGAACTTCCCCATCATCTTACCTACCTACAGCTAATCACAGCTCAGAAAATTATTTACATACCTTCAGACTACCCAGCCCTCTCTTCCATCCTTACCCACTACCACCCAAACAGGCCATTTAGATCTGAAAATCAACTACTAGTGCATGTAGACAAATGTAAACTTCCTGCCGGCAACATGCTTTATTCCTTCTCTGTTGCCAAGCTTTGGAACTCTTTACCATTAGCTATCAGAACCTCCAGTAAAATCACATCCTCCAAGCAAGGATTGTGACTACATCTCTCTTCCCTTTGGCAATGCACATGCCTGTATTCTCATTCATCCATAACTCAAATGCCTAAACTCTAAATTTATTCACAATCTATCCTATATCCTTCCCCTCTTCAAACTCATCCTAATTCAATACCAGAACAAATCATGCTAAACTTTCACTCTTATATTCATCTTTTCCAAATTACCCCTCACTGCCCTTCTTCCTATCCTTTTACCAACCAGTCTCGCAAAATACCTTGTATATACCACTTAATTGTGTTTAATAAATCAATTACTCTTCCAGTTTTGTAACTTATACTAGTTGTTCTGTTTCACATATACTCATCTGTACATATCATTTGTTTACCAACCTTTACAGTTATTGTATATTACTAAGTTCACTTTGTGATTATTTGCTTGTAGCTTGAAATTGTTCTATATCTTATCTACTGTTTGTGTGTTTTTTACTATTAGACTGTGAAGGTTTTCACCCAGGACCTCCACTGAAAATGGGTTCTCTTGGTCCAGTGGACTTTCCCAGTAAACAAATGCCAATAAATACAGAAATAATAAATAATGAATATATTCAGTAACAGTAAACAACAGATAGCTTTCATAAGTTTATATACTGAAAAAGCTTTTAATACAATTAGTTGGGGCAACATATTTAAACGTCTGGATTTTTGTGATTTAACAAAAGCATGTAATAATTTAATTAATAGTATGTATTATCTTCTTCTGGCTTTTCCCAGTTATGAGTTGCCACAGCAGATCACCTGTCTGCTCATGATTGGCAGTGGAGTTTTATGGTGTTGAGTTGCCAGCCCGGCAGCCAACCTTCCGGTGAAGGCACACACACACTCACACCTAGGGCCAATTTGGAGTGTCCAATCCACCTACAGCATGTCTTTGGGATGTGGGAGGAAACCAGAGCACCCGGAGGAAACCCACATGACCACAGGGAGGACATGCAGACTCTGCACAGAAGGCATCCCAGCCGAGGATCGAACCGGAGAACCTCTTGCTGTGAGGCAACAATGCTAACCACTGCATCACCATGGCCACCCTAATCAACAATTTTTATATGGTTTATTGGTACAAAGCATGTATCCCCATTTTTGCTTTGCTTTGGCTATAGAAGCATTAACTTTAACACTTAGTAAATAATCAGATATTCATGGAATGACATAAGATCAATATGTCTCTAAAATAATGCTATTTGCTGATTACAAAATGTTGACATTATCTGAGATAATTGATTATATAAAATAAATTCTAACAATAATACAATTTGTTTAGTCCTCATTTGATCTTTACCTTAGTAATAATAATAATAATAATAATAATAATAATAATAATAATAATTATTATTATTATTATTATTATTATTATTATTATTATTATTACTAAATTTCTAATTTTAAATAGACAAAACTTCAGGGCAGTTTTAGAAAATTGTTTACCAGAATAATCAAAAAAAAGAGAATACATTTTAATTAATATAGGAAAGACTTGGGAAGGAAGAAGTAATGGGAACTTTTACAAAATACATGAAAATGATTTGCAAAGTAAAAGAGTTGTAAAATAATTAGATATACAGCAGGATTCAGTAATACTTACATGGTTGTTTTGCACTGTGTCCACATTGCTGCATGATGTAACATGGCCACAGGAAATTTCAATTTTGCACTGTGTCCACATTGCTGCATGTTATGAATATGGCCACATTAAATTTCAGATTCAGTCAGTAGAGCAGCACACACCCACATACACTGTTTAAACACTGTAGCATACTAGTGAGCTGTGTAAGCAGCTGAATAGCTTGAAAATGAAGCCAAAAGGCACCATGAAGTGATCAACAAGCAGAATCACAACCATGTAGACTCTGTGCAGGTTGTTGTAGTTCTTCTTTCAGCTTTTCCTGGTTAGGGGTTGCCACAGCGGAACTCCAGTCCTCTAATGATTGGCAGTAGATTTTTTATGGGTTCCAAGGTGACAACTCAATGCCCGACCTTCAACAAAGACACGCCCATTCTACGCATGTCTTTCGGAATGCCACTCAACCATGGGGAGGACATGCAGACTCCACACAGAAGGTGCTCCAGCCGAGAATTGAACGGGAGAACCTCTTGCTGTGAGGCAACAATGCTACTGCTGCATAGACTCTCTGTTTTGTATGTATTCAAAAACTTTTCAAATACAGCCTTGAAGCTAGTCTACATGGTATACCTGTAACCCTGTAAGAGCAAGAAATCTGGGCAAAGCCATTAATAATGTGGAGAAAAATAGCCATAAATAGAGACACTTTAAAATATTGTTTTTACAAACTTACAAAACTGGTTACAAAACTGGTAGTACAACAGGGTTGTTTGCAGCAGTTAATAGATTTCCATACCTCCTAACCTCTTCCATGATACCTCTTAGCCTCTTAGCACATGAAATCTGGACACAATTTAAATATTGCTCTTATTATTAGAATGCCAGGATTTATGTTAGTGTGCATTTTCTGAAGCTGACAAAGTCGGAAACTCAAATGGTATGGTATGTCATTATTTAGAGTCTTTAGTCTTTACATCATTCCAAAGATCTCTCCAAAAAACAATTATATTTTCCTTCAGTTTGCCCAGCTACATGGTTGCTAATGGTATAGACTTAGGGCTATCAGCACAGTGAAGATGCAAATTAGGTCCGAACTCATTAGAATTGCTGAATCCCAAAAAGTTAGATCCATCTAGGGATGATCACATTGCGTAGGCACTCTTCAGTGTTTGCATTTATGGGATGGCAACTGTGTTTACTTACACTGGGGGCTGTCAGGTTAGACAGATGGAAACTGTGATCACTTACATCAGGTGGATGTGTTAGGATAGAGGGATGGCAACTCTGATTGTTTACGTCAGGTGAGTGTGTTAGGCTAGACTTACAAAGTATTACATTAGGTCTGTCACGGTTGGAAATGCAAGTAAGCAGTGCACAATTCATAGGCTTTGTTTCATTGACATCCAACCTCCTCTTCATTTGTTGGCAAATTATGTTATCTCTGTCCTGTTTTTAGTATTATACAATATAAAGGAAAAGAAAAAGTAAGGGAAAAAATAGTGGAAATTAGGAAAAGCATTTCTATGACATACACAGTAGAAACATGCCTCTAAACCTCTTAGCTCAATAAATCTGGACAAAGCATAAAATAATGGGGAGACAGAGGTCCAAAAATTATGGATAGATTTTAAATATTGCTCTTATAAGATTAGAAAGTTGCTAAAATAACACGATTTGTGTTAGAATGCATTTTCTGAAGAATATTAAGTCTGAAACTCAAATGTATGCCATTATTTAATGAATTTAGTTCTCAGTGATTTGTTAGAAAACCACAAATATTATGAGTAGTGACCAAAAATATGAGTAAAAAATCTGGACACTCTGTGAAAATCTGGACAATGGAGAGCTATGAGTAAAAGATGTTAGTACACATCTGATATGTTAACATAAGTATGGATTTCAACTCTCACTCTAAAGCACATTTGCAAAACAAGATGGGTGCCTTATCCATTTTTGCCACGCAAACAGATGGGTGCCTTATCTGTTTTTGCCACACAAACAGCTTTGCAGTCAGGAACTGAAGTCATTCATCACACAAACAACTGCAACATAATGTATACTGATATCAAACCATAGACCACCAGAGGGAGATTGGCATAATGGTCAAGAGATTTCATTACAGACACTGGGTGCACGGTTTGAGTCTCACATGGGTTAATTGGCTAGACTTAAATCTATAAACCAATTCATTATTATATTTGGACATACTGCACTTAGTGATAACACAACCTGTTATTATTATTATTGCTTGCAAATGTGCAGCTCTGCCTTGCCTTTCTGTGTTTCCCAGTCATTGATCAGTTATCTGACCAGTACTCTGAGGCATGCAGTCTGTAAGCCATACTATATCACTACTCTTAAAATGTGTGAGGATATTAACTGGCAGTAGTATGATATGCATTTGCCAACAACTGAAAGGCAGGTTGGATGGCATAAACAAGCATACAGTAAGCTTTGGGGGAGCAAAGGTGAGTTACTGTTATGCTGAGGCCTACTACTTACTAATGGACACATATAAGTTAAATAGGTCTCGGCGATCACATGTTATGGTAGTGTTTGTAGAAATCTCCCACCATTTAATTTCCTACTGTAACCAGCAATTAAATGCAAATATATGCCATAATATAACTAAATAATACACTCTAGGTTCAGGACTTACCTTGGAAATGCAGGAATTGACACAGTTTTAGTTCAGGGCTGAATCTGTCGGATGCAAACAGGACACAGCCAATACAAGGGGAGGTAAAGGTTGTGTGAGTTGCCAGGCATCAATTTTACTATATGTATGTGAGTAAGAAAAAGGTAGTAGGCCCCTAGGTGGTCAGTGAATGTGCTATGCATTGTCTCTTAGCCAAACCAAGGGCATACTAAGCATGCCTACATCTACCTCCAGTTACAGCATATGGTGTTTCCCCCTCTGAGTTATCCTGTGACTGTGACTGTGGTGGCCTAGACATTGGTGGGGGAATATGTGGTCCTTCCCCTTGTTGATCTGCTGCAACTATTTCTGCAGGATCAGATTGTGGAGCATAGCACATACTATGAATATTTGTGTACATGTGCTTGGATTATACTGCATGGCTCCACCAGATGTATCTAGGCACAGGAATCATGACTTCAGGAGCCCAAACACACACTCCATGATGCTTCAGGATTGTGTGTGTGTGTATGTGTGTGTGTGTGTGTGTGTGTGTGTGTGTGTGTGTGTGTGTGTGTGTGTGTGTGTGTGTGTGTGTGTGTGTGTGTGTGTGTGTGTGTGTGTGTGTGTGTGTGTGTGTGTGTGTGTGTGTGTGTGTGTGTGTGTGTGTGTGTGTGTGCACTTCTGATGGGTGTCATAGTATGCCCTTGCTTTGGCTAAGAGACAATGCATAGCACATTCACTGACCACCTAGGGGCCTAATACCTTTTTCTTACTCACATACATATAGTAAAATTGATGCCTGGCAATGGGAGGATGGCATAATGGTTAAGGCATTTGCCTTACAAACACAAGGTGCAGGGTTTGATTCTCACATGGGGTAATTGGCTAGGCTTAAAATGGCCCACAAGGGCAGTTAGCCTAGTACTAACCTATGAACCTATGAACCTATGAACCTATCAGCCACAGCCCCAGTGCATAACCAGTATCCACCAGTAAGTGGCCCTGTGAGAGTCCCTCCAGCAGACACCTGGTACAGCTGTGATTTGTGCCAAATATGGGAGTCATGATAACTGCCAGGGTTGCCAACCCATACATTCAAGATAATTCCCTGGGCATCACACATGACTTGGCAGTTGATGGAGTGATATCCCTTGCTGGTTCATGTAGATTCTACCCTGCTCACCAGGTGGTGCTTTAATGTTTGCATGAGTGCAATCTATGGCACCCAGTACATCTGGGTAGTGTGCTACCTGGTACAACTCTTGCATATTGCTGGACCTCTCCTCAAAACTACTGAGAAAACATATTTGCTCACTGGTATATATGAGCATAGCACGATGAAGCAAAAGCACTAAAAACAAATGTTGTGAGGAGCATAGCATCCAGGAACTGGTGGAGGTTCCTGGATGCTGATGCCTGTGACACACCCAGCATGTCCTCTTGTTGTCCTTTGAAAGGTACCTGTAGCTAATATTGTAAGGGCTATACATACCTCAGTTCCCAATGGGATGGGTTCCCCTTGGTTTGCTCTGGCACTGACTTAAGGTTGGCAGAGCTCACAGAGTTGTTGTAATGTGTCCCTGTCCACCCTGTAGCACTCTACAATCCCCAGGTCATGTAGTATCTGTAAAGTTACCCTGGGCCTGAACACTCTTCTCCTTCTTGGCTTAGGCCTATTGTCACCTGCACCAGCATATTGGCTTCAACCTGTAACACATACATATGGAGGAAAGCTGTAGTAGCCTATAGCATTGTGTCCCTTTAAATTGTCCTTCTCTTGACTCCAACAGGATTGAAGTATTCAGGAAAAAAACAGAATGGAGGCTACATGGATACTTTATAGCTTGTTGAATAGCTCCACATTGTTGGATTGGTTGATTAGCATTTAATTAAGCTGCTTATGCTATAATTTACACCTATGAAACATAGACAAAGATAGATGCAATCCAATAATAATCTACACCATT
The DNA here is from genome assembly GCF_019279795.1 of Protopterus annectens. Lineage (NCBI taxonomy): Eukaryota > Metazoa > Chordata > Ceratodontiformes > Protopteridae > Protopterus > Protopterus annectens. Next base: position 1,647,248,111 of record NC_056739.1, on the reverse strand, counting down.
ATGAAAAGGCAAACGTGTTATCTATCCACAGTGATGATGAGGAGACTTGTATGTTTAGAAGACTGCAAAAATGCTTTGTCCTCAGGACATATTTTTACAGAGAAGTACTCAGCTTCAGTAGGTATGCTCCCATTTTGTCACCTACATACTGTACATGCTGGAATGTAAAAACAGTGAAGCAAAAGTTATTATACTTTTATCTGTATGCATTACTTAGAACTGTACTGATGGCATAGATGTGTTTATGAAGCCATTTCAGAGATGCACATGATTGACAATACATGAAAATGGAATGCTGTGTGATAAATACGTACAAATGTATTAGGGACAGGTCCTTTGAAAACACTTTTAGCACTTTAAAGATGATTTGTTAGCAAAATGGGTAATTCCCCTGTTGTTTTGTGGATGGGGGGACTAAGGATGAGTTACTGTTTGGGCACAAACAAGAACGGCCTGTTCTTTTTTTTGGGGGGGGCAAAGATCTCAGTATTATGGCACAAACAAGGATATGTTGCTCTTGTTACTCTCCTTGTGTTACTTCCTGCCTGTCATTAATACTTCACACTTCTAGCCTGTTTCAATGGCTTTCTTTAATATAGTGCTTTTCTTCTGGCAAGGGGATGGGGAGATATGGCCTGTAGGATGTGAATATGGCAGCAGATTATTCATGATGTTAATGGTGTGGGTGGTCATGATAGAACATATGAACAGGGTGCACCACAGGGCCACTGACATGTTAACATCTGCAAGGAGGCAAGCAGCTGAAGTGGCCCATAACAAAATGGTTACCAGGGGAAGGCTTGCTAGAGAACTACCACTAATCTCCAATGAATAGTGTCTGGCCAATCTGAGACATCCAGACAGCTTCCAGGAGAGTGCAGTACAACATTTCCTGAATGTGAGCACAATACCTTCTGAGACAGCAAGCACATCCCAGGAGGACCTTCCAAGTAAGCTTTGATATGTCAGCAATTGAATACTGTTGCATAGTAAAACAATTGAAACAAATAAGTTAATTCTGTATCAACATGTCTTGCTTGAGAAGGACTGAAAATTTCTACACTTACAAGCTTTACTTTGGAGTTGTCAGACACACTCTTGTGCAAAGTACTGTGAATGCATATATACAGTGGTAAATGCATTACCCCCTGTGTTACTGTTAATTGTGATGATGTTGCCCTTACCTCTTGCTTAACATCTTCCTGGACCATCTGGAGTTCAGCACAGTACATCTTCTGCAGATAATAATCAAACTATGTTTATGTCAGTCATGCTGAGCAATTTAAAAAAATATTCTAGTTTATGATTTTGATCTCAGGCCTGCTGTGTGTATTGCCCTGCTGTCTGTAATAATGGCAGTGCTGTTAGTTTGTTAGTGTATATTGCAGTATAGTAGCCCAGGTATTAATGTATTCCTGTGTTTCATGCTTTTATTCACAGGTGGTCATGAGAATGGGAGTGTGGGCCTTGTGCCACCAGATGTCAGTGGATGCACAGACTCTGATGATGATGGTGGCCATACTGAGGCACAGTCAAGGGGAGTACAGGTTGAATCTGACACAGAGGTTACCATACAGCCATCTTCTGCATTTCCATCATACACAGCCAATAGACATATGCCTTCCCTGTCCACTGAGCCCACAGATAATGGAGAGGTGGATGGGGAGATCATTGATCAGGGGAAATCTGTCTACTGTGGCTTCACTGCTTGTCGAGTCTGTATGTACCCAAAGTATAGGTGAGGTGCATCTGTATGTACCCAAAGTATAGGTGAGGTGCCACACAAAAGGATTGTTAGGGGTATAATTGAACCACGATAACTGCTCAAAGTGGCAAGAACCACACAGAAACATCCAAAGGAATGTCGTTTAATCACAAATCACCGACTGAGCGCTTTCACCATACAATGGCTTCATCAGAGTCGGTGTAAACATAAAATTAAACCCTTATATACAATTCACTAAATGATCTAATTAACACATTAACACACATAGAAAAACCTCATCATGAAAATCACTAAATTCATTTAGTGAATTGTATATAAGGGTTTAATTTTATGTTTACACCGACTCTGATGAAGCCATTGTATGGTGAAGCGCTCAGTCGGTGATTTGTGATTAAACGACATTCCTTTGGACGTTTCTGTGTGGTTCTTGCCACTTTGAGCAGTTATCGTGGTTCAATTATTCAGCTGTTTGTGCCCTGGTTTTGGGATTCATCTGTTTGGATTGTTAGGGGTGCTTGGAGGAGGCCTGTTGTCCTTCCACCACCTGGTGCAGATGTCACCTCCCATGCCACTCAACGTATGTTTAGGGTTGTCATGGTGGCACACCCATGTTCCCATAGGTGCTCCAAACAAATGCTCAGGGCTGTGGATGGGTAGCACAGTATGACATGTGTGATGGCCTCCACCATGTGGACAAATCACTGGATCACATGAAAGACATGGTGGAATGAGGGGGTGTCTGTCATGGAATGAGCAGTGCCTTTGATGGGATGTCTGCTGGGAGGGGAATGGCATCCTTATGGGTGTAGGTCAGCCACATCATTTGCTGTCAGCCAATGTGGCAGTGACCGATCATGCTCCTACATTGGCAGTAGTTCCACTGCTCCATCAGTGAGTCTGCTATCCACACCAAGATATGGCAGGCCATGAGGTCATGTCATGGGTGTCCCCATGCAGGGGAGCCCATCCAGCAGACATCAGTCATGTTTAGGTAGCAACACTGCATCTGACCATGAGTGAGGATGTACCAGTGCAACTCCTGGTAGAGCCAGGTCTCTTGGTTGGGGATGACAGCAATGAACTGCCACCCCTACCATGCATGGATCACACCTGTCTGGCAGACAAAGGCATAGAGCTAGCACAGAGCTTGACTGTGTTCATGAAGAGATTCACACACCAATTTCACCTGGAGGATGCCTAGACACACACACACACACACACACACACACACACACACACACACACACACACACACACACACACACACACACACACACAGACAAACACAAAACAGTTACTCAGTTTGTCTCACTGGCCATTTGTGATTTTATTCCAATGTCTGCTTTCTTCTCCTTCCTACTCACACACATTCACCGACCTTTTGTGTCATCTTAAGATTCCTGCCCACCCCCCCCCAACAACACCCTGTGCAAGTGATGATAATTGTGCCATATCCCTGTTTTCTATCTTTTGGATTCAGGAATACAAAAGCTGTGTCTGATGTTCAAGGTGCATCAATTTAGTAACTGCATAACTTAGTGCTTAGTATATCTGCATTTGTGTTATTGAAGATGTCATTGTATCTTGACTTATATTGGCCTTTGAAAGTTGATAGCATCAAAATTTCACAATGTTATAGTGAATTCCTTTATAAGGGTGTTGATGTCAGAAACTGCAATGTGCATCATTACTTTCTTACTTCTCTCTTTAATGATGTCCCAGGACAAATGTATGGTCCGCATAATAAAGCATGCCATCATATTCAGATATTAGGATTGTATGACAGCAGCATAGTCAAACCTCATCAGAACAATAATACAGTATAATATTCTCTTTTGCATGTACCTCTACAAACGCATGCAGCAGCTGGAGAGACCACAGGGCTTTCTCAGGAAGATAACACAAGGCCTACAAGCCATGCTATGATGTATGTGGATAGATTAAAAGACAAATTACTGTCATCTGACTGGTATTGGATGAGGTGATGTCTGCCTGGCCTCCAGGCCAATGTCTGACCGTGCCCTGGTGGGATGACTACATATCCAGACATATAGCTGATAACATCAGTAGTGTCCTGGGAGAATATGGTAAAAACAGTGTCCCACGTGCTGCAGTAAAAGGCTCTCTGTAATGTCAAGCAAGAGCATGCTCACACACACACACACACACACACACACACACACACACACACACACACACACACACACACACACACACACACACACACACACACAGTTGACTGCAGTGAAAATAAGCACTATGACACAACTCTGACTTTTGCAAGACTGCAGCAGAACTTATAGTACATTATGTCAGCAGTCCATGTGTGTGACAAGATTTTGGCAGGTCTGCATAGGTTCATAGTTTCATAGGTTCATATGTGCCTACTACCATAATGGCCTTAGGTACATAGGTTTATAGGAGGTTACTAGGCTAAAGGTCTTAGGGCCTTGTTGGGCCTACCCAAGTCGTACCATTGTTCCCTTATAGACCAAGATATATAGTTCATATTTGCAAATCCATGATTAGTACTGGTTGACCCTAAGAGTGACATAGGTGAAACCCCCAAGGTAAATCTAAAGTTTCCCATCCAACTGTCCCAGTTACACTTAAATAGGGTCACTGAGGAACTCAGCTTCACATGAATTGGGAGTTTGTTCCATAAGAGTGGCAATCTCAGGGAGACATATCTGTCTCTCCAGCATGTCCTGTTCATGTCGCAGGCTAGGTTAAGGTCCCTAGACTGAGTGAGTCTTGTCCCATGTGATTTGCGGAGGTACAGCATTTCCATTAAGGCAGGGTTTGTGACTGCTCTGTAGACCAGCCACAAGTCTCCTCTCAGTAGTCTATACAATACAGAGTACAGTGAGAAGGCCTACAGTCTATCCATGTAGGCAATGTTGGAAGTCCCTGGATTTTCATAGTGAGAAATCTGTGAGGTTTCTTCAATGCTGCAGATGTCTGTTAAGGTACATGCAAAAGGTATCATTGTACTCTGTTATTGGTTTAATGAGGGACAAGTATAGCTGAGTTATAATGTCCTTAGTGTTGTATGCTATGCCCTCACTTATGAGGTGTGTAATATAAAGGGCCTTCATCACTATTGTGGACACATGATGATCAAAGGTGTGGTTGCCATCAACCCACATTCTCAAATCTCTGACCATTGGGTTAAAACATGGGGGGTTATTATTAATAATGCACTTTGCATGCACTTCAACTTTGCTTGAAAGGGATAATAGTGCATTATTTTGGTTTAGACTTAAGTCTGTGGCTTTGGCAACAATCGTTTATGAAGCACATTTTGTAGTATGTTGACAGCACTTGCAGGTTCAATGATTGCATCCAGTATACAGTTGTCAGCAAATTTGTTGAGCCATAAGCCCTCTTTTTTTACCTGTTTTTCTGAGAAATACATTCCAAACAGTAGGCGGCCCAACACAGACCCTTGTGAGACACCAATGGTAACAGGTCTGCTGGTATAGGTGGAATTCCCACCTATGACTGCATGTGTTCTGTTGGTAAGCAAGTTAGCTACCCATCTAACGATGTGTGGGTTAATCCCCAGGTGTGTGAGTTTTGCAATGATGCCTTAGTGAGAGATTGTAATAAAGCCACAGGGCAAGTTGAGATAAGCAGTATGTACTGATTTGCCTCCATCCAGTGCTTTGGAGACAGTCTTAAAGGACTCCACTAGGTTTAACAGGTGTGTTGGGTGAAGTGTTTGAAGGTCACCATTATCCTTGTTGATAAGGCTCAAGATGATTCTCTCCATGGCCTTACAGACAAAGTTGGTCAGGCTTATGGGTGTATAGTTCCCTGGGTCGGTTGAGGGACCTTCTCTGTGCAAGGTATTACAGTTGCTGTGTTCCCCTCTGCTAGGAAAAAGCCAGTACTTATACTGCAGTTTATGAGATTACCTAGTGGTTCTGCTAACTCTTGTTTTAGACTGTTTAGTAAGCAGCCTGGGATGTTATTCAGTCCCATAGAGGATGTATTTTTGGCATCAACGAGTGTGGTTATGACATTTATTTGGAGATAATAGGTAGAGAACTGTTGACAGGTATGCTGTGGGGTATGATCAGTAGAGACAGGGGTGTGAAATTGTTGCCAAACCTGTCTGCTAACAGGATGTCGATGTCGTCAGGCTCAGTATGAATGGTACTGCCCACTCTGAATTTGGTGCAAAGCCGGCCCTTCCCTTTTACATTACAGATGTAGCTAAAGAATGCCTTGTTGCTATCCTTAGCTATGGATGCTAATTTAGTTTCATAATTTGCAGGACTCTACAAAATGTATAATTTGCTGGCTCGCTTTGGAGGGTGTTCATCTATTGAGACTGTTCCCTCTTTCTCCTAGACATCAGTTTCTTTCTCTTGTTGTATAAACTAGTTATGCTAGATATCCATGAGGGTGGTGTTTTTTTTTTTTTTTTTGTGAACAAGTTTTGATCAGTTCTGGTAGAGGTAAGTCTATACACATGTAAAGGTGTTTTTACAGGGCATTTCTGTACACCTCCATGTATGAGTCTTTACTGCAAGTGGTGGCAGTATATTTGAAATTATATATGCCATCACTTTGGAGGCCATAGTTTACCTTGCACATATTTTTTTCACTTTTGAATCGTGAGGAAGGTGAGGTATGATTGTTACATTGAATGTGGCTGATTTATGATCAGACCTTACCAGGGAGGGTCTCACACATGGGGTGGTGGAGCAATCTTCCATTTTTTTGAGTACAAGATCAAGGACATTTGAGCCCCTTGTGGTGGTATAAACTACCTGTTCCAGAGCATTTATGTTTACAAAGTGTAGGAACCATAATGTGAGTGTGTTTGAGTTCATATATTTATCCCAATTGATGGAAGGTTAGTTAAAGTTACCCATGCCTACGGTGTTTGGCTGTATTCTGATTGACTCAAGTAGGTCCAGGAAGGCAGTGTGTGATTTTCATGGTTCGCATTGCTGGACCTGTAGCTAACAATGACATGGAGGGGGGTTTCTCCTACAGTTAGTTTGACTTACAGTAGCTCTAGGGAGTCATACTGATAAATCAGAATCTACTAGAGACAAACCAATGTCATGCTGCTTAATGCAAGGAGGCTAAACAGTAAACTGCACTCCCTAGAAGCACTCCTCACCTTGGAAGATGCTGATATCTCTGCAGTCACGGAGATATGGTTCAAGGCCACAGAGAGCATGCTGTCCGTACAAAGGTAAAATGCCTTGCACATGTTCAGATCTCAAAATAAGAGTGAAAGAACCAAAGATGGAGGTGTATCTATTTCATTAAATCCAAATACACTTTGACAGTGGTAAAAAAGTATGACTCTCTTGAGCTACCCCAGGTCCAAATAACTAAAGGCAAAATACCCTGCCACATTATTGCTATCTACAGGTACCCCAGCATGAACCAGGAGAAGCACCCTGCTTACCTGGAACTGCTACAGCCAAATGCCTTTGTCATGGGAGTTGTCACTGGATCATAGGATCATAGGAAGTTACTAGGCTAATGGTCCCAGGGCCCTTAGAAGCCTAGCCAAGTATAACCCATGTTCCCAAGGGTGTCTGGTTCAAGCAGACACTAAATTCAGCACCTACTGCCCCTATCCAAGAGGGACACAGGTGAAATCATCAGGATGAATTTCTGGTTACCCATCCAATTGTCCAAATTATGCTTAAATAGGGCCAACTAGAGGCTTTGTTTATCATGAATATGAAGCTTGCTTCAAAGGTGGGGTGACCCCTGTGAGACAAATATGTGTCTCCAGCAAGTTCTGTTGATGTCACATACCAGGTTAAGGTCCTTTGAGTGAGTGACCATGTGCCATTTGACTTGCCAATGGGCAACATTTCCATTAAAGCTGGGTCAGAGATTGCTCTATATGCAAGGCACAGGTCGATTGGGCAATGTATATGAGCACAAACATGGTTGCTCTGAAGTTTCTGGATTTTGTTAATTCAAATTCCCTGGAACAGTTGTTCTGCACCCCCAAAGTGGCTCAAATGTCCTATACCTAGTGCTCACCAACATGGGGTTTCACTGCACTACCCCTGTGTTTTGCCCTCCCTGGTAAAGTAAGACCATAAATTAGTCTCATTTGAAGTAAAAATCTGTCCAGATACCCCCACAGGAGCAAACAATCTGAATTTTTTCTCTAAAGCAAATTATATCTTACTAAACAATGGTGTAAAAAGTTTCAAAGCCTCTGCTAACACAGCCAAAAGTGACACATATGCAGAAGAGTACAGAAATGCCCCATGTAGTCTCTTAAACAAATGTACTGACTCAGCTCTACCTGACAGGACAAACACTAGGTCCTCATGAAAAAAAGCCATCCAGGTGGACTGTAAGTATAAATAAATTATATAACAAAAAGAAATTGATATCTTAAAACAAGAAGGAACTTAATCAATAGAGGAAGGATACCTTCCACAGCTTGAACAAGCAAATCAGATATCTTGTAAAGTCCTCTAAGGCTAGTTACGAGACTAAGGTAGCATCCCTAGCTAAAGACAACCATAAGGCATTTTTTAGGTATGTCTAAAACCTAAAAGGGAATGCCCAGCTGTGTGCCGAACGTATAGTGGATAGTACCACTCACAGTGAACCTGAGGAAAACTCCAACCACCTGACAACCACACAACTGACACCAGTCCAATACCAAGTATCTCCAAAGAACAGGTCACAGTAGCACTCTCCAAGGCCAAAAACACAGCATCAATGATACCAGATAACATTGCAAGTTGCTTACTAAACAATCTAAAATCACACCTAGCAGAACCACTTGGCACTCTCTTTAAACATAGCCTGAGCACTTGCTTTGTTCTGAAAGAGTGGAGAACAGCAACAGTAATCCTCTTGTACAAAGGGGGTCCATCACCCAACCAAGGAAAATATCGATCTATAAGCCTAACCAGCGTTATCTGCAAGCCCTTGGAATGAATCATCATGGACCTTATCAACAAAGACACAGGCTACCATCAAATTCTTGACCCAACCCATTTTGTTTTCAAGGGTAGATCTTGCTTATTAAACCTGGTGGACTTCTCTGAGAGTGTTACCAAAGCCATTAATGAGAGCAAAACAGTAGATAACACCTATCTTAATTTAGCCAAGGCTTTTGACATAATCCCTACTCAGAGATCATTGAAATACTCTCCCTGCAGGTTATTAACCCATGCATCATGAATTGGGTAGCCAACTGACTCACCAACAGAGCACGCAATGTCAAAGTTGGGGAGTCCACCTCCACCAGTAGACCAGCTACCAGTGGGGTGCCACAAATGATCTTTGCTGGGCCCTCTACTGTTTGGAATCTGTTTTTCTGAGGTCCAAGCAGAAGCATATGGCCTGTGGCTTACCAAGTTTGCAGATGACTGCAAACTGGGTGCAGTCATTGAGTCCCCAAATGATGAAAACATATTACAGAAGGGGCTGGCTCAGACAAATGATTGGTAACAAAGTCATGGACTAAAACTAAATCAAAAATATTTTTCATTATCCCTTTTGGCAAAGAAGTAGCCCTTGTGAATTATGATTTAGATAGCACCACTCTAAGCTCAAACCCAGTGGTGCGAGACTTGGTAACACAGGTTGATAGCACTCTAAACTTCAATCACCATGTATCCATATTATTAAGGAAAGCCTTCTAATTTGTGCATCTCATAAATAAGGTCATCACATCCAAGACTAAGGAATTTATAACTCCACTGTACTTGATCTTTATCAGACCTCTAATTGAGTACAATGCTCCCATCTGTATGTATCTCACCAGACACCTACAACTGTAGAAACCACGGATGTTTCTAACCAAGAGATTCCAGAGCCTCAAAAGCATGACTTACATGAATAGACTGAAAACCCTGTCACTGTACTCTGTATCATACAGGCTGCTGAGAGTTGAAGTGTGCCTGACCTACAGAGCAGTCTCTGACTCTGCCCTAATGGAAATACTGCACATCCTCAAATCAGATGGGACAAGACTCACTCACTCCAGGGATCTCAACCTAGCCTGTGACATTAATGGAACATGTTAGACAGATATATCTCCCAGAGATTGCCAATCCTCTGTAATAAGTTCCCACTTCATGTGCATCAGAGCTCCTCACTGACTCTACTGAAGTGCAACCTTGATAATCGGATGGGTGACTGTAAATTCACCCTGGGGGTGGCACCTGTGTCCCTCATGGACAGGGGTAGTCAGTGCTGATCATAGAATAACTCTGCTAACAATTACCATCTAACTACTGTTAATTAGGGTAGATGGGTTTTTACACAGCTATGCTTGTAAAGGTCCTAGGGCCATTAGTATAGTAACCTCCTATGAACCTAGAAACACCTTTGGTTCTTTCATATTCGTTTTGCAGCCTGAATGTGTGTAAGGCTTTATAGCCTTTCATGGCCAGAGCATTCTTTGTGCCCCTAAAGCATGTCTTTGTGATTGCACAAACATTGACATACTGTCAAGTAAGAAGTGCCTCTACTGAGTGTAGTTTCTGATTTAGACTCCTAGCATTAATCAGCATAACCCTGAGTTTGTCTTTTCAGGATATGTTTACATCAGGAAGTTTTTTTCTTATGACATTGCCTGAAAAAGTCACTATGGGGGAGGCAAGCACCTTGGCCAGTAACCAAAAGACAAGAGGTGACAGATGAAGACCATCCCTGGCAAAGCAGTATGGTCTGTCAACCATATCATCCCAGCCTGACAACTACTAGATCCCCACTGGAGTGACACCAGTAGCTAAGCCAATTTTTGAAGCCAATAAATCATTTGTTTGTATTGAGGCATCATCCTGGGTGAAGGTAGGATGCAGATTAGGGCTGTGGATATAGCTGTCTGGGACACATAATTTGAGAAATCAGTCATATCTCTCTTCATATAGTTCAGTAAGGTAAGTCTCAAGTCATTTACTCCAACATGAAGTACAACAGAGGTGTAACTGTGCTGGTTGTTGTTGAGAGACTTGAGTGAATGTGTGGTTTTGCAGATCCTGGCATCTGACAGGCAGTTGACTGTGACTTTCTCCTTGTACAACCTTGTGAGGGAGACATCTGTTTGTCTCACTATAGATTTGCCTATGACCAAGACATTGGTATTAACATGTTTTGACTTAAGGGCTTAATGGTTGAGACAGTGATGCATTTGTTTTTATGTGTAGTGTGTTCTGTTGGGACTGTCATGGGTGCAGAAGGTTTGCATTTGCAAGCTCTCTGCTCTTTCAGTAAGCTTCTAATGAGTACCTCTGCATATGTGGGTTTATGTGTTGTGCACTTGGTTTGTTCAGGAGGTGAAGTGTGTGTGCTGACAACCTGATTTATATCTGGCTCCTTGTTACATGAGAGAGAGAGAGCATTTATTCTAGATTCATTGAATACTTGCATTTATCACATAGCATCATATTATCATAGCAGATTACTAGCCTATTGACCAGAGGTCATTTTAAACCTAGCCATTTCATCCCAATCTAATACCACAGAAAGACTAGTCAATACCCAAGATTGTATTTAGTGATGACTGCCCATATCTAGAAAGGTTGTTGGCTCTATCCCTGGTAAGAATTTCTGGTGATCCATCCACTCATCTAGGATCTTCTTGAACAGTGTCATAGAGTTGCTCTGTTTCACATGAATTGGTATCCTGCTCCAAAGACATGGCAGTCACTGGGAGATAAATCTTTCCCTCCAGCATGTCCTATTTAAGTCACAGACCTTATTTTGGTCCCTAGAATGGGTAGCCCTGGTCCCATTTGATTTACGGATATGCAGCAAGTTCATTAGGTTTGGGTCTTGGATTGCTCTGTAGGACAGGCATAAGTCTCCCCTAAGAAGTCTATACAATATGGTGTTTAGTGAGAGAGACTTTAGTCGGTCTGTGTAAGGCACATGCTGGAACCCCTTAATCGTCTTTGTTAGAAACTTCTGGGGTCTATCTTACTGATGCAGGTGCTTAGTACAGTACATTACAAATGGGGCATTATACTCAATTATGGGCCAGATAAGTTCCAAGTATAGGGGGGGTTATAACTTTTTTTGCTGTCGAGGCAATGCCTTTAATAATCAAGTATGCCGCATAGAAAGCTTTTCTTACTACAGTAGACACATGGTAGTCAAAGTTAAGGTCGCAGTCAACATGTGATCCCAGGTCCCTTACTACTTCATGGGTACTTAGGGTATTGTTGTTGATTTAATAGTGTGAGGGGAAATTGTTTGTGCCAAATGGAATGATGATACATTTCTTTGCATTCAGTTTGAGACCATGACTAATACACCAGTCACTGGTCTGCATGAAACCCTCCTGGAGTATACTGACATCCTTTGGGGATTCATAGATTGCACCTAGTTTTCAGTCATCTGCAGACTTGGTCAGCCACAACCCCTTAGTTTTGACCTCAACTTCCGAGAAGTATATACCAAAAATATTGTATTGGTAAGTTTTAGGAGTACATAAGTATTACTATACATGAGGTAATAGAAACTTAGCTGTGTAAAAACATAAGTACCTTTATTAAGTATATTTAGATGGTCATTGTCAGTAGAGTGATTTTGTGGGGAGCAACAACTGGGCCTGTCTATGAGAGGCAAAGGTATCACCCCAGATGCTGAAATAGTCTCTCACTCCATGTGAAGCAGTGCTCCTCAATTGAACCTGTTCAATAGCAATCTTGACTACTGGTTGCATGATTGTACAGTCACCTCTGAGCTGGCACCTATATCCCTCATGGAAAGGGCCAACTGGTAATCCTCACAAACATGCTCTGTGAAAAATAACCTTCCAACTATGCTCAATAAGAGTAGTTGTGTTTTTACACAGCTGGGGTTCTACACACCCTAGTGTTATTAGGCTACTCATATGTACTTATGAATCTATGTGCCTATGCAGGCCTCATGACCTGTTGCCCCCCTACATGGCCTGCTGATATCATCTACTATAAATTCACCTGCACTCCTGTATAAATCACACTTGTACTGTGGTGCTTGCATAAAGTACTATGTTCTTAGAGAGACAGGGGTCCTGTCCTCATTGCAGTTGACTGTGTGTGTGTGTGTCTAGACAAAATAATAGACATGATATCCTACAGTTACTTCTGCAAGGGCATGGATTTCCAGTATTTTGATACTTGCAGAAGCCTACACATCTATTTCATGCAGAATTCCCAAACTATTGTGTCCCACATTGCCTGCTGATGTCATCTACTATAAGTTCACTTGCAGTCCTGCAAAAGTCAAACTTGTGTTGAGGTGCTTGTGTTAAGCACTGTGTTGTATAATCTGTGTACTTAGATAGATAGAGGTTCTATTCTCACTGCAGTCAACTTGATGTGTGTGAGTGCTTTTGTTTAACATTACAGAGAGCCTTTTACACCAGCATGTTGAACCCTATTATTACCATATTTTCCTCACCAGACATTGCTGATATCATTAACTGTAAGTTCACCTGCAGTCATACGTAAGTCAGACTTATGTTGTGGTGCTTGTGCTAAGTACTCCATTATATAGTCTGTGTACTTGGGTAGGGGTTCTATTCTCAATGCAGTCAACTGAAGGGGGTGTGGGTGTGAAAGCTGCTGCTTGACATTTATTTATTTATTTATTTATTTACAATTTGTTTACCAGGATGGTCCATTGGGCCACGTGGAACCCATTTTCAATGGATTCCTGGGGAGAAAAGCTCCGGAAAATACAAATATTGAAAATTACAAAAATTACAAAATTACAAAATTGCGAAGATTACAAAACTTACAGATTAATAAATGAGTTAGAAAAATGCAGGTAACAGTAGTTGCAGTAAAATTGGTGTTTGAAGGTGCATGAAAAATACTTTTAAACAAATTAAGTTACTACTAGAGTATGATAATTATGATAATGAATGAAAATTGAAAATTGAAAATTATATTTATTATACAGTGATTTTTACACCAGCGTGCGGGACACTGCTATCTTGTCTTTAATAGACACTCCAGGGTCAGATACTGGCCTGGGGGCCCACCAAATTCATGTCATCCTAAACAATGAAGTTTACAGTGACATAGCTTTTAATCTATCCTCAGGCATCAAAGCATAGTGTGTAGGCCATGTGCTTTCTTGCTGAGAAAGTCCAGTGGTCTCCCCAACTACTACATGTGTCTGGTGAGGTGCATGTAAAGAAGAGCATTATACTCTATTAGTGATGTAATGCAGTGCTGTCATGTAATCCTAAGATGTTAATATGATGGCATGACTTATGATGTGCACAACAAAGGCTTTCAATAGCAGTTTGGACACTTGGTCCAAGTTCAGATTGCTATCTAAATGTGTTCACAATGCTTGTATTACTCAGTTTCTTTATAGCAGGACTGGTCTCAATGCTGTGGTTAAACTGGAAATCCACTTTTCAGATGGACAACATTGCAAGCACACATTTCTGCATTTATTTGTAGATTCTATGCCTTTATCACTATTGACTTGTGTGTGTTAGCTCCTCCTGTATTATGTTATCATTGGTGAACTCAATGATTGCACACAATATGCAAAAATCAGCAAACCTGGTAAGCCAAATGACATATACTTTAGCATGAACTGTCAAAAAATATAGTTCATACAGTGAAGGGCCAAGCACAGATGCCTGGGGTTTGCTAATGGGGACAGCTCTACTGGTACAGGTTGATTCATCAACTGTCACATGATGTGTTCTGTCTGTGATCCAATTGTTTATATATCAAACAATATAAGGTTTAATCCACAACTTCAGGTGGTTTCTTAATGATACCTGCATGTGTGATTGTGTCAAAACCCTAGGCCAGATCACAATAGGCCATATGCACTGTCTTAACTTCCTCTAGGCCTATCACATGGAATGAAGGTGGTGTGACAATATCACAGATCACCTATGTCATGACCCAGCGCATACACCTTTCTGATACAGTGGAATACACATTTCCACACACCCTCCACATGGCCTACATTCCCATACAAGGGTGTACATCAACATGCATCCACCTGTGTTGGGGGGGACAACATCTGATGCATGCATGTATAGAGACATGCTGACCCACCTTGAATGTGAGGTAGAACAGCATGTCATCATGGACCTCTTCTACATGTACTCGTATTATCCCAGATGTATGCAACAGACATGTGTGAGCTGTTACTGCTACATCAGATCTGCTGCATCTGATAAATGTCCTCAAAGAGGTAATCGAGGGCATGCATGATGACAACAGTATCATCTTCTGGAACCTGAAAGGTGAAGGCAATTGAAAAAAAGTCACACTGTGGTATTCAATCAACCCTGCCACATGTGACCATATCCAGCTATATCACCAAATGGTTAGATAAGTGTATGACATGCATGGCATCTCACTATGTTGAAATGTGTGATCTGACATATATCTAAGGTCTAGTGATCAGGTCAGTATACCAGGGGTGTCTGATGCCCCTTAGTTAAGTGATGGACATTACAGATGTCATACACATGCTGTGTCCAAACAGCTGCCTGAAGGACTACTATTTGTGGGCAATCATTAACTCAAACTGTGATATTAGTATAATACAGTATCAACACATAAGGGGAAAAATGGCACAATGGTTAAGGACTTCACCTCACATATACAAGGTAGAGGGTTTGATTCTGACCTCTGGTTATTGGTTAGATTTGCAATAATCTTCAGACTAATAGCCTAGTATTTACCAGTGAACAAAACCAGAGACTGCTGCTACAGCCATGACAACACCTGCAATGACAAGACACATGGAGGGATTTTTGCATCAGGAAACAGACACATCACCCAAGTATAATGTGGAAATCACATGCCATAACTAGAGCACTAGGTATGTGACCTGTATCCTGGGGTAGTGGGCAAGTGGTACATCCATCAGCATGTGGTCACAGTGCTGACTACTCCCTTGACTGTAACACAAGTACTGGGTATGTGAAGGATATGCACATCAGATGGCATACTAACATCATGCTTCAGAGCCTTCATCACACCAATAACTGAATACAGTGCACTCTTCTCCATGTACCTCTCTACACATGTTCCAGTGATGTGTAACTAAAGTGTACCACCATTGTCACAGTGCACTGTCACACATCTTATTGTCCATACCTAGGTATTCTTTCTGTGGAATATACATGATGCCTGATGCTGCAGAATACCAATCAAGTTATTACACCAAATGCATGTGTGCTGCCAGTTCACCTTATGCACACACTAGATACATAGGTGTTTAACAACATTAATGGCATGTATATCATTTGTGATAGTGTGAATTGTGCCACTGATATATGCCATGCACACAAGGTAACTAGCCTGCAGTGCCCATGCTGTCACATACAGGTATAGCAGTGTCCCTCCTAACACCTACTGCAGATAGTACAGTACCAGGACAGTGTATGTAGTTACCCTCATAGAGTGTGGATGTATCATACTAGTTTTCCAGTGTGTGTGTGTGTGCGTGTGTGTGTGTGTGTGTGTGTGTGTGTCTGTGTGTGTGTGTTTGTGTGTGTGTGTGTGTGTGTGTGTGCGGGATCATCTGTTATCACTCCATATCACATCTGTTATGTCAGAGGCATGGGATTAATGGTGTTATTATTCATATATTGTCCATGATTGTGGTTAGTTCATGTTATGTTTGCCATGATCCTTTACCTGTGGCCACCATACTGGAAACCTCTGCTGAAACTACACTCATATTCAAGTATATCAGTTTGCACAGCTTCCTAATATGCATCCTACCTCAATTATATGTCAGATCCCTGATAGATGTCCTCTGCATTATTCATGTAAGGATGCTTATCTCACACACACATCCTCCCCATTGCTATGTCACCTTCTGTATATCAGTCACAGACAACACATTTTCACTGTATAGTCCATACTGTACCATATAGATATGTGCTTGGTGTCACTGCTACAATCATCTTCCATTGACATGCCCTCCTCTGTTGTACTTGCAGGAGTTTCACCTGTACTCTTTCCCTGTGTTCATTCCTTCATTTCTACAATTCATCTGTGTGTCCCTATTCAATACACGCACTTCCCCGAGTGATCATTTTACATTGCAGTCCCATGTCCTGTTACAGATCATTAACACAGCTTCAGTACAGAATGACACGAATGAGATATTACAATAGCCTGCACTGCAAGTCCACTACCCAGTACTGTGTTTGGACCATATACTTCACATTCATATCTCTCAAATGTCCAGATATTCCTAGGATGTCCAGATATTTTCCTTATCAAATATGTAGCTTTCTGTCATATCATTGGGATGAGCTCTGGACTGCTGTGGCTCAGTATTAAAGACATTTGGGTGTGTACATCTCAACTATCTTGATTTGTGCAGAATGCCCATAGTTTGCCTCATATTTGCTCTATTTCTCATACAATTGTGGTTTTCTGGCAAATCATTGTTAAAATAGTGAAGATTGAAGTTAGATAATAGTGACAGATATTTGAGATTCAGACTTCATACCCTTCTGACAATTCATGGGAATGCAAAACCTGTCATTCTATCAACTTTCTAAGTTTGTAAGAGCAATATTTAATAAATGTGTCCCTGGCATACCTCTCAACTGTCCATATTTTTACAGAATGGTCAGCTTTTTGCCTCTTATTTTTGTCCTGTTCCTCATACACTTTGTGGTTTTCTGGCAAATCACTAGTATGATCTGAGGTCTAAAGTTACTAAATAATGACATGCCTTGAGTTGCAGTCTTCATGACTGTCATACAATGCATGCTAACACACATTCTGTTATTCTAACAACTTTCTAAGTTTATTAGAGCAATATTTAACAGTGTCCCTATATTTGGCCCTTTGACCACACATTATGTCATGCTTTGTCCAGATGTCTTGCCCTAGGAGGTTGACAGGTATGGCCTGTATTACTTACAATGTGTACTGTTTACTTGGGGGTGGGGCAGCAAAGCTACATTCTGCAAACCTGTTGTTCTTTCCATTTTCTAAGTTTGTAAGAGCAGTATTTAAAAAATGTCCCTATTTCTGGCCCTTCCCCCATTATTGATATTTTTCTCCAGATTTCTTGCTCTAAGAGGTTGAGAGGTATGCTGTTTAGACTAGTTCCATGCATATCTCTCAACTGTCCAGATTTTCACAGAAAGTCCAGATTTTTGCATCATATTTTTGGTCTGTTCCTCATAATATTTGTGATTTTCTGGCAAATCACTTGTATGATCTGAGGACTGAAGGCACTAAATAATGACATACATTTGAGTTTTTGACTTCAAATCCTTCAGAAAATGCATGTTAACACAAACCCTGTTCTAGCAACTTTCAAAGTTTATATGAGCAATATTTAAAAATGGTCTTTATTTTTTGGGTCTTCTCCTCCCATTTTGTCAGGTTTTGTCCAGATTTCTTGCACTAAGAGGGTGAGAACTATGATTTGTACAGCACTACTTCATAGTTCATAGTTCAGTACTAGGCTAACTGCCCATGTGGGACATTTTAAGCCTAGCCAATTACCTCACATAAGAATCAAACCCTGCACCTTGTGTCTGTAAGATAAACATATTAACCATTATGCCAACCTCCCAACCTTTGATGATCATTGTGGCAATCTTCAGAAATCTGCAGACCATATGTGCTCTCCTTTACATAGAGTTGGGATCTATGTGTTGATTTACAAGGTTTTGCAACAAGCAATATTGTTACAAGCTGTGAAACCTAACATTGGCACAGCACACTTTATTATTATGCATTGCATGCTACCGCACACTGCCCACCATCATGTACATGGATACACTCCATGTCGGCTCTACAAAGAGTGTAGATGGAGTTTAATTAATCCCTATGATATACCTTTAAAGAAAGACTTCAACTGATAAAAAAAATATATTGTGTCCCACACTTTTATACATGGTACAGAAAACATCTCTTTCTCTATATCCAAACATGATGTAACTAAAAAATGTAACCAAAGGTTATTAAAATTTCTATGGAATCCTCCCTCTCCCACAAAAAGAAAGAAAAAAGACAGAAAAAGAGACTAACACATAAACATATAAGCACATGGTATGGGATGGCATAACATTTCCAGATTTAGACAACTACTTAAAAGCTATTTCCATTAAAGCAGTAGCTCATTGATTGGATAATAATTATAAAGCAAACTGGAAAGAATTAAAATAAATAATAAAGGAATGAAAGCTGATGCTTGTTCAATACTGGAGAATTTTTACTTAAAAATGTTAAATATTGTAAAATTTTTACTTGGAACTATCTTAATAATTTTAATATGACAAATAAGATAATCAAAAAAATATGATACATTGGTTTGTTAGAGATATCATTTAGAACTAAAAGCTAATTAGAAGCATATACTGTGTGAAAGTATAATATTGAAAGATTACTGGGGAAATTACTCTTTTCTTCAAACTCTGTGGTCAGACAAATCTTCTTTTTTAGAAAAATGTAATATTGTATAATGTTCCCTTCCCTTCTACTGTGAAAGTGAACAATGGCTGCAAGTACTGTGGAACAACTGCTGATGAGTAACTGCATTTGATTTCAGTTTGGATTTTTCTATTTAAGGTTTGGATACTTCCATTATTTGTTGCCTCTCTTATTATATTATGCTTTGCTTTAGTTTAAATGCTGTTTTACGTTATTTTTTGGGTGGAATTCTAAAAGTGCTTGGCTAGTGTCAGAGAGAAAATCATTTTTCATTCACTGATAGAAAATTAATTATATTCAGTTAATTAGTGGATGGAGCAGAGACATATGATTTCTTATCTAGGGTATCTGGTTGCATTTTTATTTAGCTGCAGGTGTTGTAAGGCAACAGCTGGTATGTAACAACAATGGGTTTTGGAATAGATTTCTCCATTTAAGGTTTGGATGCTGCCATTATTTTTTATATTTTTACCCTTTATATTAAAATTTGTTTTACTTAAAAGTTTGTTTTACCTTACTTTTCTTGAAGTTTTAAAAGATCATGGTTAGGGTCATTTAATTTTTTTCCCAATCACTGATTGAAAAATAATTAAATCTAGCTAATTTGTGAGAGGAAGTCAGAAATAGGATTTCTTTTTCAAGGCATTTAATTAAATTCTTATTTAGCTCCAAGTGCTAAAGAGAGTACTACTGTTGTGTGAATGTATTAGATGTAAATGTATTAGATTTTGTATCAGTTTTCCATTTAATGTTTGCATACATCCACTATTTTTTGATTCATTGATTTATTTATGGTTTTGTTATATTTCAGCTTGTTTTAGTATAGATTGTGTTTTGCCTTAATTAATTAATTTGTTTGCTTGTTTGGGTTTTAAACGTTCTGGAATAGGTTGATTAAGAAAAAAAATAATTTTCCACTCGTTGATTGAAAAAGCATTAAATCTAGCTAATTATTGGAGTGAGATAAGCCATAGGATTTTTTTATTCAGGGCATTTAGCTGCAAATACTGTGAGACTATGGCTACATCTGATTTTGGAATGAATTTATCCATTGAAGGTTTTGGTACTAACATTTTCTTTTATTTTGCTACTGGTTGTTTAAATTTAAATTCTGCTTTACCTTAATTCTTTCCTTGGAGTTTTAGAAGTTATTTTCTTGTGTCAGTTAGAAAAAAAATCATTTCAATTCACTGACTGAAAATGAATTAAATTTGTCTTATTATTGGGAGGAGCTGTAAAAGTGTCTATATTAAATAAACAAATGATCAAAATGTCAAGCACAACATGCTCGACACATTTCAATCGAACGTTCACCTAATCGAAAACTTAAAAGCCTGAATATCACTTAAACAAAATATTTTGTTTGGCCAACACCTTCCCTAAACTAACATACAACATGCACACATACAACCAATATATGTAAACCCCTACTCACTCACATCATTTCACACCTTTTAAACCTCAACACACTCTTCTGCTTTTAAAAGAAGATGGGGGGCTTCACCCCCCACACCCCCCTAACTAAATATACCAACTCCGAGATTGCTCTACATTGGGGAAAGGGCTATTTCCCAGTAATCCCAAAGCAAATTCTTTCACAAGGAAATAATTTGCTTACCCAGCCATTCCAGACAGATTAGCATGTTTACACACAAGCTACATTCACTAACATGGCCAAGTAAAATGTTTTGGAACTCCTGTTTTTGGCATTTTCAGCTTCCAATTAGATGGACGTTCAATCAAAGTGTGTCAAGGATGTTGTGCTCGACATTTTGATCATTCGTTCATCTAATGTAAACCCGCTTAAGAAGTATGATTTCTTACTAAAGATATTTGTATGAATTCTTATTTGGCTGCCAGTGCTGTGAGACAACAGATGATGTATAACAGAACTGGCTTTTGGAGTGGATATCTCCATTCAAGGTTTAGACACTGTCATTATTTTTAGATTTTTACTTTTGTTACATTAAAGTTTGTATTATGTAAAATGCAATTTTATTGTACATATTTTCCTTCGAGATTTAAAAGGTTTTACATAGGGTTATTTAAAAAAATAGTTTTCCATTCAGTGATTGAAGAGAGACTAATTCTAGCTATTTAGTGGTTGGAGCTGGGATATAGGATTTCTTATTTAAGCTATTTAGCTACATTCTAATTTAGCAGTATTCTTACATAGATTCAAATTCTGTCAGGCATCTGCTGATGTGTGACTTACTTTTGATTTTTGGACTGGATTTTTCCATTTAAGGTTTGGATGCTTCCTTTATTTTTTTGATTTTGCTCTTATTAAATCATAATTTGTGCTATCTGAAATGTTGTTAAAGTTTATGTATATATATATATATATATATATATATATATATATATATATATATATATATATATATATATATATATATACATATTTATTTATTTATTTGTTTATTGAGGTTCATAGGTTGGTACTAGGCTATCAGCCCTAGGGTCTATACAAGCCTAGCCATAACAATTCCCTGGCTATTTCTTCCCACAATATTTACTTCCCTGGACCCATGTCAAGCAGGGCAACTGACGTGATCCCCGGGGTGAACTTCCTTTCTCCTATCCAATCGTCAAGATTTCTTTTGAAGAGGGCCAAAGAGGCACTCTGCCTGACATGTATGGGCAATCTATTCCAGAGTCTGGGAAGTCTCTGGGTCAGGAACCTATCCCTCCAGCATGTTTTGTTTATTGTGATGACAAGGTTTAGATCCCTGGAGCGTGTGGCTCTGAGGGATTAGGATTTCTTTAAGTGTAGCATGTACAACAGCTCTGGGTTTGACATGGCCTTATATGTTAAGCAGAGATCGCCTCTGAGTAGACGATATGCGACAGAGTATAGCTGGAGTTTCTTAAGGTGGTCAGCGTAGGGCATCTGCTTTAGGCCTGTGATTCTTTTAGTGAGGTATTTCTGTGGCCTTTCCAGTTGTTGCAGATGTCTTGAGAGGTACATACCAAACGGGGCATTGTATTCTATAATGGGTCTAATGAGGGATGAGTACAGTGGGACAATGACCTCCTTTTTTCTGGATGAAAAGCCCTTAGTGATGAGGTGTGCCATATAGAGTGATTTCCTGACTGTTATAGCGATGTGGTTATCGAAGGTGAGACCACTGTCCACCTGTGTCCCTAAGTCTCTTATCACACTTTCGGTGTTTAGTGTACTGCCACCTATATGGTAATTAACGGGTACATATGTTTTGCCAAAGGGGATAACTATACATTTCTTGGCATTGAGCTTGAGCCCATGGCTCTGTCACCAAGCATCTGTTTCTGTAAGGCCCTTTTGTAGAGTATCCATATCATTTGGGGATTCAATAATGGCTCCCAGTTTGCAGTAATCTGCGAACTTTGTTATCCAGAGTCCCTTAGTGTTGGCCTGTACTTCAGAGAAGTAGATGCCAAACAAGAGCGGTCCCAGGACTGAACCCTGAGGTACTCCACTTGTCACCCATCTGGAGCTGGATTTGGAGTCGGCTACTTTTACAGTGTGGGTTCTATCAGTAAGCCAGTTAGCAACTCATTGGGTGATGTAGGGATTAATGTCCAGCTTAGTAAGTTTATCTATGATGCCAGAGTGGGGGATGGTGCCAAAGGCCTTAGCAAGGTCTAGATAGGCTGTGTGGACCACCTTACCCTTGTCCATGCCTCTGGAGACTGATCCAAAGAAGTCAAGTCAGGTTCAGGAGACAAGATCGGCCCTTCACGAACCCAAACTGGGTGGGGTCCAGTGTTTGAAGGTTGCCAATGTCTTTCTTTATAAGTTCCATGATAATACACTCCATGGCCTGACATTTAAGGCTCATCAGACTGATGGGAAGGTAGTTTCTTGGATTCATGGTGGATTCCCCCTTGTGGAGTGGGATAACTGTAGCTCTGTGCCACTCAGTGGGCATGAAACCTGAGGTGAGGCTATGATTAAACATGACACTTAGGTGAGGTGCCAGTTCATATTGTAGTTCATGTAGTACACAGCCTGGGATGTCATCTGGTCCCATGGATGCTGTATTCTTAGCTTTGGAGAGTGCATTTTTTTACCTGTGTGGCTGTTATTACCGGAATTTGGCAATCTTCCGGTATTGAGATTGGCCATTTAGGGGGTGAGAGGGGGTGAAGTTGGCACTGAATCGATCTGCCAGAATATTGGCAATATCACTGGGATCAGTATATTTAATGCCATTCTGTTTTAGCTCAGAGCAGATCTGAGCATTGCCATTTAGATTCTTGAGTTTTAAAAGTGCATGCATAGGGTCATTTATAACAAAATTTCTTTTCCATTCATTTATTGAAAAATAATTAAATATGGCTAATTTATGGAAGGAGCTGAGAAATGTGATTTCTTATTTAAAGTATTTAGTAGCATTTTTATTTAGCTGCAAGTGCTGTGAGACTACTGCTGATGCTGACTGCACTGAATTTGTTATCAGATTGGACATATGAGCAGAAGTAATTCCAGTAATAGAAACAGTCAAGGAGAAAAGATTATGGTGGTTCAGGCACATGTGATAAAATCAGAAGGCAAGCTGGTGAAGAAGATATGGGGCAAACAGGAAGAAGGCAAGATGAAATGTGGGCATCCACAAAGAGGTGGATGGATTATGTGAGAGAAGACCTGTGACTGCAGGTATGAATGTTGAAGAAGGTATGAGAGAGGCTGTCAGCTGACATCATACCAACCCCATGTAGAAAATCAGGAAAATGGGTTTTAGATAATGATGATGATGATGATAGTGGTGATGATGATTCTCCATTTAAGGTTTGTATACTTCCATGATTTATTTATTTAGCTATTCAGTTATTTATTTAGTTATTTATTTTTTCTTATTATAGTTCAGCTTGTTTTATTTTAAATTATATTTTACTGTAACTTTTTTTTTCTTTTTTGAGTTTTAACAGTGCTGGATGGGAACAGGTAGAAAAAATCCCTTTCCTTTCAAGCTAATTATCAGAATGAGCAAAGAAATAGGATTTTTTATTTAGGACATTTAGTTACATTTCTATTTATTTTATATTATTTATTTTAACATTTGTTGACCAGGAAAGTCTGACTAGGACATAGCCTATTTTCATCAGAGACCCAAGGAGAAATGCTCTAGATGCATGTCTTTGGAATATGGCAGGAAACTGAAGCACTCGGAGGAAACCCAAGCGAATGCAGGTAAAACATGCAGACTCCACACAGAGAGTACCCCAGCCAAGAATCAAACTGGAGAACCTCTCGCTGTGAGGTGACATTCTTAACTGCTGTACCACTGCACCACTCACGCAAGTTTATTTTAGCAGCAAGTACTGTGAGATTACTGTTGGTGTATGGCTACATTTGATTTTAGAATGAATTTATCCATTTAAGGTTTTGGTACATATATTATTTTTTCTCCTATTTTACTACTATTCATTTAAATATAAACTCTGCTTTATCTTATTTTTTTTTTCCTTAGAGTTTTAGAATTTCTAGTCTTGGATCAGTTTGAAAAAAATATTTTCAATTCACTGATCGAAAATTAATTAAATATCTAATTAGTGGGAGGGACTGACAAATATGATTTCTTACTTAGGCTATTTGGGTATATTCTTATTTAGCTACAAATGCTGTGAGACAGCAGATGATGTATAACAGAACTGGATTTTGGAGTGGATTTCTCCTTTTAAGGTTTAGACACTGCCATTATTTCTTGTTACATTAAAGTTTGTATTATTTAAAATGCAGTTTTATCGTACATATTTTCCTTCAAGACTTAAAAGTTTTTACCTAGGGTTATTTAAAAAAATAATTTTCCATTTAGTGATTGAAAACATACTAATTCTAGTTATTTAGTGGTTGGAGCTGGGATATAGGATTTCTTATTTAAGATATTTAGCTACATTCTAATTTAGCAGTATTCTTACATAGATTCAAGTGCTGTCAGGCAACTGCTGATTTGTGAATTACTTTTGATTTTTTGACTGGATTTTTCCATTTAAGGTTTGGATGCTTCCTTTATTTTTTGGTTTTGCTCTTGTTAAAGCACAATTTGTGCTAATTTAAATGTTGTTGTTAAAGTTTATTTGTATTAAATATATTTATTTATTTAGTTAGTTGTTTATTTGTGTTTTAAACATGCATACATAGGGTTATTTATTGCAATTTTTTTCAATTCATTCATTGAAAAATAATTAAATATGGGTAATTTATAGGTGGAGCTAAGAAATATGATTATTTAAAGTATTTAGTAGCATTTTTATTTAACTGCAAGTGCTGTGAGACTACTGCTGATGCTGACTGCACTGAATTTTTTATCAGATTGGACATATGAGCAGAAGTAATTCCAGTAATAGAAACAGTCAAGGAGAAAAGATTATGGTGGTTCAGGCACATGTGATAAAATCAGAAGGCAAGTTGGTGAAGAAGATATGGGGCAGACAGGAAGAAGGCAAGAGGAAATGTGGGCATCGTATGAATGTTGAAGAAGGTATGAGAGAGGCTGTCAGATGACATCATACCAACCCCGTGTAGAAAATGAGGAAAATGGGTTTTTGATGATGATCATGATGATACTGATGATGATAGCGGTGATGATGATTTTCCTTTTAAGGTTTGTATACTTCCATGATTTATTTATTTAGCCATTATTTATTTATTTATTTATCTTATTATAGTTCAGCTTGTTTTATTTTAAATTATATTTTACTGTAATTTTTTTTTTCTTTTTTGAGTTTTAACAGTGCTGGATAGGATCAGGTCAAAAAAAATCCCTTTCCTTTCAAGCTAATTATCAGGATGAGCAAAGAAATAGGATTTTTTATCAAGGGCATTTAGTTACATTTCTATTTATTTAAAATTATTTATTTTAACATTTGTTGACCAGGAAAGTCTCACTAGGACATAACCTATTTTCATCAGGGGCCCAGGGAAAAATGCTCTAGATGCATGTCTTTGGAATGTGGGAGGAAACCAAAGCACTTGGAGGAAACCCACGCAAATGCAGGTAAGACATGCAGACTCCACGCAGAAGGTATGGCAGCCAAGAATCG
This sequence comes from Protopterus annectens, assembly GCF_019279795.1. Taxonomy (NCBI): domain Eukaryota; kingdom Metazoa; phylum Chordata; order Ceratodontiformes; family Protopteridae; genus Protopterus; species Protopterus annectens. The sequence continues at coordinate 1,647,221,954 of NC_056739.1, read as the reverse complement.
AACTGCAGAACCTCTTGCTGTATGGTGATAATGATAACCACTGTACCACTGCACAAGTTTATTTTAGCTGCAAGTGTGTATTGTATTTCTGCATGTATAATTCTGCTATCTGGACTTTTCATGACAATCATATTTGCCTAAGACACATACACAACTGCCTCTATATCCAATAACCGTGTTAGGTTACACACATACATGTGTAAGAGCTTATACTGTCACCTGCATTTATGTATGATTCCTGACTATATCTGATCAGCACTTCTTCTGTAGCAAAGATGAAAAATCAATGCTGTGGAAGTAAATGTTTTGTCCCTTATGTGTAGGTTTGACTCTCACAGTGTAAAAATCAATTTTCTTATTCCTCTCTACTTGGCAATGCTGCTCTCCATGCATCAACATGCAAATGCATTGTGCGGTTGTGCACACTCCAGTAAATGTGATAACTGGAATTGGTGGGAAAGCATCAGTCTCCATAGCTCTAGATCTGCTGCAAAATAGACATGGCAGGCATTAGTGGGGAAAGTACCATGTTTACAGCACAGAGGTAGGGTGTCCAGGAGTCCAGAATATTCACTGGACTCCCAGTAAAGAACCACAGCCAAAGGCTTCTGTAGGGGGACTATTCTGGCTCCCAGTACATGTCTGAGGTGTGGGATAGTTTATCCATTTCCACTGGTGTCCCACACACAGGAGAGCAATGTAGGCATCATTTTAATGAAATACGGAGGAGGAAGAAAGATACTTTCTACCACTGGATTCAGGAATTTAGGGCTGAGGACATTCCACATATTTATATCAACTCAAGTAAGTACTTGTAATATTTAAGAAAGTTGAATATAGACAACACTGCTATGCATAATGGTCTTCTGTTCTTTTCTGTTTTTTCCCCAGCTACTGGTGATCAGGATGTTAATGTACAGGCCCACAAGGATAGAGTGGAGAGACTGACTGGATCAAGTGGTATGTACGGAGCAGAACAGAAGTGTTATTGTATCATTAAAAAATTAAAGATAGCTTTTTTGGTATTTTATAGAGTTGTATCACATTGAACATGCATATCCCAACCGCAAATTCAAGTATGCATGCATTAGTCTCTAGCAAAAACCAACAAACCAATATTAAGCGTCTAATATTAGACTTTGGTCAGACGTGGTGGGTTCAAATACCACAATTCACAACTATACCATACTGTTATTGCTTCAATAATATTTACATTAAATTAAGACCACTATACCAGTGACATAAATGCACTGTTGTAAACTGTAATTTGTATAATTGGAACACACATATGTGCAATATATGCACATTTCAAGGATTACTTACAGCTATCTGTAGTATAGTGTGTATCTGTTAGGAGGTAAACTTAAATGTAACACTTAAGATAACAGAGTTGTATAACTGCATTAATGTATTGTATGCTGCATAGGATGGTACTAACCTTATCGCTTTTTTCTCACCCCTCCCCTTATCTCTCTTTTCTTATATTCTCTATTTGTATTTCATTTTATTTTAATTTTGCATTTGTATTTTATTATTTTATTTTATTATATATTTTTTAATTTTATTTGTATTTTATTTTAGTTTTAATTTTTTTGTTATTTGTATTTTATTTATTTTCTTATTTTCCTGTTTTTATTATGTGTCATCAGAATGTGTCCATGTCTTCCATGTGTACCACATCACACCAAGGTAGCCCAACTCCATTGGATCAGCCTGCCCCTTCTCCACCAGCTGCAGCACCAATTCCCAGCACAATTGGGAACCAACCTGGCAGTACTGTCTCTGCTGCCCCTGCACTATCTGAACCCTCAGGTAATTCTGCCTTGGAGGCTAGTCCAGAGGTACCGTGCAGGATCAGTGGCAGAGGTGGTGATTTCATTACCCGTAGCAATTTGCCAGGGATTTTTTATAGGGTGGTGTGCTGCACCACTGCGGCACACCTATGCTGGCTGGAGAGGCTGCTCTTCCACATATTATGTACTAGGAGGAGATGTCAAGCACTCCAGCCAACTGCAGACGAAGGTGACAGTGATAACAATCCAATGGGTGAGGACTCGACTCTCACTGCCATCAAGCTTGATGGCCATGGGCCCAGGTTGTCCTCACTCTCACCTCAATCTTGGAGTCCCCCAAACTTTTGTGTCCATCACCATCTCTGTCTGTTGTCTTGTTTGTCTTGACTGTCTGCATATGCTTCCTCACCTACCCAACTTACCAGACCCAGATATACCTATGACCCTTCCAAAAAATATCTTTCTCTCTCTCTCTCTCTCTCTGTGTCAAATAAAAAACAACAAAGTCAGAATGCTTTGGTCCTCAGTATCATGAGATGCCAACCTCCAATAAAGTGAGCCACAGCAAAAATGAATAAGATCTCCTCAAATGTTTATAAAATTCACTAATTTATTGTGACAAAATTCAACAGGTTAAGCGCTTTCACTCGCATCAAAGCAAGCTTCTTCAGAAAAACATACAAAAAAATGTTGGCGTTTAAATAACCTAATTGGCGCCAAAAGTGCTGCATTTAAAGAAACATACACCTGACCCTACTAAAAATAACTTGCTAAAAATACCCTGATAAACCAAATTGCATACATAATGGTCTAAAAGTCATAACATGTTAAATACATATAAACACTAGATATGTAACATAGTTATTCAATATAAGACAAATCTGTATAAAAATTCCTTCATAAAACATCAAAGTGCTTTGCTATACATAATGCTTGGGTAAAGTTATTAAATTGTAACAAAAAATGAAACATAACAACTGAGTACTAGCCAAGCTAGTTAAGAAAGTCAAGCCATATTCAGAATAGGCTTGATAGTTATAACATCATTTAAGCCTGGTGTTGTGGAGGCATCAGTGTAGAGTTGCCACCAAATTTCTTTGTATGATAACATACCTTTAAGATCACCCCCCCACCGGGGTCCGATTGAACGCTTTCCAATATGGCAAATTTAAAATTATATCTATCCCCACACTTATTAATATGCCTATATAAAGCATTTTTGTCATCCTTAGTTCTAATACTGTACAAATGTGCATAAATACGCTTATTAAATTTCCTTTCTGTCTTTCCAATATAAAATCCTGGACAGACGATACATTTGGCTAAATATATAACCATTTTAGTATTACAGTTGCCTTGTTGAAATCTAATATTCGTCCTATTCACATTATCTAACATAATCCTACCTTCCTGTAAAATGGCATGACATTGCTTACAACTTCTACATTTTTTGGTATACATATTATTAGTAACATTGAGCATATACCCTCTCTCGAGGTAGCTCTTAATATTATGTCCCACTTTATTGACAAACAGGGGTCAAGTCCCCAAAATGTTAGCAATATCCTGGTCTACAGAAATGATGTTCCAATTATTGACCATAATTTTCTTTACTTTTCCAGTGTGTGGACCAAATTCCAAAACACAAGCTCTATCAAGGGTTGTGCCAACTTCTATAAAATTATCCTGTTTGCTAGTATTGTTGACTTTATGATAGTAATTATAGCCTAATATTTGACAACAGGACTATGGACAATGAGCCGTGAAGAACATCAGTACCTAAAGGTACACCCAAAGACCTTATTTTTTCCTTGGGTAAAAAATTAACATTATTAATAATTTGAAGTTGGACAATGCCTACCTTACCAAATGTACAGAACTGAAAATAGTCCCTATGGGACTCCGTTTTTTTAAACACCTCATGCGGATTGAGTTATCTGAACACATTGTCTTAATTTCATTTATTTTTTGACCAATGTGGTATACAATTTATGCAGTTGTTAATTAAGTTTAATGATGTAAAGTTGGTTAAATACATGTATGAAGTAGAAGAGATTAATGAAAGGATTAGAAGTGACTTATTGTTCCCACAACGGGAAAAGTTGTATATCAAACAGTTCATACAGCTGACAGTATTATTAAAAAAGCATATAATCGAAAGAACAAAAAACTTTATAGAGATACTAAGCGATACGATAAGGGTAGGGCATATTTTTGGGATAAGAATACGGTTAATTATAATAACACATTTGACAATATTAATTTAAATGATATACATCAAAGGGATGAGAAACCACATTTTTATTACACGGACAAAAGGGGAAAACAAAGAGACTGGAAATGGGGGGGGGGTGGAGAAAATACCATCATCAGGAAAATCACAAATACCAACAGCACATAAGAGACTTCAAAGCCCCAGTAATGAGGGAGGAAATGAGATATTGATTTCTACTAACAATACTAATAGTGACACTGGAGAGAGTATTGTTAGTGATGACATTATTAATTCATATAGAAATTTCAACATCTACAGTTACACTGATTTTTCACTTAATACTTTTCATTTTGATTTACTTTCTAAAGGGATGAAATTTATCCCTACTACTAAATTTAGATTGGTAGATTGTCTTAGTGAGATTAAAAAATATATTAGGAAATTGAATGTAGCCATCATGTTTAAGGACACAATAGATTCCCAAGTGCAATACAAAAAGGAATCTAAAGTGTTGAGAAAGAAAAGTAATTTGATGCCCCCTATGCATCGTATCATTTCAATATACGATAGGTCTGTTACTCAACAGATTTATCAGTTACAGAACCACATTAGTGGTACTAGGACCAATTAAAATCTTTCTAAGGATGAATATCAGGTTCTGCAAGAATTAAGAAATGACAGGAATATTAGGGTTATGAAACTCGATAAAGGAGGAGGTATATATATATATATATATATATATATATATATATATATATATATATATATATATATATATATATATATATATATATATATTGGAGGTACAGTATGGAATATTCTTCCAAAATGCATGATCTATTACATACATCAGGCAAGTATGAGATTGTCTCTTTGAATGAAATAAATATAGCCTATAGAAGTATAGACATGCATTTGGAAGAATTCTTGATAGACAAAAGAATTACAGAGGACACATACAAGTTTCTTAAGGTTGAACATCAGGCAACAAACAGGGTCTCTACCCACTTTGCTCCCCACCCTGCGCCCTATTTCCTCCCGCCCCCAGTGGTCCCACCTTTATTGCACTCAAACCCCTCCCATCTTTCCAATAGCCAACCACAGCACTAACCCAACACTACCTCCTCCATCTTCCCACTACTATCACACCTCCTCAACTAACATGTACAAGCATACCTTACCTATGCTCACTGCATGCACTCTCCTTGCATATCTTACATCCTACCAAAGCTCCATCATTCCCCCACTCAACCACTACCACTGTATTACTACTCACACCACCACTCATGTCTCACCCACACTCAGCTCCCCTCCCACCAGCTCAAGAACCATCGCTATGCACCCCCCACATATTCTACCAACTATATTACTCAAACATAAAGCATCCCTACAACTTAACATAGTAAGCCTCCCACCATACCTATTACCCACAGAGCACAATCATAAAGTTTCCCTTATAAACAAACACATTCAAAAACTGAGAAAACTAATAATCTCATGCATATCAAAACTAGCCCTAAGTGGAGACATCCACCCCACCCCTGGCCCTACCATCTCCAACCCCAATCCTCATAATCAGACTAGAAACCACAACTTCTCCCATATTACAGCCAATAGAAAGCCAAGTGACTTCCTTCTACTAAGCCTAAATATTAGAAGTATATCTAACAAAGTCCATGAACTCCATGCCAATATAGACTTGTACTCCCCAGATATAGTCATCCTGACAGAAACCTGGCTAAAACCTCACATTACCAGTGAGCAAATACTCCCTACAGGTTACGGCATATTAAGAGTAGACCGGCTAAACAAAAAAGGAGGTGGTGTAGCTATAATATTTAAACAGCATCTAAACATCCAGATCTTAAAATTATCAGCTCCACAAATAGGCAATGAAGAAATAATATATACCAACCTCAAAATTAACCAAAACAAAACCATCAACATAATTGGATGCTACTTCCCACCTGACCAAAACATCCCTCCACTAGAAAACCTCCTCAGCTGGTCTACCCACCATCTCCCCCAAGAAACTATCATCTTAGTTGATTTCAATATTGACTGGCAATCCTGTTCTGGCAACAATCCAACCCATCATGTACACCTTCATGGCTTCACCCAACTAGTCCAGTCACCAACCAGGATAAATAAAAACTCCAGCAAGCACACTACCCTGGATTGGATACTAGTCAGTAAGAGCCCCCAGTCATATATAACAGGCTGCTTATCAGATAGCCTCAGTGATCACTCCCCAACTTTCCTACTCAAAAAATACCTATACCAAGCTAAACCTGTCATCTACAGTCAAATACGTAACAAACTAAACTTTAACCCACTCACATTCATCTCATCCCTCAAAGAGTGTAACTGGCATCCTCTAAAGTACCTCTGTCTAGATGACGCAGTTGAATTTTTTAATACTACCTTCCTGAACATCGTTAATTACCATGCCCCCATAAGATTTTTCAGAACCAAAGCACAACCCTCCCCATGGCTACAGAAAACCAGTAAGTCAGAAATGAAAAATAGGGATAAAGCCTGGGAGCACTGGCGCAAAACCAAAACCCCCTCAGCTAGACAGAAATTCCTAGAACTACGCAATAGAGTCAAAAAACTAATAAAACAGGACAAATTCCAATGCTACCAGTCTACCCTAGACTCCTCACAACACAGCCCCAAACAATTCTGGTCCTCCATAAACTCCATCCTCCACCCAGGTAAAGTCAGTACCCCTCCTCCTAACATTCCTCACTCCTCAGAAAATATTGCTACCTCATTCAACCCACACTTCACCCAAACCATACTATCACTAGCTAAACAACACAACGCCCCTCCCCTCCAACCCACACCTTCAACTAGTAATCTCCCCACTGCCTTCTCTTTTTCTCCTGTACCTACCTCCAACATAAAAAACTCTTAACTAAACTTAAACCCACCAAATTAGCAGCAGACAACCTCCCAAGTGAATACCTATAAATTGCAGCTGATGCTCTGGCCTACCCAGTATCCATCTTGATTAACGGATCTCTGTCAGAAAGTTATGTTCCCACACTGTGGAAAGTATCACATATAATTCCCCTCCACAAAGTCGGATGCTCCGCAGAACTAACCAATTACCGCCCCATAGCTATTCTCTCTCCACTCTCCAAAATACTAGAGTGATGCATACACTCTCAGGTCTCAGACTACCTCCTTACTAACAACCTCCTTTCCAGTACTCAGCATGGTTTCCGACCATACCATAGCACCACCACTGCCTTACTCTCCTTTACTAACACTATCCTTCAGCATAAAAACAATGGCTATCTCTCCTCTGCTACTTTCCTAGACCTATCTAAACCATTTGACATGGTTCCACACAAACAACTTATCTCTGTCCTCAATAACCTATCCTTCTCACAATCAGTCACCAACTGGTTTCAGAGTTACCTGTCTGACCGCCAACAATCCATTGTATGGCAGAATGACATATCTCCCTAACTACCTGTCTCCATAGGGGTTCCCCAAGGATCCATCCTTGGACCTCTACTTTTCTCTGTTTACACCAATAATCTTGTCTCTGCCACCAAACATGGCACACTCATACAATACGCAGATGACTCGACCATCATCTGCTCAGCCCAGTCCCTACCCAAACTGCAAAAAGTCACACAGGAAGCCTTTTCCTCTGTTGAAACATGGTTATCCGATGCCCAATTAATACTCAACCCAAACAAAACTAAACTACTCATCTTCCAACCCAACAAACATACTCAAAACAACTCTCAATTTAACATCACAGCAAAAGACAACACCACTATATACCCAACTGAACACACCAAATTGCTAGGAGTGGAAATAGACAATAAACTAAAATTTGACATTCACATATCCATGACCATAAAAAAAGTCCACAAAAAACTAGGAGTTATACAGAAATATGCAATTTCTCACCAAAGCAGCAAGGATTTCAATAGCAAATTCCCACCTTATCTCCACCCAACTTTATGCCTCTCCAATATATACCAACCTAAGGCAATGTGATCTAAACAACCTAGAGACCTGCTACAACAAAATCGCCAAATTCGCCACAGGGGCATCCTACCGTAGTCACCACTGTCTCTCACTTGCTGAACTGGGCTGGCTTGAACTCCCTCACCTCCGTCAGTGGTATCAACTCTCACTCGCCCACAAACTAGTAAACCATCCACTAAATGTCCCATCCCTCCAGAATCTACTCCAACCCTATCGCACCACCAGACCACTAAGATCCAGCAACAAAAATCACTTGCAGATCACTAAAGCCAATAACTCTGCTGGTGAATCACTATTCTCTTGCGCCATAGCCAAATTATGGAACTCACTCCCACCCACAATTACCTCCGTACCATCATGCACCCACTTTAAAACTTTACTAAAAGCACACCTAAAAACATGCTGGCTATGCCCTTGCAACTCCCACTCTAATATCATCCACCCCATCCAACCATTACCTTTCTTTCCACTCCACTAACTACCTTGATTATAGCAAGCTCAGATGCTCATAAGCCTAGTACTTATTATACAGCAGGAACTTCTCATTTAACATTTCTTAATGTCTGTTATGTACTTCACAGATAAAGATTCTAGTTTTCTACTGATGTACTATGTTCTTCATCTGTAAATATGTTGTAAGTAATTGCTATGTTAAATTGTTAATCGCTATGTAATCCAATGTAACTTCTGTCTGTTTATTTTACTGTGGAGCTTTTCTCCTCGGGCCTCCGCTGAAAATGGACCTACATCCAGTCGGACACTCCCGGTCAACAAATTTAAATAAATAAATAAATAAATAAATAAATAATAAGTAAATATTGACATCCCTTGTAGGGATTCCTAAAGTACACAAAAGTATTGAACCCCCCCCCCCCTTTAGACCCATCATTTCTGGTAGTAGATCTAAAACCTTTCCCATTGGCCCTGCAGTTGATATGTATCATAAACATATTTATAACAAAATTCCTCATCTAGAAAAAGACTCCTGGGAATTTTTAAAAAATTACCCTGTACACCTTTGGAATGAAGATTTACTGTTTGTTATTATCGATGTTGTTGACTTATTTTCTTGCATTCCCAAAAATGAAGGGTTAGAAGCCTTTGCCAACAGCATTAGACAGTATGCTGATATAGAATGGGACACAGCCTGTCTGATTTTGGATATGATGTCATTGGTATTAGAATATAATTACATCTATTATGAGGGAGAATATTTCAGGCAAACCAAAGGCGTGAATATGGGAAAGTATGTTCCCATTTACGCCAATTTGGTTATGCTAGATTGGGAAGAAACTATGGTTTTTAAGAGTGAATATATAAAAAACATTAAATACTACTCCCGATACCTGGACGACATCTATATCTTGTGGGATGGTTGTGCCAGCTTATTAGAAAAATGTTTGGAATATTTAAATCGAAGTAGTGATTTTTTAAAATTTACATCACCTAGCAACAATGAAGGTATTCCCAATTTAGCCACATACGTCTCGAAAGCAGCAAATGGTTTTAAATCTAGATTATATAGGGAAAAACACTTTCACTAATAGTTATCTTGAATTTACCAGCAGCCATCCCAGGAATTTATTTCTTAATATATATAAGGGACAAATTATACGTGCTATTAGAATGACTTTGCAGTACTTGGATATGCTAGAAGAAGTTTTTTTTTTATCACTTCATTATTTAATGACAGAGGATATGACGCCAATATGATGTCTAAAGTGAGTAAAGCAGTCATTAAGGAATGGGGAAGCAAATATATCCCTTTATTAGGTATAATTACTATAATACAGTCAGCAATAGTAGCAAACAGGATAATTTTATAGAAGTTGGCACAACCCTTGGTAGAGATTGTGTTTTGGAATTTGGTCCACACATTGGAAAAGTAAGGAAAAGTATGGTCAATAATTGGAACATCATTTCTGTAGACCAGGATATTGCTAACATTTTTGGGACTCGACCCCTGTTTGTCAATAAAGTGGGATGTAATATTAAGAGGTACCTCGGGAGAGGGTATATGCTCAATGTTACTAATAATATGTATACCAAAAAATGTGGAAGTTGTAAGCAATGTCATGCCACTTTACAGGAAGGCAGGATTATGTTAGATAATGTGAATAGGACGAATATTAGATTTCAACAAGGCAACTGTAATACTAAAATGGTTAAATATTTAGCCAAATGTATCGTCTGTCCAGGATTTTATATTGGAAAGACAGAAAGGAAATTTAATAAGCGTATTTATGCACATTTGTACAGTATTACAACTAAGGATGACAAAAATGCTTTATATAGACATATTAATAAGTGTGGGGATAGACATAATTTTAAATTTGCCATATTGGAAAGCATTCAATCGGACCCCAGGGGGGGGTTGATCTTAAAGGTATGTTATCATACAAAGAAATTTGGTGGCAACTCTACACCGATGCCTCCACAACACCAGGCTTAAATGATGTTATAACTATCAAGCCTCTTCTGAATATGGCTTGACTTTCTTAACTAGCTTGGCTAGTACTCAGTTGTTTTGTTTCATTTTTTGTTGCAATTTAATAACTTTACCCGAGCATTATATATAGCAAAGCACTTTGATATTTTATAAAGGAATTTTTATACAGATTTGTCTTATAGTGAATAAGTATGTCACATATCTAGTGTTTATATGTATTTAATATGTTATGACTTTTAGATCATTATGTATGCAATTTGGTTTATCAGGGTATTTTTAGCAAGTTATTTTTAGTAGGGTCAGGTGTATGTTTTTTTAAATGCAGTGCTTTTGGCGCCAATTAGGTTATTTAAACGCCAACAGGTTTTTGTATGTTGTTCTGAAGAAGCTTGCTTTGATGCGAGTGAAAGCGCTTAACCTGTTGGACTTTTGTCACAATAAATTAGTGAATTTTATAAACATTTGAGGAGATCTTATTCATTTTTGCTGTGACTCACTTTATTGGAGGTTGGCGTCTCATGACATTGAGGACCAAAGCGTTCTGACTTTCTTGTTTTTTCTTTGGTTCATAGAACACTTTTGTACTTTCTCTGTCAAATAAAAATAAATGGGCACCTGTCCCACACAAAAAATGCCCCATAAATAGCTCTCTATTTTACACGTGTCTTCTTGACACACTTGATTTGGTCCAATTGACTATACAACATGATTGTGTTGTGGTCACCCCTCTCTCTGGAGATGATAATCCAAATTCAGTTAATCTGCACATATTTTCAGTATACACTGTTAAAGAAATGGATAGCTACCTCCTTCCTGCACATTTCTGTACTACTTTCCTTTTGTTCTTCCCCCTGCTTACTTCCTATTTCAATACTTTCCTATCTACCCCATTTTCACCACTTTAATCTGCTTAAAAAATAGGATCATACATAATTTCTACAAAAGCAATGGATCCCTTCACTTTCTGAACTTCATATTTGTTTGGAAGTGTGCATTGTGCACCAATGTGCAGCAACTCTGAGCAGCAGCAAAATGATACGGTTACCTTCACACAATGATGCTTAACTCCTCTATGCTATGCCAACACACAGCTACATGTTTACTATAAAGAATTCATGTTATTGCATTACTAATGTTTAAATGAAGGTATTTAAAAGTTTTCGATAGACCTGGATTTAAACACAGTACTATATGAGCCCAAAAAGGAATGCATCACTACATTAACACATGCTGTCACAGAGTCAGTTAAGCCGCAAGTGTGTTGCACAGACACAGTACTAACTGTCAGACTTTAGCCCTCCGGCTCACATTTGGGCACTGCTTAGCTACATGCAAACATGTGTATCTCACATGTGTATAGACTTTGCCAACCATTGTGCAAACACACTGCTTGCTGTGCTATGGAGAATTAAATGTTATTATATATTACTGCTGTCTATTGTCAATTACCTGTCTATGACATGACACTATGTGTGGAAATGTTACAAACTGAAGGCCCTGTCTAACAATATGTAACACATTTACAATACACCCATGTGTTGCCACCCCCCCCCAGAACTGCAACTATGGTGTTTCAGTACTTTTTCCATGCATATATTACCTACATTACATAAAGTAATATCAAATGTGTGATATGCAATGCACATCAATCTGGTAACATGCAGAACTACAATTATTGACCTATAAGCCTAGAAAGCCTTATCTGCAAGGCTAAGGAAGGAATCAGCATGGGCCTTATCCATGGGGAAATAGGTGACCTTTAACACACCTGACCCAACCCATTCTGTTTTTGTCAATGGTAAATCTTGCTTATTGAACTTTGTGCACTGCTTTGACACTGACCCCAAAGATCTGGATGAGAGATAACAAGACATACCACCTATGCTGAGTTATCCAAGGCCTTTGACATTATTCCCCATTCATGTTTCATAGTGAAGATCTCCCATCTGGGAATTAGGCCATATACTGCTAGATGGATAGCCAACTGGCTCACTGACAGAACACATGCTATCAAAGAAAGGGACTGCATCCTCACCACTAGCCCATTTACCACTTGAATACCACAGGGATCTGTGCTGGGCCTCCAACTGTTTGAAACTACTCCCCTGAAATACAGGCAACAACAGCTGGCTTGTGGTTTACCAAGTTTGTAGATGACTATTAACTGGACACATATAGAGTCTCCCAATGATGGTAACATGTTACAGAAGGGACTGACAAAGACAGATGACTGGTGCCAAACTCATGACCTGAACATTAAATCAAACAATTTCTCATTGTCTCCTTTGGCATTGAAGTACCCCTGTTAATTTTGATATGTATAGCACCCCTCTAAGCTCAAACACAGTGTTGTGAGACTTGAGAACAGATGTTGATACCAATATACACTTTCATCATTATATGTCCATAGTGGTGAGACACACATTCTGCATGGTGCACCTTATACATATGGATATCACATCCAAGACCAGGGAAGTCATAGCTCTGCTGTACTCTACCCTTATGAGACCACTAGTTGAGTACAGTGCTCATTTATGTCTATACCTCACCAGACACCTGCAGCAATTGGAGGAGACAAAGAGGTTTGTGACTGTGAGACTCCAGGGCCTTCAAACATCACATATGTGGAAAGACTGAAAGACCTGTCAGTGTTCTCAGTATCATTCAGGCTATTGAGAGGTGACCTATACCTGGCCTACAGAGCAGTCTCAGACCCTGCCCTACTGCAAATGCTGGACATCTGCAAATAATGAAATGGCACAAGAATAACTTGCTCCAGTGTTCTCAACCTAGCCTGTGACATAACAGAGCATGCTGGGGGCACAGATATATCCCCCAGCAATTGGCACTCCTCTGTAATTAGCTAGCACTGTGTGTAAAGCAGTGCTACTCAATGATCCTGTTCCAGTGCAACCTTGACAACTGGTTGGGTGATTGTAAAGTTACCTCTGTGGTGGCACCTATGTCCCTCATGGACAGGGCCAGTTGGTGCTACTCACAAAATTGCTCTGCTAACAATGACCATCAAACTATGCTCAGTAAGGGTACTTGTGTTTTTACAGCTAGGCTTGTAAACACCCTAGGGCCATTAGGTTAGTAGCCTCATATGAACCTAGAAAGCTATGAACCTATACAGGCCTCCCAACATCTTTTTTTCTACATGGCCTACTGATGGCATCTACTATAAGTTGACCTGCACTGTGTTGTGGCACTTGCATAAAGTGTTGTGTTCAGTATACTGTGTACTTAGATTCTGTTCTCACCGCAGTCAGCTTGGTGTGTGTGTGTGTGTGTGTGTGTGTGTGTGTGTGTGTGTGTGTGTGTGTGTGCGCGTGTGTGTGTGTGTGTGTATGCATGTATATGTGTGTGTGTGTGTGTGTGTGTGTGTGTGTGTGTGTGTGTGTGTGTGTGTGTGTGTGTGTGTGTGTGTGTGTGTGTGTGTGTGTGTGTGTGTGTGTGTGTGTGCGTGTGTGTGTGTGTGTGTGTGTGTGTGTGTGTGTGTGTGTGTGTGTGTGTGTGTGTGTGTGTGTGTGTGTCTAGACAAAAGACCAAAAGTGTGTGTCCTACAGTTACTGCTCCACTACCATGGATTGACAATATTTTGGTACTTGCACATTCTTACACATCCATTTCATGCAGACCTCCCAAACTCTTGTCTCCCACATGATCTGCTGATGTCATCTACTATAAATTGATCTGCACTCCTGTAAAAATCACACTTGTGCCACAACACTTGGATAAAATACTGACTATTGTAGTCTGTGTACTTAGACAGGGGTTCTGTTCTCATTGCAGGCAACTGGGTGCATGTGTGCGCTCTTGCTTGACATTACAGACAGCATTTCACACCAGCATGTGGGACACTGTTATTACCATATTGTCCTCAACACACACTGCTGATGTCATCAGCTACAAAGTATTGTCTGAGACACTCCAAGCTGGACTTGTGCCATGGCACTTGGTTAAAATACTGTCTTCTGTAGTCTGTGTCCTTAGATAGGTAGGGGTTCTATTGTTACTGCAGTCAAGAGTGTGTGCGTGTGTATGTGTCTGTGTGTGTGTGTGTGTGTGTGTGTGTGTGTGTGTGTGTGTGTGTGTGTGTGTGTGTGTGTGTGTTCTTGCCTGATATTTCCTAGAGCGTTTTACAACAGATATAGGACACTACTATTAGCATATTTTCCTCAAGAGACACTGCTGTTGTCATCAGCTGTATCAGATTTGTGGATATGCAGTACTCCTACCAGAGCAGGGTCAAAGACTGGCCTGAAGGGCAGACAAATGTCAGCTCATGCTATGCAAAACAGATTGCAGTGACATGGCTTTTAATCAATCCACATAAATCATGGCACGATTTGTAGACCCTATGTTTTCTTGATGAGAAAGCCCTATGTTCTCTCCAGCTGCTGCATGTGTCTGGTGAGGTACATGCAAAAGAGAGCATTATACTCTATTACTGTTCTGATGAGGTTTGAGTACAGTGCTGTCATACAATCCTAATAGGTGAATATGATGGTGTAACCTATGATGTGCATAACATAGGCTTTCGATACCAATGTGGAAACTTAGTGGCTGAAGTTCAGATTGCAATCGACATGTGCTTGTGATGCTTGCATCATTGGGTTTCAGCATAGCAGGATTGTTGTCAATGCTGTGATTAGCATGGAATTCAACTTTTCAGACAGACAACATAAAAAAGATACATTTATACACTTATTTGTAGGTCATGTGCCTTTTTCACCCATCATTTTACTGTGTTACCTCCTCCTGTACTATGTTATCATCATTGGTGGAATCAATGATTGCACCTAATATGCAAGAATCAGCAAACTTGGTAAGTCAAAGGCCATATGCTTTAGCCTGACCTGTAGAGAAATAGAGTCCAAACAGTGAAGGGCCAAGCACAGATCCCTGGGGCTCGCCAATGGTGACAGCTCTACTGGTAAAGGTCGATTCACTAACTTTCATAGTACATGTTCTGTCAGTGACATAGGGGTTAATCCCCATCTGGGAGGGTTTTTCAATGATACCTGCATTGGGGATTGTGTTAAAACCCTAGCCCAGATCATGATAGGTAGTATGCACTGTCTTACCTTTATCCAGCCCTATCAGACAGAATCATTGAGCTGTGACAACATCATGGATCATCTATGGCATGACTTAGGACATACACTTTCATGATATAGTTGAAGCCACACTTCAAAACACCCTCCATATGTGCTATGTTCCCATAGAAGACTGTATTTCACCATGCACCCATCTGAGTTGAGGGGACATAAACTGTAAAGAATTCCAACATGTCATTAGGGACCTTTTCTAAATGGACACTAGTAATATTTCAGCTGTGTGCAACAGACCTGTGTGAGTCGTTAATGTTAAATCATGTCTGTTACATCTGATAGATGTTCTCAAAGTTATCATCAAGAGCATGCATGATGAAAGCAGTATCATCCTTTAGAACCTGGCCAGGTCACGGGATCTGACACAAACCTGCATTGAGCTATTCAATTAACACTGTCATATGTGGCCATACACAGCTATATCACCAAGTGGGTAGACCTATGTATCACATATGTAGCATCTCACTATGTTGACATGTGTGAAGTGACCTACATCTCAGGTCCAGTGATCAGGTCTGTACATCAGGGCTGTCTGTTAGTCCTTTTCCTGTCCATTAATTAAGTGATGGACATCACAGATGACATACACATCCTTGGTTCAAACAGCTGCTTGAAGGCCTACAGATTGTGGGCAATCATTAACTCCAGCTGTGATATTAGTATAATACAGACAGTACCAACACCTACCAAATATTGCTCCTGCAGCCATGACAACACCTACATTGACAAGAAAACATGGAGGGATTTGTTAAGTCAGATACACAAACACACAACCCAAGTATAATGTAGACATCACACCCTAGAATCAGACCAGTAGGTAAGTGACCTGTGTCCTGGGGTAGATGGTAAGTGGAATGTACACCAGCATGTAGTCAAAGTGCTTACTATTCCCTTGAATGTAACACAAGTACTGAGTAGGTGAACAACATCCACATGAGAAGCCATAATACCTTCATAGTTACCAGACTTCATCACGCCAATAACTGGGTACAATGTACCCTTCTTCATGTACCTCCCTACACATCTTTCAGTGATGTGTAACTGAAGTGTACCATCTTTGTCACACAGCTTATTGGCCATACCTAGGCATTCTTTCTGTGGAACATACATGACTGTCTGATGGTGTGTAACACCAATCAAGTTGTTATATCAGATGCATGTGTGCTACCTGTTCTGATGATGCACACACTACATACATAGATGTTTCACAACGTTAATGGCATGTATATCATTCATGACAGTGTGGACTGTACCATATCAATATATATGCCATGCACAGCACTCAAGTATCCTGTATTGCTCATACTTTCACATACAGATAAAGTAGTGTCCCTTCTAAGACCTCCAGCAGATTTTACAGTGCCGGAACAGTGCATATAGTTATCCTCATAGAGTGGGGATGTATCATAATAGTTGCTCAAGAGTGTGTGTGCATATGTGTGTGTGTGTGTGTGTGTGTGTGTGTGTGTGTGTGTGTGTGTGTGTGTGTGTGTGTGTGTGTGTGTGTGTAGCCTCATCTCTTTTCACTCCAAATCACATATCTCATGTCAGAGGCATGAGATTACTGGTGGTATTATTCTAATATTATCCATGGTTGTGGTTGGTTCTTGTAATGCTGTCCATGAGACCTTTGCTGAGAGTACACTCATATTCAGCTATAACAGTTTGCACAGCTTTACAATATGCACCCTACCCCAGTTGTATGTCAGATCCATGATATTTGTCCTCTGCATTATTCCTGTAAGGATGCTTATCTCGCACAGACACCCTTCGCATTATGTCACCTTGTGTGACAGCCACATAAAACACATTTTCACTGTACAGTCCTACTGTACTATATAGATATGTGATTGGGGTTGCTGCTACAACCATGTTTCATTGACATGTCCTCATCTGTTGTACTTTAGGTTGTTCCACCTGTCCTCTTTCCCTGTGTACATTCCTACAATTCATTTGTGTGTCCCTATTCAATACACACACTTCCACTGAGTGTTCATTTTACATGACAGCCCATGTACCATTACATATAATTTATACAGATTCAGTACAGAATGTCAGGAATGGGATATCACAAATCTCTGCACTGTAATTACACTATCCTGTAGTGTTTGGACCACAAACTTCTCATTCATACTTCTCAACTGTCCAGACATTCTTAGGATTTTTAGATGTGTTCCTTATCAAATTTGTGGCTTTCTGCCATGTCACTGGGATGATCTCAGGACTGATGTGACTCAATATTACATATATTTTAGTTCATACCTCTCAACTGTCCTTATTTGTGCAGAATGTCCAGTTTTTGTCTCATATTTTTGATATTTTCCTCATAACATTTTGGTTTTCTGGCAAATCACTGGCATGTCATTGCAGATTGAAGTCAGAAATTAATGACAGACATCTGAGTTTTAAACTTCATGCTCTTCAGAAAATTCATGTTCTGGCATTCCATGCAAATCCATGGACCATAGGTGCTCTTCTTTAAACAGAATTGCTATCCGTGTTAACTTACATGATTTCCTGGCCAGCAACACTGCTGCCAGCCATGAAACCTCACTTAGACATGGCACGCAGCATTAATATGCATTGCGAGGTCACCGCCGTTTGTGAGGATTCTTTTTGCTATCTAACAACAACTAAATTCTGGCTTGTTTTATAGTTTCTTAGCCAACTCACTTCTCTTGATTTGAAACTGAATTCCTATATGAGTGTCACTGCCTTGCCCCCCCCCCATTCTTATACTGAATGTGCGTGTATCAAACTGTTGTTCTTTTTCTTATGTAGCAAGTGTATCTGTTTGCAATACCGTATCTATGGATTTCCCTCCTCCCACAATTCTGTAGTGCATTAAATGGGGAAATCTTTTCTTAATATTACATCATAAGGAAAATCAGGGTATACAGTGGCAGGCTGCAAAAGTTTTCCTAGAAATGTTTGCATTTTCATATGTGTACATAAGTGTGATTACTTTTTTCTGTCACCACAGATAGATGTTACCTCCTGCTGGTTGTTACTAATTTTATATTTACACACCTTAACAAGGTCTATCATATTCCTAGAATATAGCTAGAACTGAAACTTCATTCCCTTTTTAAAAATATAGTAAATTTCAATAACGTGGACAGTAACATAGGACTGTTTCAATGATATAAAGAGTTTTGTGCACTAATTTTGCTGGTTGCGATCTCCGCTTTTTTTGCCTTGATATCTGGTTACTGTTTCAATTATCCTAGATGTTGGAACAGTTTCACTTAAAGCATGCATTTCAGTTTTCACATTTGTGTCAGAAGCATTCTCTTTAGTTGCACATAAATTAGTAATGTGACTGTTCCCTAAAATTTGCTAAATTGGCATATTACTTGACACTTTATGTTTTACAGAAAAAGGTACATTTCAACCGCATTTTAGTCATAGAAGTAGATAGTTTATTGGCATCATACCATTAAATAATAAGCATTTGCCAATGTTACTAGCTTAGCAGATTTCTTAGGTTTACTTTGCAGTACATATATATTTATTATTTTACTAGACACAGCTCTTTCAAACCTGTGTACTGCCAACATCTCTAATATTACTACTTTACCGTTGCTATCAGGTTCAAGCTAAAGTTTTAAAGTATGCTTTAGTTTAAGTCATGTAACTGAAAAATTATCATCTATACAAAACAAGTCAAATTACGCAGCTTTATCATAGGATCATATGATCATAGGAGATTACTAGTTTATCTACCTGGAGGTCATTTTAAGCCTAGCCATTTCAACCCGATGTAATACCGCAGAGGTACTAGTCAATAACCAAGATTGCATTTAGTGATGACTGCCCATATCCAGGAGGGTTGTGGGTGCTATCCCCGGTAAGAATTTATGGTGCCCCATCCATTCATCCAGGTTCCTCTTGAACAGTGTCATAGAGGTGCTCTGTTTCACATGAATTGGTAGGCTGTTCTATAGATGTGGCAGCTACTGGGAGATAAATTTGTCCCGCCAGCATGTCCTATTTAAGTCACAGGCCATATTTAAGTCCCTGAAATGAGTAGCTCTAGACCCATTTGATTTATGGATATGCAGTAAGTTCATTAGGTTTGGGTCTTGGGAGAAGTCTATACGATATGGAGTATAGTGATAGGGATTTTAGTCGGTCAGTATAAGGCACATGCTGGAGGCCCTTGATCTTCTTTCTTAGAAACCTCCAAGGTCTCTGTAATTGCTGAAGGTGCTTAGTATGGCACCTACCAAATGGGGCGCTATACTCAATTATGGGCTAGATAAGTGCCAAGTATAGGAGGGTTATAACTTATTTTGCACTCAAGGAGATGCCTTTACTAATCAAGTGAGCTATGTGGAAAGCTTGTACCATAGGTGTTAAAACAGCTTTGAGAAAGGGTTCTTTTTTAAGGTAGCTGTAGTCCATTTCCTCAGTTCCTTCCATGTTCATATATATTTTCAGTGTCAGCTGTGAATTGGGATAACCCAGTCTTCTCAGCTCCTGTCATCAGTGGATATATAGTACTCAAACACCACCAAATATGGCTCCAGGTTATTATACCTGGTTTGGCAGCTACACTACCCAGCAGAATTATTTATAATTGCACTAGTCTTTGGTCAGTCCTGATCTTTTACTTAACAGTGTTGGTTAGTATGTCTTCCATACTTTTAGCAACCAGTTAAACATGCCAGGAATACAACTGCTCTAGGGAACTTAGTAGCTCAAATAAGATGTGCAGTTGGAAGCAGAATTCCTCTGTTGATCTGAAAATTGGCAAATCTCTGGCCAACAGTGCATGCCCACACTTCCTGGGTAAGTCCAAAGAGACTCTACAGACAGGACAAATACAAAAATGTGGGTTATTTTCAAAAGTCAAAAATAAAAAACAAAATAATATCCTATTTGGCTTTGCCATCTCAATAAATAAAATAAATAAATAAACCATCCTTTCACCAAATATTTACAGTCTGCATAGCCTCTACAGGATATAGGCCGTTTTTAAAATAAGAGTTCAAGGCTCAATACCCCTTCAAAGACCTGGTTCCAGCTGTGTAAGCAATCACTTCAATGCAAGGTAGCTTTCATGGGTCAGCAATTACTGGGTTCTCCAAGTCCACATTTCAAGATTTTTCTTCTCAGTGATTCTCTAATTGAGGAACTAATACATTGGTTTGCAGCCTTAAGATATTCTGCTTTTAAGATGTGTTGACAATAAGTTAATACCTTGTTAGCTAGCTAACTGTTCTGAGAATATTCCCATTCTCCTTACTACAAAACACTTTCAAGCACTTCACACATTTTTTAAAGGAGATGAATAATCACTGTATAAAACATGAGCCAGATATAAATGCATCATATAAAAAACATTGACTTCTGCTCCCCTTTTCTGTTATGGTTTGTCCATTTCTCATATTGTTTGTTGATTTACGTCTCTATCTTTCCCACTTCCCATTTTTCTGCCTTTTTCCATGCTCCTTACACTGTCCTTCCCTGCAGGCTCTCTCCGAGTTAAATTAGCATAACTGCTCTGTGTGGTTTCTTTTTATTGTTTCAGTTGTATTTGTTTACATTTCTGTATAACTGTCAGTGTCTATACCTATAAAAGTTATAAGACTGGTGTCAAAGGTATTAATGCAAGCATTAAAACATTATTTAATGTGATTACTTTGCCTGCTTTTTACTTTTAGCAGCTTATATCATGTCTGATCTAACAAGCACACATAGTAAGCAATATATATGTAACCAATAGAGCTTCTTTAGAAAGATTAGTGAATGCCAATTTCTCTTTCTGTATCTTCTTCTTATATTGTTCTCATCTGTCTCACTTTGTTACTTTTAAAGCAACTAACATTTCTTATAATCACCTTCTGATATTGTTCTTAACTGTCTATTTCACTTTGATTATTTTAAAGCAGCAAACAGTATAAGTAACACTTGCATAAAGGAGCATTTATTCTCTGAATTTATTGCAAACTGAATGAATATAATAATAATAAAAAAGACATAGTAGTTTGATTTCATCACAAATGTGATAAGCTTGAACATGGTTAGAAAATAGATAAGAAAGGGTAAGTAAGGTTCAGTTGATATTTGTCACAACCTACTTATGGTATTAAAACTTTTTAACAGTTGACTAGACAGCATTCACTTCTTCTGAGGGCAAATGCAATATTCAGGAGCATTGATTATGGTTAATAAAAAAATGAAATTCCATTTCCATGTAAAATTTCAGGCATTCTACTCGTTATTGCTAGCTGAATTTCTAGCCAGTACTATAATTCTGTTAGACATTTTTCAATTAATCTATTTACAAGTAAAATGAAAACTGATTATAAGTGCAGAGCACTGAATAAACTAAACAGGCAATTAAACAAAATAGCAAATATAAGAAGAAATGCCAATTATGCTGAATTAGTGATCTGACCTAAGGTGTCAGGTTCCAAGGAATTTAATGGTGTTGCAGTACTCAGACCCAGTTGTGGAAATATACACTACCTTCCTGGAAAAATGGAAACTATAACATTTGTTTGTTAGAGCATGTAATCTTAAAATAACAAAATGTGCTTACATTTTTCAGTGGAAGGAACTTACACAACAACATTTAAAATAAATAAATAAAAAATGCTACAGGAAATGGAAAATGCAAAAGTCAGCATGAGTCCCATCTCTTCACAGTGGTGAAAGTAGAGACCTGCTGCTCTTTATATCAAAGTGCATTGAAAATAATTTCATACATTTAATTACAACAATCATACTTCTCTTGCTAGACATGTTATTCCAGGTATAAGTACTATCCTGCTAACCCTAAATTAAAATTAACAGTTAAAATGACTACATCCCTACATTTTTACGCTTATAGATTTTGAAAAGATGTTTGATTTTATCAAATGGTATTACCTATGAAATATTATGAAAGTCTTTGGCCTGTCTCGATAATATATTATAGCAATTAATGCCACTGATAAAAGCACTTGCACAAACACCATTAAAAACTTTTTACTCTGCCATCTTTTGGTTTTATGTCAAGCTTTCTGTGAAAGATGTCCTTTCAACCAACCCCTTTTTAATGTCCATCAAACTTTTATTTTCTCAAGGGGTAGTCTTTCTAACTAGTAGAATTCAAAATGCTACATTTTTTTTAATAATTGTATGACTTTTATGCAACCCCTCCCCATCAGAAATGCCTTATATTTGACAAGCTTTTGAATACTGTAAATATGTCTGGGGTAGTGGTAAATAATTATAAAACAGAACTTTTTCTGGCCAATAAAGCATTGCAAATTCATGCAACATATTTGCTTGTTCCATACTCTTGGTCACATCGCTCTTTGAATTTTCTGGACATAAAAAATACAAGTTAAAGTGTCAAGAATTGTAAATCTTAACCTCAAGTTACTGCAGGATAGGCTACCTATTTTGTTATTTGTTTGGAAGAGATTAGACTTTTCTCATCTGGAGAGACTCAGGACATCCATCATAATGATTTTGCTACTGTGCTGTTCGGTAGGCATTTAATATTACATTGCACACGCAAATTGAATAATACAATTCAGAGATTAGCAGACCAATTTATATGGCAAAGTAAAAGATCAAAGGTAGCCCAACAGACTTTATATTCATTATACAGTGATGGCGATGTAGAATTCATTGGCCTGAGGCTGTGCAATGCATTCTTGACAATAACCTATTTCTTCCATAGTTAAAAGACTGACTAAGCAACCACTGCAAGTCCAGTTAGAGATGGTTGTATTCAATACCCGATTAGTTATTCCCTTACTCTAGTTGGTATACTAAGATATTTCTACTCATGTAATCTGGCAGAAAATATTCCTCTCTGAATTTACCAGGATTTAAAAATAAGCAAGATGATTATTGGAAATGTGGTACCAGAGTGCAGGTGAGGTCACATATATCCTGCCACAAGTACCCTCAGTAGTTATTTATTTATTTATTGCCCAATTGCTGCATTTATCTGTGAAATTTTCTTTCTATAAAAAATGACTTACAAAGTATTTTCAAATATGTCATGTGTTCTTTTTATCTTTACTTATACATCTTATGCATGTTCTACAATTTCATTTACTCACTGACGTCACTTTCCTTATTCTACTCTTAAAATGCACAAACCACCTTCGTAAACAATACTAACACATACCTTCTTATTCTTTGCAATTGTTTGAACCAGGATCTGGTGAGGTGCCTTATTCCTTTGGCTCCAAGACAAATATAAATGCTTTTTTCATTTATTTTCACTTATTCTACTGCATTTGCACTTGCCTATTATTTTTATCTGTACCTTATAGCCAACTGATCATATCTGCACTGTTTAAAGCAATTTACTGATTATGTAACTGCATTTCATTACTGTTTAACTGTATTTCATTGCTATTTACTGCAATTCATTATAGTTTAACTGCATTTTACTGCATTTCATTACTGTTTAACTGTATTTTTTTCATACTGTGAGTTCTGTTTTTGTCTGTAGGTGGTTAATTTGTCTTATTCTGTGAATTTTACTGTGTTCTTAACCCTTAAATTAAATAGCATAGTCTGGATACAGGTTTGCTGCATCCAGAGCTGTTTGTTTTTACCTTTTGTGTTTCTGGCAGCCATCTTGTGCTTGCTTTCTGTGTCTCTGTCGGCCGTCTTGTGTTGGTAGGGGCCTATCTTCTCTGCTACTGAGAGTAATAGGCCTGCCTGGACCTAGGGTTGCCAGAATTTCAAATGCCCAAAGTGGGATATTTTTGGTTCAAACATCAGATTTGGCAGGCCGAAACATACCAACGGCCAGTACAAAGGACAGAGCTTCACTTCTTTGCCTAAATAAAAGATTATTCTTGTAGCAGTTTAGTTGCTTATTCTGTTTCTTATAACATTTAGATGTTTCAGATACAGACAAACTGGTTTATGCAACTATTACATAAAATATAGGAAAGAATTTTGTCCTAATATCTCAGAACATTTGCCATTTTTACAAGTTTTTTGCAGGACACAACTGCCCAAAATGGGACTGTCCCTCGCAAAGTGGGACAGGTGGTAACCCCACCTGGACCTTGTCAGGCAGAAGCTGATTGGTAAAGAGAGCAGGGGCAATCAGGATTGGCTAGATTTCTGTGTTACTAGACTCTTCTATTTTTTTGTGGTATTTATACCTCATATTTAAGCTGGCTTGGGCTTGTTTGAACCAGGCTCTACTGAGGTACATCACCTCTGGGATGTTTTACAAAATTCCTGAGGCTCCAAGACCAATCTAAGTGCTTTTTCATTTATTTTCACTTATTTTATTGCATTTGCACTTGCCTATCATTTTTATCTGTGCCTTATAGCTAATGTATCAAATCTGTACTGTTTTAAAGCAATTTACTGATTAACTGCATTTTATTACTGTTTAAGTATATTTCATTGCTATTTTCTGCAATCCATTACTGTTTAACTGCATTTTACTTCATTTCATTACTGTTTAAATTTATTTCTTCGTGCTGTGAATTCTGTTTTGTCTGTAAGTGGTTAATCTGTGTTTTTTTGTGAGTTTTACTGCCTTAAAGGGAGTAACATAGACTAGATACAGGTTTGCTGCATCCAGAGCTGTTTGTTTTTGCCATCTTTTGATTGTAGGGGCCTATCTTCTCTGCTAAGTGAGAGTAGTAGAGCTGCATGGACCTTGTTTGGCAAAAACTGATTTGTAAAGAGAGGAGGGGCTAGCTGGACTGGGTAGATTTCTGTTTTACTAGAATCCTCTATTTTTGTGGTATTCAACCCCCACGTTTCAGCTGCTTTGTGCTTGTTTGCACATTGCTCACTGCAACTGCACTGTTTTTTAACCCATTGTAAGGTATTCTAGCTACATATTTTTCCATAGTAGCACATGTGTGATCACTTAATAGTACTCATTTTAGACCTTCCACCCTTTACCCACTTAACTCTCTCTGGCCTGTTTCCCTCAGAATCTGACAAATATGGATGGGCAATTTTCTATGATTTCTCCTGCCAGTCTAGTTGATATGGGCATCCTGAGATAGTCTAGCAACTGCCTCATGCACAGGGACAGCCCTGTAGTTCAACCACCTAGGAACACTATTTGTGATTGATGCAATTACATTAAGAACCTAGAGTCTATGCTCTCTCCCTCACAAGCCAGAATATCTGGCACTGAGAAAGTTGTCAACACAAACACCACACCTCAAACACCAACCCTATATGCAGAGGTCCTCAACAAAAACATACCCAGACAAAGGAGACCTCTGAAGCAAAAACAAACTCAAACTCCACAGCCCACCACACCAAACACCACACATAGTCCACATACCTGTGTCTCACAGCCACTCAGGTCTAACAATAGACTCAACATATTAGTCATGGGAAACTCCAGTGTGAGACACAGAAATGTTCCCCTCACCAGGATGGATAAAGAGAAAGTCAAGGTTAGTTGTTTGTCAGGTACCAGAATCCACCATATCGCACACACACTCAAGTCTCCCAACAACAGGTATTGTTATGGCTCTGTCATAGTCCATGTTGGGGTGAATGACTTGAGATGTACCCTCCTGGACTATATGAAGAGAGACATGATCAAGCTTGTTGAGTATGTGTCGCAGGCAGGTATGTCCCTAGGCTTAAGCAGCATTCTGCCATCACTCAAAATGATGCCTCAGTGCAAACAGAAAATGGTTGACTTTAACAACTGCCTTAGTTTCTGGTGTCATTCCAAGGGAATTCAGTACCTGACAGCCTGGGAAGACATGAATGATAGACCACAATGCTTTGTCAATGATGGCCTGCATCTATCTCCGTTGGGCTTCAGGCTTCTGGCAAAGGGTCTTGCCTCCCTCATAGTGCCTTTTTTAGGCAATGCCATAAGGTCAAAACTATCAACATGAAAATTTCATCAAAACGCAAGTTAAAGGTCATGCTGTTAAATGCAAGGAGTCTAAACATGAAGCTGCACTCACTGCAAGTATTCTTAACCCTGGAGGATACTGACATTTATGCAGTTACAGAAACCTGGTTCAAAGCTGCAGAGAGCACCCCAGCTATACCACATTACTCATCCTATCATACATTCAGACCCCAAACTGTGGGCAGCAAAGCAAAAGGAGGTGGAGTTTCAATATATATTAAAGACATACACACCTCCAGGCTGGTCAAACACTATGACACACAGGAGACACTCCAGTTGCAGTAAACCATTGACAAGACCCCTATTCAAATCATAGCTAGCTACAGGCCCCCAACTTTGACTCAGTATGCCCAATCCACCTATCTGGACCTCTTCAAATCAATCAAGATTCAACCCTTTACCCTGATCGTGGGTGACTTTACCATCCAACCATAGAATGGAAGAACTACTCATGCCAAAACACAAATGCCAAGAGATTCCTTGATTTTATAAATGCAAATGCTTTGGACCAGCTGGTCGCAATCCCCACAAGAGGTGATAATATCTTGGACTTGGTATTAACCAACATAGTAACCACAGCAGCATCCCTACAGTGTCATCCTCCCTGGTAAGATCTGACCACAAAGCGGTCACCTTTAATGTCAACACCCACCCCCCCCATGCTAGGGTCAAACAAAATGTTGTTTTTCTTTTGGCTTTTCCCGGTTAATGGTCACCACAGCGGAACTCTGGTCCGCTAATGATTGGCAGTCGAGTGTTATGGTGCCAAGGTGCCAGCCCGACACCCAACCTTCAATGAAGGCACGACCATTCACGCATGTCTTTCGAACGCCACTCGACCATGGGGAGGACATGTAGACTCCACACAGAAGGTGCTCAAGCCGAGAATCAAACGGGAGAACCTCTTGCTGTGTAAATTCTCCAAAGCTGATAACAACCTCCTGAGGGAAAGTATAAACAGCTTCACAGCCCCCACTCTGTAGGAACTGGCAGAAATGTCCAAACCTACACCAAAGTACTATATGAGGATTTATATAGCTGTGTGGAATCAGGAATACCTGACAGGGCAAAATCCTCCTCCTCAAGGAAGAGTAAACCTGTCTGGTGGACACCTGCAATAAATAAACTCTATAATAAAAAGAAAAAAACTGCTGCCCAGGACCAAGAAAGAGCAAGTGCCCAATTGGAAGGAATCTCTCCTTAGCCTAAACAAGCAAATAAGAGCACTAGTGAAATCCTCCAAAGCAAATTTTGAGTGCAAAATGGCCTCATCTGCTAAAGGCAATCATAAGGCATTCTTCACATATGTCCACAGTCTCAAAGGAAGCACTCAGACCTGCTCAGAACTGGTAGTCAATGACACTATATGCACAAACGCCAAGATATATAGCCAACCTGCTGGCAGACAGATTCAGCAAAAACATCGCCCCTTTGTCCTCCATCAATACATCAGGACATCCCTAGCACCTGCCCCCTCCCCATATCTCTAGGGAGCAATTCATCACTGTCCTCTCAAAGGCAAAAAATACAGCTTCCATGGGACCCAATAGCATCCCAGGCTGAATCGTACATGAATTCAGGCAGGAACTTGCAGCATCATTAGGCACCCTATTCAACCAAACTTGAGTACCAGCTTTATCCCAGATAAGTGGAGAACAACCACTATCTTCCCTTTGCACAAAGATGGAGCATCTACCGATCGAGGAAATTATAGCCCCATCAGCCTAACTAGCCTGCTCTGGAGGCCGTGGAATCTATTATCATGGATCTCATTAAAGAAGACATTGACAACCTTCAAACACTCAGTCCCACACAGTTTGGTTTTATCTAGGGGAGGTCATGCATGTTAAATTTGGTCATCTTCTTTGAGACAGTCACCAAAGCCATGGACAAGGGGAAGATGGTGCACACCTCCTACCTTGCCAAAGCCTTTGATAGTATTCCCCACTTGGGTGTAATAGATAAACTCTCTCAACTAGGCATCAATCCATATGCTACCAGATGGGCAGTAAACTGGCTCACTGATAAAACTCACTTAGTCAAAATAGGGGAAGCCACCTCAAGCACTAGACCCATAATGAGAGGTGTACCCCAGGAATCGGTCTTGTGGCCTCTGTTGTTTGGGATATACTTTTCTGAGGTACAGGCCAAAATCAGTGGGCTATGGCTGACCAAGTCTGCAGATGACTGCAAGCTGGACACTGTCATCAATTCCCCCAGTAATGTGGACATCCTGCAAGAGGGTCTCATCCAAACAAATGAGTGGTGCCAGAAACATGGCTTCAAACTGAATGCCAAAAAATGCATCATCATCCCCTTTGGGGAAAGTGATGCCCCCACAAATTATCAAATTGATAGTCTCCTAAGCTTGTAATCAGTCATGAGGGACTTGGGCACCCAGGTTGATATCAAACTGACTTTTGATCACCATATTGCCTCCATTGTATGGAAAGCTTTCTACATGGCCCACCTTATTAGGAAGGTTATCTCATCCAGGGACAATGAGGCTCTAACATCCCTGTATTCTTCCCTTATAAGACCCATTATTGATTACAATGCCCATTTTGGCATGTACCTCACAAAGCACATACAGCAGCTGCAGATACCATAGAGGTTCCTCACCTGATGAATCCAGGGCCTCAAACATCTACCCTACACAGATAGGTTAAAAGCCCTGTTCCTCTACTCATTCTCATACAGACTGCTCAGAGGTGACCTCGGTCTGGCATACAAAGCAATCTCATACTCCGTCTTGATGGGACCGCTGCATATTCACAAGTCAAGCTGCACTCAAGTAACCCGCACCCGTGACCTCAACCTGGTCTGTGACATCAATAGGAACGGTAGGTGGGACAGATTTGTGTCCCACAGAACCCTCCATTCTGTGGAATAGACTCCCTCTCCACATCAAGCAGAGTTCTTCATTAACCCTTTATAAGCACAACCTTAATAACTGTATGGGGAATAGAAAATACACCTCTGGTATTCTACCTGTGTCCCTGCTGGACAGGGGCAATGGGTTCTGACTTGTTAGAACAAGGGCTAAATTCCTGGCTAGGCTTGTAAGGGCCTCAGGGCCAATAGCCTAGCAACTTCCTATGATCCTATGATCCTATGATCAAACCATATTCTATCACCATTTGAGACCAATCATTATAACTTTGCAAGTATTTCAAGCTGTGTCCCTAACATAGTCAGCATTTTTTTACCAACTCCCATATTTCTTTAGAGAATGCAAAAGCATACTTCCCAATACTTTTGCACAAATATGCAATGCTAACACTATGTTCCCATCTCATTTAAAATAAAATCCATACATGCCTTTCCAAGTTATCAAATATTAACAGCCTAAAAGACAAATGCAAAAAATGGTTGAGGCTTGTTGATAACTGAAACAAATTATTCTATAGAAATGCTTACCTATAAATGTTAATCTGCTAATAAACAAAGACATAGGTTCATAGGTTCATGGGTAGGTACTAGGCTATTGACCCTAGGGCCTATACAAGCCTAACCATAATGATTCTCTGGCTATTGCTTCCCACAAATATTTACTTTCCTGGAACCCTGTCTAGCAGGGCTACTGATGTGATCCCCGTGGTGAATTTCCTATCTCCCATCCAGTTGTCAAGGTTCCTCTTGAAAAGGGCCATTGAGGCACTCTGCCTGACATGTATGGGCAGCCTATACCAGAGTATGGAGAGTCTCTGGGTCAGAAACTTATCCCTCCAGCATGTTCTATTCATCGTGATGACAAGGTTAAGATCCCTGGAGCGTATTGCTTGGATTGGTATTTCTTTAAGTGTAGCATGTCCAACAACTCTAGGTTTGACATGGCCTTGTATGTTAGGCAGAGATTGCCTCTGAGTAGGCGATATGCTACAGAGTATAGCTGGAATTTCTTTAGATGATCAGCATAAGGCATCTGCTTTAGGCCTGTGATTCTTTTTGTGAGATATTTCTGAGGCCTTTCTAGTTGTTGCAGATATCTTCTGAAGTACATACCAAATGGGGCATTGTATTATATAATGGGTTTGATGAGGGACAATGACCTTCTTTTTTCTGGATGAAAAGCCCTTAGTGATGAGGTGTGCCACATAGAAGGATTTTTTAACTGTTGTGGCTATGTAGTTATCAAAGGTGAGACCACTGTCCACCTGTATCCTTAGGTCTCTTATCACACTTTCAGTGTTTAATGTACTACCACCTATGTGGTAGTTAACAGGTACATGGGTTTTCCCAAAGGGAAAAACTATACATTTTTTGGCATTTAGCTTGAGCCCATGGCTCTGGCACCAGGCATCTGTTTTGGTAAGGCCCTTTTGTAGTATATCCACATCATTTGGGGACTCAGTAATGGCTCCCAGCTTGCAGTCATCTGCGAACTTTGGAAGCCAGAGTCCTTTAGTGTTGGCCTGTACGTCAGAGAAGTAGATGCCAAACAAGAGTGGTCCCAGGACAGAACCCTGTGGTACACCACTTATCACTTGTCTGGAGCTGGATTTGTAGTTGGCTACTTTTACAGTGTGTGTTCTGTCAATAAGCCAGTTTACAACCTATGATTCCAGAGTGGGGGATAGTGTCGAAAGCCTCGTCAAGGTCGAGGTAGGCTGTGTGAACTGGGTCTATATTATAACATTAAGTCTGGAAACTTTGAATGTTATAATATCGACCCCAATTCAGCGAACACTTGAAATAGTGAAACTGCAGAACACTGAATATTTTCCTAGGGAAAGTATTCGGTGGGCTGTTTCTGTGGCTTCGCTATTTCCTCAACCATGGTGCGAAGGTGACAGACCAGGTTAAGGTAAGTGCATGAATGGACCAAGATAAGGTGAGTGTGTGATAGTTAGGGACCTTAGGGACAGAGAGCGGGTAAGGTGAGTGTGCGATAGTTAGGGACCTTAGGGTTAGGGAGCGGGTAAGGTGAGTGTGCGATAGTTAGGGACCTTAGGGTTAGGGAGCGGGTAAGGTAAGTGTGCATTAGTTAGGGACCTTAGGGTTAGGGTTGGGTTAAGGTAAGTGGATAGCTAGTAGTGTATGTATGGTTTAGTGTAGGGTTCTGTGAAGTGTGCATGTGTGGATTATGTATTTTGATGTGCTTGTGCTGTATGTGTGTATTCTCGGAACAGCACATTTTTTCCCTTGGAAAAAATTTGCTGTTCTGAGCATTCGAGTATATCACATTTCGAGATTCCAAGGTCAGGCTTATGGTGTTCGACATTTTGGAATTTTGATAATGGGATATAGACCCCTGTAAACTACATTAACCTCATCCATGGTTCTGCAGACTGATTCAAAGAAGTCAAGCAGGTTCAGGAGGCAAGATCGGCCCTTCATGAACCCAAACTGGGTGGGGTCTGGTGTTGGAAGGTTATCAATGTCTTTCTTTATAAGTTCCATGTTAATACATTCCTTTGCCTTGCAGATCAGGCTCATCAGATTGATGGAACGGTAGTTCCTGGGATCCAAAGTGGATCCCCCCTTGTGGAGTTGGATGACTGTAGCTGTGCGCCACTCTGTGGGCATGAAGCCTGAGGTGAGGCTATGATTAAACATGACACATAGGTGAGGTGCCAGTTCATTTTGTAGTTCATGCAGTACACATATTGGGATGTCATCTGGTCCCATGGATGCTGTATTCTTGGCTTTGGAGAGTGCGGTTTTTACCTGAGTGGCCGTGATTACCAGAATTTGGAATTCTTTTGGTATTGAGATGGGCCCTTTAGGGGTTGAGGGGTGGTGAAGTTGGCACTAAATCTATCTGCCAGGATATTGTCAATATCCTTGGGATCAGTATATCTAGTGCCATTCTGCTGTAGCTCAGAGCAGATCTAAGTATTGCCATTTAGATTCTTGACATAGCTATAGAATGCCTTGCCGTTTTCTTTGGAATCTTTGGCAATTTTGTTTTCGTAACTAGCTTTGGAAGATTTTATGAGGGATCTCAGCTTTCTACTAAGGCTGGTGAGGGAGATTTTTGAATCCTGGGTTCTTCCTCTTTTCTGCAACAGTTTCTTCCTTCTGTTGTACAGCTTGTTTATGGGAGGGGACCACCAGATTGGCTTCCTTATTTTAGAGGACAGTGTCTTGGTTCTATTTGGGATGGCTCGGTCCATGCACAACTGAATGTACTCATACAGCACCTTGGTGTAGGATTCAGCAGTTGAACTTCCAGTTCCCATCTGCATTGGTGTCATGAAGTTTGTTACTTCTGACTTGAGAAGCATGAAGTTGGCTTTGGAGAAGTTTTTTTACAAAGGTTTCCTTAAAGAGGGGTGGGATGTGGATGTCAAGGGTGATTAGCTTATGGTCTGATCTGACCAATGAGGGGGTGACCACTGGTGTGGAGCATCGATCTCCCATGTTGGTAATGACCAGGTCTAGAATATTGGTACCCCTGGTGGGACTATGAATTAGTTGCTCTAGGGCATTGGAATTTATGAATTCCAAGAACTGTTGAGCAAAGATGTTGGTACAGGAGTAGTTTTCCCATTTAATGGCAGGGTAGTTAAAATCACCCAGTATTAGGGTGTTTGGCTGTATCTTAATATTTTTCAGTATGTTTACAAAGGTGTAGTGAGAATCATGAGGCATGGTGGGGGATCTGTAGCTAGCTACATTTTGTATTGCAATCTTACCTATTGTTAGTTGCACCTGGAGAATTTCAGATGCATTGTGTTGGGCAACCAGCCTGGAGGTGTGAATATCCTTGGTGAATATGGACACTCCTCTACCTTTAGTGTTTCGGTCCTGGTTTGGTGGCTGAAAAATGTGGTATGAATTGCATCCTGGTATTGCAGGGGTGCTGTCTGGAGCTTTGAACCAGGTCTCAGTTACTGCACAGATATCGATGTTCTCCATTTTTTGGAACATACAACTAGTTCATAACTGTGTTTTGAAGTTAGAATAATAAGACAAAAACTATGTACAATAAAATAACTCTTCTTCATAGATGGATTGCAAACTATATTCCTTTTATATTATGAATATCTGAAATTTTGACTTAAACAGAACACAATAGACAAACTATAACACAAGGATATATTATAATGATAAAATACACAACAACAAATATAACAAGTAGCCTAGCTATACTTTACACAAATTAATTTCAAGTAATCAAAACTTATTTATGCCTGACTTTGGAGAAGTAAAACTACTCATTACAAACCTTCATTTAAGAACACACAAAGTTTCCATACAATAACAATACATTTTCCAAGTGCACCAATTTGCAAAACAATAATACTCAAAGACATCCCTTCTTGATTCTCTTTAAAATTAAAACAAAACTTAATAATATTAAGTTATATTGAATGGTACAACATATCAGTTCTGTCTATACATAAAACCTAACTGCAGCTACATACTTGTATGGCCATAACCAGCCAGTAACCCAACCTAATCAACCTAGATTAATAAAATCATTTAAAAACAAAGAATACTTGATTTTAGTAAAACTAATAACCCGCCAACTTAATCTTTCACTGTCATATTGCCATACTCAATAAGTGGTCATCTTTAGACATATTCCATCTAGACAAAAAGTTCCTCCGATTACCTTTATTCATTCTAATAATGACCTACTAAAATAATGCAACAGGACTCCACTAAATTATTTATCACTTGATGATATTCTGGAAATGTTCAGACAAACATTCCTTCAATTCTTAGTCTCCTTAGCACTTCACTGCAGAAAGAAAATCAAACCTAACCTAGCTTTGTGGTTAGAACTTCACTAAAGACAAATTCTGTCTTCAGTGAGTAGAAATCAACCCAGTTATAACTAACTTACAAAACTTTAGAACAGCTAGAGATCTAGAGAAAACTGATACTTTTGTTGACCTACTCATAGCATATTGACAACTCAAAACATTTATTGTGATGAACAAATAATTTAACCAAGCCATGTAAACAGTGTCAATCTATTCCTTCCCTTGAGGAAACCAAATATAAATTCAAGTCCCACATTACTTATGTTGCTACTGCTGTAACACAACAATGTATACTTCCTAACAACAAAGCGGTATGCAGTTTACATGGTGCTTTCAAACTTTACATGCTATCTGTCTCGCAAATCAAAAATTCCTGAAGAAACTTAAGACACCATCACTGCTTTCAGGTAATATGTTATCTGAGTATCTATAAATAGCTGCTCGCTCAGTAGCTTACCTAGTATCAATTGTAATCAATAAGGCTATTAAAGAGTATCATGTTTTAATACTGTGTAAAAATGCTATATAACTCCACTGTATAAGGATAGCACCGATACAGACCTAGCCCACTTCAAATCAACTGCCATTTATCCCCTCCTTCAAAACTTTCAGAGAAATGTGAACATAAACAGATACCCAAGAGATTTAATACACAATATCCTGATTTACAGCATGGCTTTATCACAGGTCACAGCACAGAATCTGTTTACATATCCTTTTTAGTTCATATCAACAAAGGTGAAATCTAAGGGCACTGTGTAGCCTCTCTTTCTATACTTCTATAAAGCATTTGAAACAGTCTAGCAGAAACTGCTAGTAGACAGACTACCTAAACTGAACAAGAGTAAAGATACAATCTCCTCATTTAATAGTTACCTATATGAAGGCCAGAGGTGCTATGTTGGCAAAATACTTTCTCAACCGACCGTATATATTGTGACAATAGGAGGTCCTGTCAGCTATGCCAGGAGAAGTAGGGCAGTGGATGTGTAACATCTGCCAGCACAGCTAGCAGGAATTTTGTAAAGAATTATATGTTATTTATTTATATATTTATTTGTTTGTTTGTTTATTTATTTGTTTGTTTGTTTGTTTATTGACATTTGTTGACCGGGAAAGTCTACTGGGTCAGAAACCCATTTTCAGTGGAGGCTCGGGGAGAAAAGCTCTACAAAAATTAAAAATTTTGAACAAAGATACAAAAATTAGTGAGGAGATATATATACAATTACATAGGCCAGTGATAGTGATACAAGTCGAAATTTCGATGTACATAGATGTTATCATACAGTATAAAAAGTATATACATTACATACAGAAAAATACAACCATCAATATAAATTTAGAATTATTATAGACAGGGAAAAAAACTAGTAGTAGAGAGGAAGAAGAGGTTAGTATACAGAGGTTTAAGAGGGAAATTAAGTAGTAGATGTGAAGGATTATAGCAATAACCCACGCCTGGGTGTGGGTAATGCTAAATTTACCCACGGTTGGCGTGGTTTGGTCCCGAGGGCGAAGCCCGAGGGTCCAAACAAAGCCAACCATGGGTAAATTTAGCATTACCCACACCCAGAAGTGGGTTATTGCTATTATACCATGACATTATTTAAGAAAAGAAACTATTACTTTTCTTAAATAATGGCATAGTATAATGCCTGTTTACTGCCCTTCCGCAGATGTCTGGCATCCGGCAGTTCTGATGTACTGTGCCTGCGCAGTACATCAGAGTTGTGAGCAAACAACGGAGAAAGCAAGATCTCCGTTGCTTTTTAGTTTCGCTATGTTAAATGAGTTTAACATAGCGAGACAGTTTTAAAATAAGCAACGGACATCTCCGTTGCTTATTTTAAAACTGTCTCGCTATGTTAAACTCATTTAACATAGCTAACACTAAAAAGCAACGGAGATCTTGCTTTCTCCGTTTTTAAACACTGCCTCGCTATGTTAAATGGGTTTAACATAGCGAGACAGCTTTAAAATAAGCAACGGAGATCTCTGTTGCTTATTTTAAAGCTGTCTCGCTATGTTAAACCCATTTAACATAGCGAGACAGTGTTTTAAAAAAACGAGTTTACTAATGGAAAAACGTCCGGGCGACCGGACCTTTTTCCATTAGTATAACTCGATTTACAACGGGCACGCTGGCCAATCAGCGTGCACGTTTTGGGGGGATCATGGTATAATAACAGGGTTTACACTGTACTCCACATATGCAGGCGGGATTATTTAGGTACTGGGTTTTTAGTGCAGCTTTAAAGGCTTTTGGGGAGTCTAGTTGAGTAATGTAATAAGGTAGGGCATTCCATAGTTTGGCAATGTTATGGGAATATAGGGATTGCCCAGCTGTTTTGCTGGGTTTAATAATGTTTAGAATTTGCTTATTTGTATGTGGACTGGAGAGTTCTAGTTGGGCTGTATGTGTGTAATATAGATTGAAGGGTAGGGCAGTTACTTGGTTTAAATATTAGCTTATGGGTGAGAGTTAATTGAATGTGATAGAGATAGTGTTGGAATTCAAGGCAGGACAAGTTAGTAATAGCATTACAATGGCGTGACCAATTGGGCATGCTGTAGACAAATTTTGCTATCTTATAATAACAGAATTGTTGTTTGTTGCAGAGGGATGTATGGAGGTTTGTGAAAATGGGGCTTCCACAGAGAAAGGAGGGGATAAGTAGAGTGCTTGCTAGTTTTATTTTTATTTCTTTATCTAAGTAAAGTTCATGTCGGCATAGTTTGCCAAGCTTGAAGTGTTTTTTTTTTATTGCACTGAGAATGTGTTGTTCGAAAGAAAATTTGGCATCAGTAGTGATTCCCAGAAGTTTTGAGGTTTTCACCTGTTTAATTTCTGTGTTCTTATGTGAAAAAATCTTAAAGTCTGTGATTGGAGGTTTTGATGTAAATAGTAACAGCTTTTTTGGGGAGGGGGTTAGCATTAATTGAGCATCGTTAATCATGTTTCTATGGAAGCAAAAGCATCTCGTGTGATCTTTTTGTTGCTGGAGAAGTCGTTGGAAGAAGACATAATAGATGAATCATTAGCATACTGGATGAGTGTGCATTGTTGGGAGGCTTTATTAAGATCATTAATGAATGTATTAAAAAGTAGTGGTCCTAATATGGATCCTTGTGAGACACTTGTATTATTGACCAGATATTCTGATTGTTGGCTTTGCCATTTAACAGATTGTTGCCTATTATTTAGGTAGGTGGAGAGCCAAGTTAACACATTTGGGGAGCATCCTAGTTTTTGTAATTGTTGCACTAGCTTAGGGTATTATATAGTGTCAAAGGCCTTTGATAGGTCCAGTAGTAGTACTGATGTTATTAGGCCAGCTTCAAGAGCCTTATTCACAGCATCAGTGAAGGAGAGTAAAGCTGTGGTTGTACTATGTCCAGGACAAAATACATATTGAATGTGAGCTAGGAGGTTATTATATGTAATGTGACTTAGTAGTTCGGAGTAAATGCACGTTAAGATTTTTAACTTTGGGAAGAGTATGGAAATTGGCCAATAATTTGAGAGAGCATGTGTATGTGTATTTCCACCTTTATGTAGAGTAGTTATTATAGACTTTTTCCATAGATGGGGGACATAACATTCAGAGATTGTATGGTTAATTAGAATACCTACAGGATAAGCTAGTGCTTTGGCTGTAAGTTGTAAGTATTCAGGTGGTAATTTATCAGTGGAGAGTGAGCAGGGTTTTAGTTTGTTTTGCAGTTTAACTATTAAGGATCTAGATGCTGGTTGAAATGTAAAGAGGGGAGTGGTTGGCATATTGTCAGAGATAACCATAGTGTGTATCGAGATAGATGCGGGGTCCATTTGTGTGGTGTTTTGCGAGATGGGACTATTTTTAGTAGATGAGTCGTTGACTAGGGTGCTGTTTACTAGTAGGGATGATGAGATGTTGGAGTAGCTATAAAGTGTAGTTTGTACTGGTGTATCAGATGTTTGTTGTGTTATTTTTAATTGGGTGTGGGAGTGGTGGATTGTGATAATAACAGGAATAAAGTGGTAAAGCCTAGAAGGTTAAGTGAGAGATTTAGTCTGTGATTCATGATAAATGATTCAGATATGGAGTTGTTTTTTTTTGAGTAGAAGATAGAGATTTTTTTATGTACGGGTGGTAGTTTGGTGAGAGAGGAATGGAGGCTGTTTATGATATGAGCTGTGTGATTGGATAAAGAATGGAATCTGAATCATTTATCATGAATCACAATCAATCTGCGGAAGCCCTTACAAATGCCTTCTATGAACACCTTCAGGACTGCATGGATCAGGCAATCCCAAATAAAACCAAGACTCTTTCCACCAAGGGCAAACGTCCAGTCTGGTGGACCCCAGCCATAAACAAACTTTACAATAAGAGGAGAAAGCTATTACATGATAGACCAAAATCCTAAAAAGGGAAGGCATCTTTGATCAGTACTAGCAAGAAACTACGATCCCTCATAAAATCATCCAAGGCCAAATTTGAGAAATAAATTGCCATAGATTCAAAAGACAATCATAAGGCCTTCTTCAGCTATGTCAGAAACCTGGGTGGAAACTCCCAGATATGCTCAGAGTTAGTACAAAATGATACAAAAATCACTGAACCCACAGACATTGCCAACATACTGGCAGACAGGTTCAGTGCAAACTTCACACCCCTCTCCCCCCCAAAAGGAGAGATAACTATCCCAACAGAGTGTAGCCTCCCAGACATCTCAAATGCACAGGTGAAAGCTGCTCTCTCTAAAGCTAAAAACACAGCATCAATGGGACCGGATGGTGTCCCCGGCTGTGTGCTACATGAACTCAATGAAGAACTAAACCCGCACATAAGGCAGCTGTTTAATCTTAGCCTTACCACAGGACATGTGCCCAAGGAGTGGCATATGGCAACTGTGGTCCCACTCCACAAAGGCGGTGCCTCTACGGACCCTGGTAATTACCGCCCCATAAGCTTAACAAGCCTGGTCTGCAAGGCTATGGAGAGGATCATAATGGAACTCATAAACAAGGACATAGGGGACTTGCAGACCTTGGACCCAACCCAGTTTGGCTTTGTCAAGGGCAGATCTTGCCTTTTGAACTTGGTCGACTTCTTCGAAACAGTTACCAAGGCCATTGATGAGGGAAAGGCAGTCCATACAGCCTACCTTGACCTTGCAAAAGCTTTCGACACAATACCCCACTCGGGTATCATAGAGAAACTTACCAGCTTAAATGTAAACCCATATGTCACAAGATGGGTTGCAAACTGGCTAAAGGACAGAACCCACAGGGTTAGAGTTGCTGGAGCCATGTCAGACTCCAAGCCGGTTACAAGTGGTATCCCACAGGGCTCAGTCCTTGGCCCCCTATTGTTCAGCATCTACTTCTCAGAAGTACAGGCAAACATAGGAGGACTATGGCTGACAAAGTTTGCAGATGACTGCAAACTGGGTGCCATAGTGGATAGTACATCGGACACAGACATCCTTCAGAGGGGTCTCACGGAAACTGATAGCTGGTGCCAGAGCCATGGCCTGAAGTTAAACGCAAAAAAGTGTATAGTCATACCCTTCGGGAAAAACAAGGTAACCCCAAGCTACCATATAGATGGCAACCCACTAAGCACAGAAGAGGTTATCAGGGACCTGGGTACCCAGGTTGACAGTGGCCTCTTGTTTGACACTCACGTTGCTAAAGTGGTTCGAAAGACCTTCTACATTGCCCATCTGATCATGAAGGGATTCACATCCAGATCAAGTGAGGTCATTGTTCCCCTGTACTCTTCACTTATCAGGCCAATGATTGAGTACAATGCCCCATTCGGGATGTATCTCACCCGACACCTGCAGCAATTGGAGAGACCCCAAAAGTTCCTCACCAAAAGGATAAAGGGACTCCAAAACCTGTCATATACTGCCAGACTGAAGAAACTCCAACTCTATTCAGTTGCATACCGTCTGCTCAGAGGTGACCTGTGCCTGACATACAAGGCCATGACCAACCCAGAATTAATGGACATGCTCCACCTCAAAAAATCCAAATCCACCAGAACCACTAGAGCAAGTGACTTAAACCTTAGCATGGACATAAATAGGACGTGCTGGAAGGATAGATTTATCACCCAGAGACTCCCCATGCTGTGGAATAAAATCCCGGTCCATGTGAGGCAGAGCACCTCGCTGGCTCTGTTCAAGAGAAATCTTGACCGGTGGATGGGAGATCATAAGTTTACCCCGGGAATCATCTCTGTGTCACTGTTGGACAGAGGCACAACAAACTAATGGGCACATTATTTCTAACATAAGGGGTGGCATAAGCCACATAACTTTG
This sequence comes from Protopterus annectens, assembly GCF_019279795.1. NCBI lineage: Eukaryota > Metazoa > Chordata > Ceratodontiformes > Protopteridae > Protopterus > Protopterus annectens. The sequence goes on along the minus strand of NC_056739.1, from coordinate 1,647,181,450 downwards.
GGCTAGGCTTATAAATGCCTTAGGGCAGATAGCCTAGTATAAACCTATGAACCTATGAACCTATGAGGGCAGAATCACAAGGCCAAAGAGCTCACTGCAACAACAAAAACAATCAGCTGTCTACACAACTAGACTCAGGTCACTGTAGAGAAGAAGATGGCAATGCCTGTGGCTTTAACTACTAAAGCAGATTATGTTTTGCTATCTACTTTGCATTGTTCTATCTACTAGCCAAATTATATAGAAAGATGCTAAAAGTATGTGTGAGAAATTGATTTGGGCTCTGAGCTACAAGAGATGAATGGTTGGGGGACTGTAGGTGCGGCACCCAACTAGTGTGCACACTACTATGTTAAATAATATAAACTGCAAAATGGATAACAAAACATACACTATTTAGTTATTTAAAAGAGGCTTGCAGAGTGTAGTTGCTGTGTGTTGATAGGGCAAGTTCCAGTGATTAGTTCGGAATGGAGGATACCTCCTGCTAATTAGAACTGTAATGAACACAATGAGAAAAATAGATTAAGAGAGTGTGTTAGGAGGCAGGTTAGAATGGCAATTATCAAAACAGGTCACAAATACATCTTTATATAATTACATCAAGTTGTCCAACATGCTTACAAAAAATCACCAGCAGATATCATCACATAAAGAAATTGAGTGCAGCTGACGTTTATACCTGAGAATAAATGACTGCTAGTATATTGTTTATAGTACTGTATGCAGACAGTTACACCAGAAATCAAATGAATTCTGTTGCACTGATTAAAGTAAGCAGTGCATATATGACCTAACTAAACAGCAGTAATATTATCCAGTGTCCAGTTTGGTAATAACTGTAAATGTAACAGTAGGCAGTCCACGATACTACAAATAATTGCAACCACACTTTATTACTTGGTAAGGTTGACACAGATAGTCAGACCTGCACTCTAGTTAGGGGTAGAGACACAAAATGCAATACAGCAAACACAAAAGTATAGCATTGCAAAAGCAGTTTTGCACTAGCAGAACCTGGTCGGTATAACAATTTATAACCAACCAATCATACATGCTACAACCTTATGCTGGTCCAGATAAAATAAACAAATGCCTTATAAATGCAGCAGAATAATTTCAAAGAAAAACACAATGTATTTTAGTCAGGTTTGTAAAAATTAAATTGTGGTAGATTACCTAGTTAGCACACTAGGACAGGGCACCAAAACACACAGCACTATACAGTCCAGGGAAATTTAAAAATGATGCATGTTAGGTAGGAGGAATGTGAAACCTCCGTTCACATGTTGTGGGGGGGGAGCTTCCATCAACCTGTGATATAGATATATCGTGGGAGAATCACAAGGCTGAAGAGCTCACTGCAACAACAAATACAATCACCCACCTACACACATAGCCTCAGGTCAATGTAGAGAAGGAGATGGTAATGCTTGAGGCTTTACCTACTAAAGCAGATTACATTTTGCTATCTACTTTGCATCTTTCTATCTTCTAGCCAGATTATATAGAAAGATGTTGAAAGTATGAGTGAGAATTGGTTGGGGCACTGAGCTACAAGAGATGAATGGGTGGGGACTGTAGGTGTGACGCCTGACTAGTGTGCACACTCCTATGTTAAATAATATAAACTGTAAAATGGATAACAAAATATACACTATTTAGTTATTTAAAAGAGGCTTGCAGTGAACAGTTGCTGTATGTTGGTAGGGCAAGTTCTGGTGATTTGTTCAGAATGGAGGATACCTCTTGCTAGTTGGAAACTATTTAGTTATTTTGAAAGATGTTTGTACAGACACTTGTGTTGAAAATGTATTTGTAAAGTTGTTTTGTGTTAAAAATGCATCAGTAGTGTGCCTTGCTGGACAGATAAGAAATACACATGCATTATTGTAACTGTTTAAAGGTATAAGTTTTTACAGAGGATACTGGTAGAGAAAAGGTTAAGCTCAGTCCTAACTAACTTTGGAAATTAGCTGAAATTAAATTAGGCCATAAAGATGTTATCTTACAGTTCTGATTACAGTCAGAGACAAAAAGTCTGTACTAGGAAGCTTTCTGTATTGTCTTTTGGGTGAGCTAATTGTTACTCTGGAAGGGTAGACATTTGAAACTGTTTTATGAGTTCCAGGAGCAGCAGCAGATCTGAGCAAAGCTCTATCTGTGTGTATGGTAACACATAGGTGCTAAAATCCTGTCTGCTTCTAGTGTTGGTGATAGTGTGGGAAACAGAGTCAGATGACCAGATGTGATGTTATTATGTAAGCTATCCCAGAAATAATATTTAGATATTATATTGAGAAGTCTGTCAGTCAGATTGAGCAGTCTGTTTCTTGGAACTTGACATAGAAGGATCCCTCGCCTACTTCATCTTTCCTTGCTCTAGTAAGTGAACTAGAGAATATTAATTCTTTAGATTAGTCAGAAAAATATAGTGAGATTAGTTAAGTACTGTTTTTCTGTAACTGTATGAATCTATTCATTTGTGTTATTTAATATTTCCTGTGATTGAAACTCTGGCGTTTACTGTAAATAGATATTTAGTATTTTCATGTTCTTTTATTATTTATTATTAAAAATAGTTATACTTTACATTTAGGCTAGTCCTTTTAAAAAATGTTTGAGCTTTGAAAGTATTTGCATATATTTATTTGGCAATAACTATGGTCACTCCTTAAAGCCTGGCTGTTTGGTCAACTTTATAATTTGTATTAATATTACTTTTACTTAGTATAATTGGGTACCCTTACAAGAGCCTTAGAGTAGCTGGCTTTGGAGGGTCTGGTGGCAGGGTAACTACTTTATAGTCTGGACAGAAGGGGACATAGCTGGCAAATCTGGGACAGCCTTTCCCAGGTATGTGTGTGTGTATAAAAATCAAATCTGTGTGTGTGTGTGTGTGTGTGTGTGTGTGTGTGTGTGTGTGTGTGTGTGTGTGTGTGTGTGTGTGTGTGTGTGTGTGTGTGTGTGTGTGTGTGTGTGTGTGTGTGTGTGTGTGTGTGTGTGTGTGTGTGTGTGTGTGTGTGTGTGTGTGTGTGTGTGTGTGTGTGTGTGTGTGTGTGTGTGTGTGTGTGTGTGTGTGTGTGTGTGTGTGTGTGTGTGTGTGTGTCAGTTACTTGGAGCAGGTACATGAAACACTGGCTTACAGAGAGGGTGTTGCTTGGACACTCCGCTGAGTTCTCAACTCTAAAATTGTGCTAGTGGGGGAGTCTTATTGGGGACCTGGAGGGAGACAGGGAAACCCAGACCCTAGACTGAGTGTGTTTCCTGTGTGTTCTTAAGGGAAACTGTGCTTGATGCAGAGAGGTCTGAATCTGGAAATACTGAGTGCATCCATTTGTATTTCAAGTGAACGTCCCTCTCCATTGTCAGTGGTGAGGATTCAGGCTCGTTGAGTACTGACCCAGAGTGGGGAAGTCCCATATCCGTGAGCAGTGATGTGGAAATTAATTGAACTTCTGTAGCCTGTAGGCAGTTGTTACTGAAGGTGTGTCCTGTCAGCAGCCACAAGGTAAACATTTGGAGTTTCATTTCACAATAGTTTCATTTATTTATTTATCTATCTACTTATTTATGTATTTATTTATTTATATTTTGTTGTTAGTTTAGTTTAGTCAGGGAAAGCAGGTAAAGCTGTCAGCAGAGGATTATGGCAAGCTGACAAAGAACCAGTTGGCCAAGGTGTGAGAAGCCAAAGGTCTGGTACATGTCAACCTGACTAAAGAGGAAATGATTTCAGCCTTAGTCACAGCTCAGATCAGCAATCAGAAGGATAACCAATCTGTTGATGGCAATTTGCAGCCCTCAGAAACAGGACAGTTCACTTTTTCCTCAGAAGACTTAAAAATCCGTCTGGCGTTTTATTTGTTTATTTATTTATTTACATTTCTTTACTGGGATGGTCCACTGGGCCATAGTAAGCACATTTTCAGTGGAGTCCTGGGGAGAAAAGCTCCACACTAAAATACACAATAACTAAAATACACAATAAATACAATACACAATGCAAATAATGCAATAGGTCAACATGATTAGTACATACAATGCATGCCTCACAGTTAACAATAGAATGAGCAAGGTAAAAATCTAAGTACAATCATAGATTACAATATCAAGGATAAAGTGGTTTGCACAGCTAGAATATCAAGTTACTCATGAGTAGCTTAAGTTCTTGCCACATAGTGTGAATAATTAACACTTGTAAAGTCATAAACTTAAATACAGGTGAACAGATATAGCAGATAACACCAATTACTGCTGTTAAGTAAGTGTTTTGAGACAGAAAGAGTAATAACAGAGTAGTAATTAGAGAAGTGGTGAGGTAGTATTAAAATAAGGAGTCAGGTTTTGGGAAGTGCAATTTTGACACAAATTTGTCACACTGCTATAGATAGAAAATGTGCATTTGAGGGATTTTTTTAAAGAGAGCTGCATTGCTGGTAGGGTGTTCCATAGTTTTGCAATAGTAAAGTTAAAGACTTGAAGTGAAGGACAAACATTTGGCATTAGAATCAGCAGAGAAACTGTGGTGTTTGGAGGCTGAAGAAAAGGAGAAGCAGATGGAATTAGAATCAGCAGAGATACTGTGGCATTTGGAGGCTGAAGAAAATGAGAAGCAGCATAAACATGAGAGGAAGATGCTGGCTCTTCGCCAGGGTCATGGAAGTAATAGGGAAGGGAATAACCAAACCAAGAAGCAATAAAGGTCAGTAAATTTCTTCCTCAATTTACAGAGGGTGATAATTCTGATAGCTTTATGCATATATTTGAAAGAATATGTAAACAGTACAATGTTGACCAATGGCATGGGTATGTATGGTTTCTAACTCCCTTACTCCATGATAAAGCTGTAACTGCTGTTTCTAAATTGTCTGACATTGTTGAAATTATGATAAAGTCAAATGTTATTTACTTGAATACTTTAAGTTAAAAACTGAAACTTACAGAAGAAAGTTTTGTGAGCATAGACCTAAGGCAGATTAAAGTATGTGTGATTATATTGTTGAGTTAAGCACTTATTTTCATAGGTGGGTGAGTCAGTGTCAGGTCACCATTTCTGAAAGGCTGCAGACCTTTTGTTGAGTGAGCACACCCGTAGCACTTTGCCTGAGGACATGAGAACCTGGTCAGCAAACCGAGAATGTAACTCTGCAGATGAGCTGGGTAAAAAAGGGATTTCTACTTAGCAAGCAAGGCATCACTGCACATGGATATAAGGGACCACATGGGCAGCCTAAAATAACCCCAACAGAGTCCACCAGTGACAGTGGAAGCCACTAGTTCAGGTACATGGCCAGGATCAAGGGTTAAATGTTTTAAATGTAACCAATGGGACCCTGTATCATATAGATGTCCACAGAGGATAGTCGGGCAACAAAAGGTGGGGGATCCAGCAAGTGGGAATAACAGTATGCCAGTGTTCAGTTGTCTGGAGACAACAGGAGTACCAAACTATCACAAGAAGTTATATCCTGTCTTAGTGGATGGAAAATAGGCCACTGCTAAGAGACACACACAGCATCTGACATAACCATTGTGAAGCCTGCACTGGTTAAATAGGAGTATTACTTGCTTGGGCAGTCCACTCCATTCATAGCTTATTCCAAATGCCTTTAGCCAGGTTTCACCTTGACTGGGAGGGTGGGAAAGGAAGCAAGCACGTATGTGTGTTTGAGGATATCCCTGCAGATGTCCTGATAGACAATGATTTTTAAAATGCAGTACCATTTGTACATGCAGTCAGGCTTGGAAACAGGCATGTGGTTCTGGTAGCCTGGGGAAGACCCAGACAGACACCACACTTGAAGCCAGGTCTGGTTGTGTGGCTGTTTCAGGGAGGAAGCTACCCTGTAGCTGTGAGCCTGAAGGGAAACCACGGCTGCTGATAGGTACTGATGTTCTCTTGGGCAGAGTGACTGCAAGGACAGAGGTGAGTGGTAGTAACTAGGCTGACAGTGAGGCACCATTGTCAGAGGATACCAAATTCCTGAGGAAGGGGAGCTGGGAAGAGTTACAAAGATAGAGATGAGTCAGGCTCAGCTCTCAAACCCTAAATTACAAGGCATGCGGGTGGTAGCTAAAGAGGTGCCTAATTCTCAAAGAAGGAGGGAGTCTGTATACTGGAACAAAAGATTACTGTATAGAGAGTGGACCCCTGAGGGAGGGTGATGTAATACAACAGTTGGTAGTGCCTAGATCCTTCCATTTGGCAGTTCTAGGCATAGCCCATAACATTCCTTTTGCAGGTCATATTGGCATAAGGTGTACCAAGAGACATATTATGCAAACTTTTATTGGCCTGGTATTGCAAGGGATGTAACAGGGTACTGCAGAACCTGTGAGCAGTGCCAAAAAATAGGAAAGGCAGGAAACAAGGTCAACGATACTTTGATGCCTTTTTCTGTGATTGAGGAGACATTTCAGAGGGTAGCTAAGGATATTGTGGGGCCTCTGAGTGTCCCAATTTACACAAGGAAGAAATATGCCCTTTTGTTAGTAAATTATGCTACCAGATACCCTGAGGCAGTGGTGTTGTCCTCCATTGAAGCAGAGAAGCTAGCAAATGATTTGTTAGAGATTTTCTGCAGGGTAGGTTTCCCAAGAGAAATACTTACTGACATAGGTGCCAATTTCATGTCAGACCTGCTGGCTTGTCTGTGGAAGCTCTGTAGGGTGATGCACATAAAATCCACCCCTTACCATCCCCAGATTAATTGTGTGGTGGAGAGGTTAAACTGTACACTAAAGACCATGCTACAGGCATTTGCAAACTAGTTTAAGAGACAGTGGGACAAATACTTGCCCAATTTGCTGTTTGCATACGGAGAGGTACCCCGGGAATCCACAGGGTGAGGTGGCCTTTAAATTTGATTCATGATGAGTGGGAGGATGACTTTGAATCCCTCAAGGGGTCTGTTACGGCATATGTCCTAATTCTCAGGACAAGGCTTAAGGGAGTTCATGGAGTTAGCCCAGGTGAACCTGGAAAGCCCAACATCAGAAAAAGGTCTGGTGTGACAGGAAGCTCAAGGCAGAGAGTATCCTGTCATACAGCAGGTGATTGTTCTCATTCTTGTCAGACACAATAAGCTGGCAGCTTGGGAGGGGCCTCTTAAAGTGGTAAGGAAGGTCAGTGATGTTAACTACATGGTAGACCTGCTAGGCAGGAGGCAGGGGCTCAACTTGTACCCTGTTAACATGATGAAGCCTTACCATGATAGGGAGGCCCCAGTGCTAAGTATTTGCAATAGGAAGCACCAGGATTCTGAAGGGGCTCTATGGCTACAGTGAGCCAGCCAGCAAAATGCCGAGATACTATGGTGGAGCCTAAAGTTGTAGGCATATGGCATGACAATTTAGCACGGTCGTGGGGTTAGCAATGACAATGCAGATGGGCTGTCAACACAGGGTATGGGATAATGTATTCCCAGACAGGCTTATTCCTCTCAAGCAATGTTTCTGAAGAGGCACTTGAAAAACTAGTTTGAGTCTTCAAAGGGGGAGAGATGTAATGATAGGTACCTAGTAGGGCAGTGGATGTGTAACATATGCCAGCATAGCAATCTGGAATTTTGTAAAGAATTATAGTTCATAGTTCATAGATTAGTACTAAGCTAACTGCCCTTGTGAGCCATTTTAAGCTTAGCCAATTATCCCTTGTGACACTCAAACCCTGCACCTTGTCTTTGTAAGGCAAGCACCTTAACCATTAGGCCACCCTCCCTTTTATATGTTATTTGAAATCAGTTATGATGTGTACAGATGCTTGTGTTGA
>NC_056739.1:1646993676-1647168676 GCF_019279795.1 Protopterus annectens | reverse complement strand
TATACAGTATGCAGATTATTCCACTCTAATCTGCTCAGCCCCTTCCCTCCCCTCCCTTCAACAACTCACCCAAGAATCCTTTAGCTCTGTGGAAAAAATAGATTACTGGCATCCAACTCATCCTGAACCCCAACAAGACTTAATAATTGTTATTTACCATGAACAAATCAAAAACTACTCCTCTTTCCTTTACCATCACTTCCAGAAATGGTACAACCATTTCCCCTTCAACCCACACCAAACTCATGGGCATCAAAATAGACAAAAACCTTCATTTTGATGTCCATATATCCCAAACTATCAAAAAGGTTCACAAAAAAATGGGTACACTCTGTAGGCTCAAAAACTTCCTCTCAGATCAAGCTAGAATCACCCTAGCACAAACTCACCTATTGCCACACTAATGTATGCAGCACCTATTCTTACCCATATCAGAAAAACAGACCTGGATAAACTTGACTCATACTCTAATAAGATTGCCAAGTTTGCTAACAACTCCTCCTTCAGAACACACCACTGTATAGCTCTTAGGGACCTACAATAGTTAGGATTTCCACAACTTCTCAATTTCCACCAGCTAGTCATTACTTACAACATTCTAAAATATCCTGATAAAACCCCATCACTAGGGCAACTACTAACTCAATACACAGCAAATTGTCCCCTCTGCTCTAATGACAAATCACTCCTCAGGATCTCTAGAGCTAATAATACCGTAGGAAAAGCACTATTCTCCCAAACAGTTGCTAAAAACTGGAATACACTCCCCTTCAATAACAGCAAGCTCCTCTACCTCACACTTCAAAAATACCCTAAAAGCACACCTACTGATTACCTGGTTATGTCCATGTATTACATAAAAATAAAAGCTTCCTACCTCTCACCCTCCATTGACAATGATGTCTTCTAGTTACTTCACTGTAATGCTCTACAGTACTAACAGTTAAGCTATCACTAGTCAGTAGCTCATCAACCATGATCACTGCTGACATATATTCTGCGTGTATTCATATTTCTAGTCTGAAAATGTGAATAATGTTGTTTTAATATGTCTTGTCTGTCTAAAAATGCCTATGTGTAAATATCTATTATGTCTTGTCTGTCTATAAATTCCCACATGTAAAGATCTATTAGTGTTCTTCACTGCTAGCTTGTTCTTATAATTCTGTTTAAAACATGTATTGTTAAAATTCTGTTTAAACATGTATTATTGTTATAATTGTGGAGCTTTTCTCCCTGGGCCTCTGCTGTAAATGGAGCTAATCCAGTCGGACATTCCTGGTAAACAAATGTAAAATAAAAAATAAAAATAAATAAAATATCTAGACAACTCACTTTTAGTAATATATATTTATACTTTAAGAGTTGCCACCCTTTTTTTAGTAAAAATAATGTATATTTAAAGGGCAATATATTAGAATAGCTTAAATGATTTCTAAAAGGGATATGTTAAAGGCAGAGATGGAGAAACTTTATAATATGCAAGCAGCAAACAAATAAATCCAAACCAGTGCAGAAGTTGAAAATGTTGAAACACAGGTGCCCAGTAGGAAGGTAGCTGGAATAAAGAAGCTGAATCACGACAAAGTAAAATCTTTTTTAATACAAAATGGTGAGCGCTTTCGCAATGGTAACCATTGCTTCATCAAACCAAATAAACTCTTTACTATGAAGTCTGCCAACCACTATGGATATTATTTATTGTCAGTAGCATTTGCAAAACATTGGAATAGCATCCCATATAATATTGCAAGTAGAATCCAAAGTTAATAAATTTGCAAAGAAAAATAAAACATCTTCATAGGAAATAGCACTACCCATGATTATAGTATTCTTTTAAAGTTTTGCAAAAACTAATCATTTATTTGTCACACTTCTTTAATGGAAAGAATCAATTTTTTCTGTCAACATAAATGTTATTAATTTACTGTCTTAGTTTCTTCCTACTTCACCCCTTTTTACCTATTACACAAAAATATCAATATTAAGTTTCTATATACTGCTTTATCCCCTATATCACACTTTTCTGTCTTACCCTAATTCATTTTATTTATCTTTACTTTGCAATTTTATACACTTAAATTTAATTTAAATTTTTATGTTGTGTATAAACAATGCATCAAAATATTACTTAATCAGAAGTACCTATAAATAACTGAAATTTACATTTTATACAAGTGTTTATTCTGTTTTTTTTTATTTTTGGAGGGGGGTCTTTTAATTCTGTTTAGTGCATAACTGCACTTTTGTTGAGATTTTCTAACTGGGCCTCCTCTAAAAAGGGGCTAAATGAACAATAGTCAGATTATCCAAGTTAGCATATGGAAATAAATCAAATAAATAAATCCAATAATAAATAAACAAATAATCTTGGAATATAGCCATTGTATTGTTAATCCGTTTTAGGTTACCAAACTGTCCAAGTGAGAACAACTGATTCAACCAAAAAGTCCCTATAACACAAACTCCTGGCAACCTTGAACCATGTTATAGTTAGGCAGAAACTGGAATCTCATTACATGACTAACAGAGAATATTTTTCACCACTAGCTATTCACAATACTATACTGTCATTTAATCACATAAACCCTGTCCCAAATATGAAAGTGGATTGTCTTATTAAATTATTTAGGGAGTGCTACCAAAACTGGCATCAGAGTTGTGAAATGTATGCAGCATATTGTCTTTGGAAGTCTAGACGTTACCTTTTCCACTCTCCTTTCACACTACTCTCTTTGGAAACTCCCTTCATATGTGGCTTGCCAACCATCAATGTCTTCACAGTACACCATAGTCAAATAATGGAAGTTTGCATCTTATCTGACTCTCCATTCCTCACATGGAATTAAGACGTATGCAGTATTCCATCCAAGAATCTATGCACTTTCCTGATTTGATAAGAGACTTAGCTTTTTGGACTTCTGGTTGGGACAGAGGGTATGTAGGACATGTCTGAAGAGAGATCCAACCTCCAAGGCAAAATACATTAAGGCTGATTCTGGTGCTGATGTTCATGGGAAGGCAGATATGTAAAAAAATGCTTTCTGAGGCAGCTTACAGCATTTCATTCTGAAACAGAGAAGTCTTAAAAATATTATACCGTCTCAAAATGAGGACACTGGGTCATGACTGTTCAGGTGCTTTAGTACCAGATGCTACTCAAAAGTAGTAAATGACAGATGCAAGGACAACAGACCAAAAATTGAGTTGACCAAATAGTGACAGAGCTCCTTAAGGTTAATAAAAAACACTGGTTGAACTTCATGCATCTCTCAGTACTAGCCTGTACAGCTTAAAGTGAACCCTCTTGGGATGGCAGTCCTTCTGCTCCTGAAGATGCTGAGAAAAATGCAACACAATTGTCTCCCGATCATGCACCTACTTGAGAACCAAGGTGGTCTACTCAAGTTGGAGCACAACAAGTCTGTTCAGCTTCATAAATACATGAACCATCTCCACTATTTAGAAAGCAAATGCTGGAAATTCAGAGAGTTGCCTTTTCAGAGTGATAAAAGCATATATGATCCAGGTGGAATAATGGTGTTAACTTTATAGGGATTTTAAAAGACAAAGCAGCTCTACTTGGTGTTCGTAATTGAGTTGAGCTGTATAACCCACAGTCATTAGCAGCAGCATGATAAAAGATGCAATGACTTCTTAATTTAGTTATATATTAGTTAATGATCTGCTACACGTTTGCACGTATGTTTTATTTATAATGCTTATTACTTTTTTTAATTATGGCTGTAAGCTTCTTGTTCAAACTAGTTAAATGTTTTGTGCCTCAGTTTGTATTTCAAGAAAGGTGGCTAATTTAAGATATTTCATACTTAATCACAGGTTAAGTTAATTAACTTGAAGGTATTTATTCAAAGTTTACAAGTTTTGCCTTATTAACTGCTCAAAAGCTAGCATAATCCTGCACATTTTTATTAATTTTTAAAAAGCACAATATCTTATCTATCAGTCTTTCACAGTCCCTAAATTTAAACTACCTTTGTAAAGTTTAATACTGATAGGTTTTAAAGCACTGTGAGATAGGTCTCTGCATTAACAGAAGTCCAGCTGAAGTAAAATGCTTAAGCAATAACCCACGTCTTGGTGTGGGTAATGCTAGATTTACCTACAGTTGGTGTGGTTTGGTCCCAAGGGCACAAAGACAACTGTGGGTAAATCTAGCATTACCCACACCCAGACGTGGGTTATTGCTATTACACAATGACATTATTTAAGAAAAATAATACTTACTTATAATACCTCTGTGGTGCCCTTCTGTGGTTTTCCACTATCCTGGGGCTTTTTCTGATATACTGCCCATGTGTATGGAACTTGTGTTCCCATGCTTAAACAGTACATCAGAGCTGTGTAGAGGAAGCAATGGAGAAAGGAAGATCTAAGTTGCTTTTTTAAAGTTAGCCCGCTATATTAAATGAGTTTAACATAGCGAGATATCTTTAAAAGAAGCAAAGGAGAAAGGAAGATCTCCGTTCCCTTTTTTAAAGCTATATCGCTTTGTTAAATGAGTTTAACATAGCGAGATATCTTCTATCTCGCTATGTTAAACATATAACATAGCAAGATTAAAGCAACGGAGATCGTCCTTTCTACATATCTACCTGTGCTCACACAGACAAAACAAATCAGGACATATATTAATGGAAAAAGTCCTGGAAACTGGACCTTTTCCCATTAATATATGTCAGATTTACAATGGGCACGCTGGTTGGGCTGTCCAATCAGTGTGCACATTTTGGAATGCTAATTTCCAGTCATTTTATGATGTTTAGTATTTATTAGGTTATAATCACCCAGAACAACTGATGCCACCATTCAGAAGCACATTAATGAGCAACATATAAAAATTAGCAGGACATGTCCATGTTAGATATGCCTTTTTATTTGTAGGTTTCAGGACTTTTACTGTTTTTTTTTCTGTTCTTTTTGCACCCCTCCCTTGCTGTTAGTGGACTATCATACTTCTCCTGGTCAGTCAACGCATTCAGTCTCCATCATTGGAGCAATAGTTGAAGTGAAGGGGTCAACCATGACAGATAGTATGAGTTTTATTTTCATCTAACCCTATCTCCCTGTGCTGTCTGCACTGGTCATCCTTGACATACACAAGTAATATTGTCAGAAACTATCCCTTCACCCTTCCCTGAAGCATGGGCAGTGGTTTCTTCTTTGGTCTCCCACAAACAAAACATACCTCCCAATGTGCTCCCTGAGCACTTGAAACCATTCTTTCTCCCAGCAGAGGTGAGCATGCCATGCTATTCACCCCTCCCCTCTCTGCACTGTTTCTCTAATACTAAGGTTGCTACATGAACCCCAGTTACTTGAAGGAGTCAGAGTGGGGTCGCCATATTTTTGCACATCAGAGTCTGGCTTTGTGGCCTGTCCTTTACCATATATATAGTGCATTGGCAGGTATGAATATAATCTTACTGTTATAAGGGACAAGTGCCTCTATTTCTGCAGGCATGTTTTGCAATATGTGTTTATCATGCAGGCATAATTTAATACCTTATATACGGTTTCTTTTCAATTTAGCCTCACTTAAGAACTTTGGAATTTATTGTAAAAGTATCAGCAGCAGGTAAGCATGTGGGAAGATATATCTATAATGTGAAGGGTGTTTAGTTGTAAAATGTGTTATTTATGATAAACTTTAAGGGATTACTTTTAAATATTCTTTGATTGCAAGGAAGCAGTAAATTGCAGTTGTATATTAATGATACACCAGCAGTATTCTCACGACTTCCTTAATTAAAAGTCTTTAAAATTTACGACAATGTACATAATGTAAATGTTTATGATCTTGACAAAATGAACATGGAACTTGGCAGAAGAGAATATTCAGATTTTGTTTATGTTTGGTATTTTACTGTGTTAAAGATTTATTACCCAACTTTATGCCGATACAAAGGACCTAAATATTCTTTAAGAGCTGTGATATTAGTCCCTGTATTACTGGTTATCCTGGAGGTTTGCTTATTAGTTTAATCTGTCAATAAAGCAAGTTTCCAAATGTATTCAGTTACTTTTTAGTTATTTCGCATTCAGAAAGTTGGTTGAAATGTTTAGCTTTCTAAATGATAATAGATGTTGAAAATCTGGAGCTTGAGAAACAATAGACTTTTTTGTGGATCAACAGAGCATGTGAATGAGATAGTATACTGATATGGATTATATAATGATACTGGGACTTAAGTATTAGTTATGACTTTCTGCAGTATCAAAGTTTATTGCAGATACCATGCAACAGTTTGCAACTCACTTGCTTTTAAAGATATTGGGCCAGATTCACGAAGGCTTGCACGGAGTCTAAGAGTAGAGTAAGACTCCAGCCAGCCAACATGTCTGACAAGCAATCCAGGAACAGCCGGCAGGGGCGTGCAAGAGAGCTCCTAAAACGACTCTTGCATGGACAGTGATAGTTTGTGCAAATTACCTCATTTGCTGCTGAAAGCTATGCAAATGAGGTAAATTTGCGATCCAGGAAACACTAACCTGTCCGAGTAAGAGTAGTGTTATTTGCAGAAATGTACTCGGTTGGCAACTGAGTACCGTTCTGCAAATAGCAAAATGGAGCTATGACAGCTCCAAATAAAGGATGCATCCAGGTGAGGATGCATGCCAATGGCCAAATATATGGCCATTGGCATTTTTAATCCGTTGCAAAATAATAAAAAAAAATTTTTTTTTCCTCGATCTCCTATGTTTAAGTGTAGCGCAGCACCGCACAAACGTGCAATGCTCTAAAAACCCTAAAAACAATAAATAAAAGCCACAAATAGGTATTTTATTCACAATATTCATCTGCCATGCAGGTGAATGCAGGCTGAAGACAACATGGCTACTGAGTAGTGGTTGCTAAGGGGGGAAGCACAGTCTGAGAGATGTAACCAAGCATTATTAGGCAATCCTATGCAAATGAGTATAAGGATAGTGAATCTCAAATTTCCCTGCCATGTGAACCATGTCCCTAGTGTGTACGAGTAGGATTAGGGGAGTAACAGAGTAGAAGATAGGTGACATCATGAGGGGGTATGTATCAAAAAGACTTTAAGCTTATTGGAGCAGAGTGGCATGTGTTTGCTGTAAGTTACTCAGGACTGGAAGAGGTGTTTCTACAGTTGTCTAAACTGAAACGCAGAAACTGATAGTGTACACTGTGGTTATCACTGAAGTTTCTTGCAAAGCTGCTTACACTGTGTGTACGCATGTGCATGCCAGTAAACCCATCTAAACCTGTGTACGCGTGTGTGCACCTGTGTAAGCCTGTGTAAGGCTGTCTAAGCCGTATGCATGAATGTGCACCTGCCTAAGCCTGTGTAAGCCTGTTTAAGCCTGTGTGCGCATGTGTGTGCTCGTGTGCGTGTATTTGAGCTTGTTTGCACGGCGCTGCCCCCTGTGCAAACAGAAATGGGAAAAGGAAGGAAAGGAAGTAGTAGGAAGTTAACCAAGGAGTACTAGCAGATCTGCCAGGTGAAATCAACCAGAATCAGCCAATTACACCGGCAGTACACTAGCCCAGCCCAGCCCAGCACTTAAACCTCTGCAAACAACATTCCCCCATTTTTTTCTCAGAAACACTGCAACACTGCAGTCTACAAAGAGAAGTGAAAACTTAAAAAGCCTAACTGAGACAGAAAAATGTTAGGGGCTGCCATTGTTATTATAAGGCGAAATGTGCAAGATGCTGAGGGTGGTGCCATTGCAAATGCTGCTGAGCAACCCACAGTGAGGAGATGGGGAAGAGTGTACAGATCCAGGGTAACCTACCAGGGGCTACATGAGCTGGAGATAGTGGAGCACTATAGAGAGGACAGACAGCTCCTGCAGCAAATTGTTGAGCTGTGCAGGCACGCCTCACACACAGAACCAACAGAGGGGAACCCATCCCAGTGGAAACCAAGGTATGTGTTGGCCTAAGAATACTAGCAACAGGTACCTTCCAGAGACCAACTGATGATATGATGGGGATTTCACAGGCATCAGCATTCAGGTTACTACACCAGTTCCATGTCAGCACATGTCGGTGATCATGTATATTTCCCCAATTCCCGTGAGGTATTGGCCAGCAACATGCATCTCTTCCATCAAATAGCGGAATACCCTGAGGTAGTGGGTGCAATTGACTGCACGCACATACACATCAAAGCACCAGCCGGTGAGCGGGGTAGGGCCTACATCAACCGCAAGGGCTTCCACTCCATCAACTGCCAAGTCATGTGTGATGCCCAGGGCATAATACTGAATGTGTGTGCTTGCTGCCCTGGAAGCTACCACGATTCCCATATCTGGCAGCTGTCGCAGCTGTACCAGACATTTGCCAATGGGGACATCCCTGACGGTCACCTAGTGGGGTTGCTGGATACTCACAGGAGCCATGGCTGATGACACCCATCAGAAATGCACACGCACACCTGAACAAGAACTCCATAATGAGGCACATGCACAAACACAAAATGTAATTGAGCGTGTGTTTGGGATGCTCAAGTCACAGTTCTGTTGCCTGGACACATCTGGTGGAGCCTTGCAGTACTCACCAACTACATGTACCCAAATTGTCATGGTATGTGCCATGCCACACAATATGATCCTGCGAAAGCAGCGGCAGCAGGAACAGCATGGGGCAGGGCCAAACAGCCCCCCACCATTGCCAAGGCCTGCACAGGCACAGCATGACTCGGAGGAGGAACAACCTGAGTCTGCTCCAGTAGGCAGAAGGAGGCATGCCCAGTATGCCTTGGCCTTGGCAAAGAGGCAACGCATAGCACATACACTGGCTCAGTAGAAACACTGGAAATGATACCTCCCTCTGACTCGCACATAAAATTATAGGGATGCCTAACTTGACACTACCTGTTTCCAAACATGTATAGGGAGTGTAGTATGTGAATCTGACATAGGCAGCCCTGCAGCACCACCTGAGTCATGATTGCCATGTTTTAAGCAATATAAAGCAGTGCTAAGCAGCTTTTACCAATATCTAGTATATGTAAACAAAATTGCTCATGCCAACTAGCGCAATGTCAGGCAACGTTGAGCAATGTCGGGCAAGGTCAGTTAAACATGCTCATATCTGCCTTACTGTTCCTTAAGCAGTCTGGTCTGCCCAGCATGAAAATAAAAAGCAATGACCGGGCTCGAACCCTGGATACTGTGCACTATAGTCACAGTACTGAACCACTAAGCCATGATAGCATTCAGTGGCCCAGGCACAGCAGGACAATTGTACACTAATGCAAACACAAAGAAATGCAGTATCATGCCCCTAAAGAGGCAAATGGGTAACCTTCCCCACATGCCTATGCAGACAGAGAACATCAGGCTAGGCAGTGTGATGTGGGTTGTGTAGGCTATGAAGTCGCAATGTAATATACGTGACATTGGAAGCTAACATCTGTAGTACAGTAGTATGCCTCAAGCCACTACGATAGGCAACAGTACAGACTGAAATGGTGTCCCGTACATAGGAGTGCAGGCATAGCAAATGTGTATAAGTGTCAGGTGAAACCCACATCCTATGTACACCCACAATAACAAGCAGGTGTGCCCCCGGGTAGAAATATGCAAAGAATAGCTGTCCCCCCTGTATGTAGAAATGTTGATAAGTCTATGCAAAGTGTCGCATGGAAGCCCTGCAGGCACAGCATGATCCCTGTTGATCTATGACACAAAGGTGAACCCTGCTGTAAAAATACAACTTGATTTTCCATACACATATAGTATAAATGTCTATACTGGGCGTGCTCACACACTCCAACAAATGTAGTGGATTCCATTCAGCATCACACTGAAAGGTCATAATGGGCATGCTCACACACTTAGGCTAAATATGGATGTGATAATAAGGGATCTATGGACAAATGTGGATAGTCATCTCTACTTCCAGAAACACATTCACAAAGTGGTTGGAAAATCATGCTATGTGTTCACACAAACTGCCAAGGTCAGTGCATGTAGGTCAAAGGAGGTTCCCACTACTCAGCAGTCATCAGACCTGTCAGAGAGTACCACAACACACATGGGATGAATCCGACTAGGTACGTTCAGCAGCTAGAAAGACCAATGAAGTACCTTAACAAGAGGATTACTGGCCTCAAATAGTCACCCCATGCAACAAGACTGAGTGCAACCCAATCTGTACTCTGTTGCATACTGTCTACTCAGGAGATCTCTGCCCAACAGACAGGTTCATGTCAAGGTTACACTCAGATCTGTTCTGAGTTACAGCTCAATGGCAGTAAATGTACAGAGCCAACTGATATTGCCAGCATCCTGGCAGATAGGATCACTGTTAACTTTACCCCCCTCTCACCCATAAAAGAGCACATCTCTACAATGGAAGACTGCAAATTTGCTGTCATCACAGCCGCACAGGTAATAAACACTCTCCAAAGCCAGTATCACAGCAGCCATGGGACCAGATAACTTCCCAGGCTGTGTATTATCTACTTCCCTGAAGTAAACATTAACATGGCAGGTCTGTGGCCGCAGAAGTTTCCAGAGGACTGCAAACCAGGAGCCATAATTGTAAACACAAATGATGTGGACATCCTGCAAAAGGGCCTCACTGAGACAGATGGCTGTTGTCAAAGCCATGGGCTCTAGCTCAATGCCAAAAGGTGCATTGTCATCCCCTTTGTTAAAAACTCTGTAGACAAGAACTACAACAGAGGTGGTAGTATACTTCACACTGAAAGTGTGACAAGAGACCTTGGGTCACAGGTGGACAGTGGATACAACTGTGATAATCACATTCCCACAGTAGTCAGGAAACCCTCCTATGTGGCACACCTCATCACAAAATGTGTCTCATGCAGAATAGAAGAGGACAATGTTCCCCTCTACTCATCACTCACTAGAAGTATAATAGAGTACAACGCTACTGTTGCTATGTACCTCACAAGACAACTGCAACAACTGGAAAGCCAGCAGCAATACCACACAAAGAGCATTAGAGGCCTGAAATACATGCCATACACAGACCATCTCAAAATGCTCCATCCGTACTCCCTTGCATATCGCCTACTCATAGGTGTTCACTGCCTAACATACAAAGCTATGTCAAACACAAAGCTGTTGGATATGCCCCACGTAAAACACTCACAATCCCTCTGACCTTTGGACCCAAAACCATGAGTGAAATACAAAAGGAAGGGGTGTACCGATTTACCTTATGGATACCCACACCGTCAGGTTAGTGGCACAGCAAGAGGCCTTGGAGACGATGCAAGTGCAACTAACATTGGCCAAATTTGCCCATCAGATTGTAGCCTGCTACAGATCATGTACCTTGTCTCAGGAACCTCACTCAGTATTCCAGAGAACAGTGGAAATTATAAAGGTCCTATCAAACACCATTATATGAGGAGATTACAACTATCCAAACTGTGAGTGGTGGAATTACTTATGTACAATGTCCCTCACCCAATGTTTTCTAGAGTTTAAAAACCCTAACACCCTGGAACAGCTGGTCACCTTGCCCACTACAGGTGACAACATACTGGACATGATCATCACCAACATGGGGTACCAGTGTTCCACTACAGAGATAACCCCCTCACTGGTAATATCAGATCATGAAGTAATCACACTGGACATCCACATCCGGCCCCCCCCACCCAGTCAGTGAAACCACTGTGAAGACATTTGCAAAAGCAAACTGCACACTTCCCAAGGCCAAAGTGGAGCATTTCAAAGCCCTCTTGCTATAGGATAATGGTATACAATCTGCAGAATCATTTACAAGTGCATCCTATGAGCATCTACAGGGATGCATGGAATGAGACATCACAAATAAAACCAAGATGCACTCCTCCAAAAATAGGACAACAATCAGGTGGTCATTGCCCATAAATAAGCTAGACAACAGAAGGAGGAAATGGACACATGATAGAGCCAACTTCACTAAAGGAAAGGCATCACCAATCATTATCAGGAAGAAACAATGATTGCTCATAAAATAATCCAAGGACAGTTTCTAAAGACAAATAGCCAAGGAATGTAAGAATAACAACCACAAAGCCTTCGGTAGCTATACCAGACATGTAGGTGTCAACTTCCAAATATGTTGTCAGCTACTGAAAAAAGGAAAGAAATACACCAAACTAACTTTCATTGCCCACATCCAGGGGGACAAGTTCAGTGTAAACTCCCCCCATCACCCCCAAAAGGGCCTGTGTCTTTCACAGAAGGATGCAGAGACACAGACATCATGGACATGCAGGTAAACACAGCCCTCACCAAAGCTAAGAACACAGCATCAATGTGACTGGATGGTGTCCCAGGCTGCGTCTTATACTAGGCCCATGAGGAACTACACCCTCACCTACATTCACTGTCCAGACACAAGTGTACCACAGGCTATGTACCCAAAGAATGGCATACACAAACAGTCATCCAGCTCCACAAAGGGGGTGCAACAACAAAACATGGACACCATTGCCCAATATGTCTACTCAGCCTGGTCTACAGAGCTATTGAGCAAATTGTCATGGAACCCATAAGCAGAGACATTGGAAACCTCCAGACACTGGACTCTCCACAACTTCACCTTGTTAAAGTCAAATCCTGGCTCCTAAACCTAGTTGACTTATTTCAAACAGTTACCAGGGGCATAGATGGAGGTGAACGTAGTCCACACAGCCCACCCGGACCTCACAAAGGACTTTCCACACCATTCCCCACTCTGTCATCATGGACAAGCATACCAGCTGGAACATTAACAGCTATGCCACAGGATGGGTGACCAGGTGGCTCACAGATCAAACACACATGTTCAGAGTTGCTGGTGCCATGTCCAACTCTAAGCCAGTCACAAATGGCATCCCACAGGTCTTGGTCCTGGGACCCCCACCTGTTCAGTGGATACTGCTCAGAGGTACAGGCAAGCACGGGAGGTGTATGGCTGAACAGGTCTGCAGATAAATGGTAACTGTGGTCCATAATCAACTGTAAGGATAACACAGACATCCTCCACAAGTGTCTTACAGAGACAGATACCTGGTGTCAAAACAATGCCCTCAAGCTGAATGCCAAAGAATGCATAGTCATCACATTTGGGTACAACAAAGTGCACACAAATTACCACATAGGTGGTAATCCAGTATGTACGGAGAAAGTCATCATGGCCCTGGGAACACAGGTAGATAGTAAACTCCCCTTTGATGATGACATGGCCAAAGTGTTTCGACATTCCTTTAATGTAGCCCACCTAATGTCACCTAATGTAACCCACTTTGTATAGTCTGATGATGTCACCATCCAACAAATAAATCTTTGGAAAGAATAACTCACAGTAATTTGTATAGCGTGGCATGTAAATGTGTATTTCTGTAGTATCATAAAGTAGTTAGGTAGTGGTTTGAATCCTGCACTTGACAACTGTGTGTTTGTGTGTGGCCTCCTTGTGAAGACTCAACCTTTTAGGAGAGTAGTAAAACACCTTAAAAGTGTTAAACCAATCTTTGTCAAGTCTGATGATGTCACCATCCTACATATATACCTGTAGAAAAGAGAACCCCCAGTGATGTGTATAGTGCATCATGTTAATGAGTAGTCCTCTAGTATCATGAAGTAGTTAGGCAGGGGTTTAAATCCTGTACTTGACAACTGTGTGTGTGCGGTCTCCTTGGGGAGGAGCAACCTTTTAGGAGAGTAGTAAAACACTTTAAAAGTGTTAAACCAATCTTTGTCAAGTCTGATGATGTTACCATCCTACAAATATACCTGTGGAAAAGAAAACCCCCAGTAATGTGTATAGCATGATGTGTTGATGCGTACTCCTCTAGTATCATGAAGTAGTTAGGCAAGGGTTTGAATTCTGCACTTGGTGAGTGTGTGTGACAGTGTTGGGCAATGTGTTGGGGGTTTTACTTTTACCACCGTATGACATATCAGTAGGCATTGCACATGTGAGGTAGCTGTGAGACAAATACATATACGTACATGTTACCTCAATTATTGCATGTGTGGGAACTCTGCTGTATCCAAGTACACAGTTGTCATCTTTGCCAAACTGTGCTGCTGCTTCACAGACCTTAGGTCACATCTGTATGCTTGTGACAAGGCCAGCCACTACAGTGATGCCTGGCGTAGGTCATCCATGTCACACACACACATTACGGTTTCTATTGAATTGTGTGAGTGAGGGTTTATGGCCGAGGTATATGTCAGACCTGTTCAAACGCATCAGAGTCTGTCAATGATGATTATGCATTATAGGTGTACAACAACCTTTGTGGACATGCATGCAGACCCCTTATTGCTTATGTGATCCACCGAAGGATTTCAAAATACCTTAGGGAATGTGATTATCAAAGGAGAGATGACGTAACACTAGGTTGCATGTACACATCGGTACCTGTTCATCATGTTGGTGGCTACTACCTATGTGGTACTGTGGGGATACTATGTTCCATAAAGGTGGATGACTACACTTAGTTTCGCCTATAGCTTTACAGCATGGGTTTGACAACAGGTATCTGTCTGTATGATACCCTTGTGGAGGATGTTTGTGTCACCTGGAGAATGCAGTATAGGCCACAGTATGCATTAGCACACGTGGACAGACATATCCCTACTGTAATTGCTTGTACCTAAGAGAGCCATATGCCGAACAGGAGTGGTCTCAATAATGGGTGCAGCTGAACACCACTGGTTACTGGCATAGTATAGTATCTGAAGGATCCAAATGTTGCTGTGTGTCCTACATCTGTGTGTCAGTTGTCAAAACATCATCTAACAATTGGTTATGTTCAGGCTGCTGAAGTCATGTATACTACCAGAATGCAAAACAATGACAGATAGTAACAGTATCACCCACAGCACAGTGCCAAACCATGTCATACACACATGTGTAGTCAGGTTCCAAAATGTGTGTAGTACAATGCATACTGGTCACCAATAGAAACTATGGAGTGTTACTGTGTAATACAGAGCATGTCACCCTGCCCGTGTGTCCACTATGCACGTACATACAGACAGTGCACCTTCACCATTTTCACAACTGTACACCTGCAAATATGTGCTACACATATCCCACATATACTGTCCACTCTCTAACACATGCTGCCAATACTGCATACATCAGCCAAGTGGCACGTGGGTGGACAATATACAATTGGAACTAACACTGGTGTAAACAACACTACAATGAGAATCATAGCTTTAATGCATCATGCCTGCTCAGCTACACCTTCAAGCATATCATTACACTCTACTGCTGACAACATGCTAACATTGCTAAACTGCTATAAAGACACCCTGTGCATCAGCACCATGGTAGCCTGTTCCTGCATCGATGTTACAGATGACAGGAGGTGGCACAGGTTTCATCATATGCACAGGGTGTGTTGTTGGTCTGCCAGAGGCCTACAGTGAGCCATCCAACCGACATGTATGTGTGTGTGTGCATGTGTGTGTGTGTGTGTGTGTGTGTGTGTGTGTGTGTGTGTGTGTGTGTGTGTGTGAGGGGCAAGAATACTGGTATGGGCCAATGTTGATGTAATGTGTGTGGGTATGTGTTAGCCCTAGGTGTCTGGATTATGTGTGTGTGTGTGTGTGTGTGTGTGTGTGTGTGTGTGTGTGTGTGTGTGTGTGTGTGTGTGTGTGTCTGCATGCACACAGTTCCACCATGTGGCTGCCACATACGGGTATTTGTGGGACAGCCACAGATTGTACATGCAAGGCTTTACAGATCACCATCTCTGGCCATGGATGCAGTACCTGTGCCTGACAGGGGTGCTACTGACACTATCAGGTACCAAGCCAGACTGGGTACTGTCTCCAGAGGTACATGGATGTACACTGGACCCAGGTCCCTGCTGGGACTGTCCAGAGCCATGTGCACACGGTCTTCTAGGACGTTCTATGGACAGCCCCCGCCAACATTGCTGGGGCTGGTACTGGCACTATGGGAGTGGCTGTTGCTTGAGGGACATCTGCAGTGACTGCCAGCTGCTGATGTTGCTGGCATACGTCCACGTCGATGACTCAACTGTCCCGCATTGTCCTGACACATGGACATGACATTGCAGAGGACATCTAATGTCTCTCCCCAATGTGTATCGGTGACCTCGGTGTAATTACGGATGGCACCAGATAGGTCACGGATGCTGTCTATTACGGTGGTGTTATGTGCCCTCTGTGCCCTTAGTCCCTGTCTGGTGTACCGTTCCATATGTGCCTGTGCCTCCATGGCAGCCTGGAACATGCATGAGGTTGTAAGACCTGTGGCATGTCTGCCAGTGGCATGATGGGCAGCAGTGCTCCAATGAGAACCCCTGGACATCTGCCTATGTGGTACCCTTCCAGACATCTGGGGATGACTGCTGTGTCGGGATGCATGTGTCATGGATACCACACTGTCCTGGCCAATGCCGACTGTACGCTGTCCCTCTGCTAAGGGCATTGGTGATGGATGTATTGGCAGTATGACTGTGTGCATGGATGGGGTGGACACTTGTGTAGTGTCAATTGGTGGCCCAACGATAGACCCTGGCAAACATGCCTGTGCCTCAACACACCTATCATCATTATCACTATCATGGTCAGTGACATCAGTTTCCCTGCTGCATTGAACCAGCCCAAAATCAGCACCTCTGAGAGGGAGACAGGAAACATACTTTACGACCTGTACATGATGTCAGCACACATGCACACATGCACACATAAACACATGAACACATGCACACATGAACACATACACACATGCACACATGCACACATGCACACATGAACACATGCACACATGCACACATGAACACATGCATGCATGCACACATGCACACATGAACACATGAACACATGCACACATGCACACTTGCACACATGCACACATGCACAAATGAACACATGCATGCATGCACGCATGCACACATGGACACATGAACACATGAACACATGCACACAGGCACACATACACACATGAACACATGCACACATGAACACATACACACATGCACACATGAACACATGCACACATGCACAGATGCACATATGAACACATGCACACATGCACACATGAACACATGCATGCATGCACACATGCACACATGGACACATGAACACATGAACACATGCACACAGGCACACATACACACATGCGCACATGCACACATGAACACATGAACACATGCACACATGCACACTTGCACACATGCATACATGCACACAAATACATTCCTCACTAAAACAGACACACACACACACACACACACACACACACACACACACACACACACACACACACACACACACACCACCAGCAATCCCGAACATACTCAATACTGTGTGATGTTGGGGTACAGTATCACAAGCCAAACATTTATATCAAATGTGACAGCATGCAGGGCATGTATTGCTCAACAGCATGCAGTGCAAGTGTAGACAGCCCTTGCTAATAACAGTAAACATGGCCTTGATGCATATGTGTTTTGTCCAGTGAATGGCCTCACCCTGGAACACAATGTGTACATCGACACAACATTGCTGTGCAAGTATTGAAAGCCCTGCAATGTCCTGTGTACCATCAGTCACACATATACATACCATGGCTGGATGTATATCAGTGTGTCACATAGATATCCATTTCTGATTAAAGCATCTGTGTCTTTAGCAGATAATTGTGGACACAGGTGTAGCACATGCATGCTATGTATACACACAGGATGAGTGGTGCATGTATACCTGATGGGATACCATTGCTCAGCATAACCATTGTACAGTAGTTATGGTGAGTGTAGGACATATTGTGGACATGCCAGTGCCAGCCATGACATGGCATGCTACCACACAACTGCATCATGAAACATCACACATACACAATATGTGTCATGTGACCTATACACCCCATAGCATTACAAGACATATGTGTGTCACTTTCTACAAATGGTGATTGCTATGCATATTGTGTATAGGTGCATATGTCTGCACACACAACATTGAGGTGCATAGCAATTCATGATATGTGTAGTACTGTGGCCACTGTAACTAGATGGGGTGTAGTACCATGAGCCATCATCATGCAGCATCATGTGGTCACTCAAGGCTACTAATGTGTGCCAGACCGGCACATACCATGCTGTACCTGAACTGCAGTACCATGGCTACATTTACCATTTCATGGCCAGTTGTTACATGGGTTTGTGAGGTGCCCAATAGAGGGCATTGCCTAACATGAATGTGTTATGTGTTGAAGAATGTTGCACAGCCACATGTGAGGCATCTACCCCTCAGGTATATTATGTGTGCTATGTGGATGTGGTTTGGGATACTGTAGTGTGACCTTACAGCGGGTGTCTGAATACACCATGTGTAGCATGTTAACGTGTACTGTGTATGACAAAGGTGTGCATGTTGTGTGCATGTGTATCGACTCTGCCTATCCAATGTCCACTACAGTGTTGCCACAATTGTGTGGGATGCTTTGTGTATTGTATTTGTTTTAGGCAGCTACCCACATTACTAGGATGTGCATAGTCTCACAGCAAACATGCACAGCATGCATTATGCATAGGTGTGTTACGTGTATATGGCCTACACCCCACCTATGACATGCACATTTAATTAGCAATATTAAAGGTATAACACACTCACCAGCATGGCTCTACTGCCTTGCTGTCACACCAGAGGGACCTACAAGGATATCAGACACTTAGTGGCAACAACTGTGGCATTGCTACTGTGTGTATGCAATCTTACAGTAGTACAACGGTTGACAGTCACAGGCCTACAGATTATATTCCTAATTATTAGTATTGCACAACATTAGGCACCACATCGTCTAACTACACAGTACACATCTCACATAAGCATGCTCTACCAATAGAGGTAACAGTATTCTACAGCTATGCCATGTTACCTGCACGCTCCATGTCAACTTGCTGGGTGGCTCCCGCCTCCGTGATGATACATGTTACTTGTTGTGGTTGTTGCTGGCCAGGAGCCACCTGGCTCAGGAGCAGCTCCTCCACTCTGGTGAGGGGGGGGGTGGATGGCTACCCCCCCCACCTGTGGCAAGCTGTTGTCTGCAGATATCAGATGCATGCTGCCGGAGATGTCTAATTAAATCACTGCAGTGATGGCGTACCTGCTCATATGTCCAGTTATGCATGCCTATGTCATTTACCATATGGACAAGATCTTGCCACAGCGCAGTCCACTCATGCTGGTCCTGGCTGGTTCTGGAGAACAGCAGCGCATAGTGCTGCACCAGGCTCGCTGTGATGGCTTCTTCCACAGCCATGCTATATGCAGGATTGTGATGGTGGGACATTACCCTGGAAGACAATAAAACAATATGTGTGAGCAAGTCATGTGGCACACGTAACATTCTAAAGTACAGATATCAATTAACTGCCATATATAGCACCCTATTGGCTGTCAGAAGATACACACTTTCAATACCACATATCAGTTCTCAACCCACAGATGCCTGGTGGTGCCTGGCACACTCTATATATCAAACCATGTTTTGCACAGCAACAAAGTTAAAACAGTATGTAAGACTATACAACAGTACATGGCACACTGTATGTGACACAATGCACCACCTAGCCACATGAGGTATATATCATGCCAATGCATCATGAAATATGTAATCCATTGCAATGATTGTAAAGTCCACTGACAGTATTACCAGTATACCACACTAGTCGTTGATGGCAGACCCCTGCCTAACATATGTGCACATTCATTAATATAGGTGGCATACTGCTGTACTAGACTATACATATTGCTAGATACGCAGTTATATCCTGTAACACACATATGACCGAGGCCATGGTACAGGCATACCCACACACACAGCAGACAAACATAACAGACACAAAGGCATGGCAACCCAGGTGACCTTTACCTGTGTACCTTACAGTACTGTGTGTCAGTAGTTACCAGACCTTATGCCTGAGGTATGTAATCTGTGAGGACTACAGGGAACACACATAACAGTGGTTCCAATAAATGTGCACGTACACCATACTGTGCTGTTTAGGCATGCAGCTTCAGGTAGTACTACAGTTCATACAGGAGTTGGATTCACCAGCAGTAACACCCAATAAGCATACATGTACTGCTTTAGCCTACAATGGGACATCCCAGTTGACAACAAGGGACTACGTCAGACCATATGGCATACTGCTTTTTCCTGCCTAGCAATTGCATACACATCTTTTGCTGGGATCACAGCTAGGACTCATAATACCATGAAAGAAACAGTTTCCCACTAAGCTATCACACATATACCAAACTCTGACACATTCACCAACACATTCACCATCACACTCAGTCAACCTCACATATTGATTATTGCAACAAGTACATGTGGGTGTGTATCATTTCATAGGTAGGTAAGAGGCTATTGGCCATAGGGCCTATAGAAGTCTAGCCATATGCTACCCTGGCCTTTGACACACAGGTAATTACATTTCACGTGGCCCTGTCAAGCAGAGACACTGAGATGATTGCCTGGGTGTATTCACTATCTTCCATACAATCTCCAGGATTATTTATGATGACTGCTAATTAGGAGCTTTGTTTGCTATGGATAGTTGGTTGGTTCCAGAGTATGGGATGTCTCTGAGATAGGTATCTATCCCTCCAGCATGTGCTGTTTATTGTGGTCAAAGGGTTTGGTTCCCTAGAGCGTGTAGCTCGTAGAGATTGTGATCTGTTTACGTGGAGCATGTCCAACAGATCTGGGATTGACATAGCTTAGTATGTTAGTCAGGGGTCACCTCTGGGTAGGCTTTATGCGACACAGTCTAATTGTGGGTTTGTGGGATGGTCTGCATAGGGCATCTGTTTGACACCGATATTACACTTTGTGAAGTATGTCTGTGTCCTTTCCACTTGCTGTAGATGTCTTGTGAGGTACATACCACATGGGGCATTGTACTCTATACTGGGTGTTATGTGTGTGGAGTAGAGGGGGAACACTGACCTATATTTCCCTGGATGACACACCTTTTGTGATGACGTGTACCACGTAGATGGATTACATGACTAGTGTGGCACTGTGACTATCGAAGGGGAGACTACTGTCCACCTGTGTCCCATGGTCTCGTATCGCACCTTCGGTGTTAAGTAGACTACTACCTATGTGGTAGTTCATGGGTACTGAGTCTTTGCAAGGAGGGATGCCAATGCAGTGTCAACATTGAGTTTGAGTCCATGGCTTCTGTTGCAGTAATTATGACCCTGTCTCTCTCTCTCTCTCTCTCTCTATATATATATATATATATATATATATATATATATATATATATATAAACATCCATTGGTGTACATATAGATATACATATAGGCACATATACAGTCCACCTGTCATGGTGGGAATATCAAGTATGGGAAGATTGTGAGGTATACAGTTATGTCATGATATTGCACAGTGTTGTGCGGAATGCATTGAAGGTGTTCTCAGCCCATGTAGCTTTAGCAGGCCTCACTGGCTGCAACACTGCAAACTTGACGAATCATACCCACAGTGTTTAACCACCACATGTCATATACCAACACTGTATGCTGTCTGGTCTGCCACACACTACAACCTACATAGACATATGCACATAACAACCTTCAACAACATATATATATCAACCTTCACAAACAGTTGCAGTATGTCCCTTGCTCAATGCACATGTACAGATGCTAATATATCTGACACGGACAGATCTCTCCGTATGTGTCTGCAATACAAACACAACGACCACACTGTTGTAAGTTCATGTACCACATGGCTGACCTGTTGGGCCTTGCTGCAACATGAACAGGTGTCACATGTGAGCACACAGTAGTATTAGAGGGAGTATACATAGCTGCTAATGTTGAATTAGCATACTAGCTTGGTACAGCTGTTGCCAATGCTAAGCTACACATTAATATGACTATTATGCATTTATTACTCTGTCACATCCATGTTTGCATAACCGTATGGGCTACTACCCCAAACAGACATTGTACACACTACTGTACAGAACACAGATAACATGGATCAGATGTTTGACATTTAATGCTGAACTACATATGTCACCGTCACATCCCACTGCACACAGCTACACACTCATTTCTCCATGCCAGTAGTTATGCAGGGTATCTGTGCATTAATACATACTGCTGCCACATATGGATGATTCAAACTATATAAAATGTACTCTTCATAAATATCTTCTACATTCCAGTAAATACATAGCTGTTACATACCTTTCCTTTGTATGTGTTCGTATTTGTTGTCGTATATCCTGGTATATTTGTTTCGCAATATAAGTTTTCCTTTCAATATACCATTTACTTTTCAAGATATTTTTTTCAATAGATTTTTATTTCAAAATATATTTCTTTTCAATATATATTTTTTCAATATATTTATTTTTCAATATATTTTTTCTTCAATATTTTTTCAATATATTTTTCTTTCAATATATTTTTTCAATATAATTTTTTCAATATTTTATTTTTCAATATATTTTTTCAATATATTTTTTCAATATAATTTCTTTTGTCAGTATATTTTGTTTTCAGTATATTCTTTTTGTTATATTTATTACATTACATCACATTTCTCTCTCTCTCTCTCTCCCTACCTGCAATGGAATGATTGCATGTGTAGACACCAAGTACAGACTGCTTTTATAGGTATCTGCACATGTGCATGTGATGGCCTCTGTACCAATTGGTGGCCACCATTTGGCAATTGCATGCAGCCTGCTGTGTGGTACTTGCAGCACTCACTGTCATAGCAATCCAGTGCTATAAATTGCTAAGTCAGGTAGGCATAGCCCTTTCAGAATTCCAAAGTGGGGACCATGCTTGTTTGCTGTGGACACTGTTGTGTAAGTCAGAAGGTTGGTATACTTTTTCTAACTGTTGCTAAGGGTGTAGCCAGTTATTTGTATGTTGTACTCAGACCTGAATGTTGCCACTTCCAGTACACAGTTGACAGTGTAGAATTGTACTCACCCCTAGAAATGCTAACACAAGATGCATGGGAGTATGGAGTTTCTTTACAACTTCTACAATTAGCTGCCATACATATGTAGTTATTGAGATGTTTTCATTTGGCACATGGGCTGTTTGGGAACAGCTATACTGTGGATATTAATGTACTCACTTCTGCACAGTTTGTACTTTTTACTTTGTTGACATTATCACAGGATGCTCATGAAAACTGGACAATTCCAGTACTGAGTATGCCTACCTACATCCTTGCTGTACCTTGAACACACTGGTATTTTGTACATTTGGGTGGGGGTTGTCCTTCTATGATACTGTGTGTGGGTTGTAAAGTGCTGCTGTGACATTATTTACTGCTATAATGTCTGGTTCTGTTATCACAGTCATATAATGCAATTCCACAGCTGCTGGTAAAGTTCCACAGAACAGGTTTTGTGTTATGGCATTCCTATCTTTCCTTTACATTCACACATTCTGATGCATCATATATATATATTTCAGCAACATCCTGCTGTATATCTACTGTGGTCTAGTGGTACTTCATGCAGTCTAGTGTGTCCAAGGTCCGGGGAAAGACTGACAGTGGTGTTTTATTTTGCTGCTGAGCAGAACAAGGCCCCTCATATGCAGGGTGACTAAGGCACTTTTAAACAGTTGTAAGCTGGTTTGCATGGGTTTGCGTGATGCTTAGCAATACTAAGCAAAGCGCACACATGCGCACACTCACTCAAACCTGCTTACTACTGCTTAAAAGTGCTTAATCTTGATAACCCCCGTGCTCATTTCTTTGAAAGAAAAGAAAATGGGGAGATAGGAAAGTGGTGAAAAAGGGGCACAAAGAGGGAGTGACAGTAGGAAAAACAGCTTGAGATGTGCAGGACGGGTGTAGGAAAGGTCCATAGCTGCCCATTTCTTTAACAGCAACAGCTGTGCATATACTAGCAATTTGGAGGGAATTCTGAAACCTTCCACCCCTGAGAGAGGGGTGAGGACAATGAAGTATGTTGTACTACCAATTGAATTTCAGTTTATGTGTCCAGCGGACATTTATGCAAAATGGGCAGCTATCTATGGGGCATAATTTTTTTGTGGGAGCAGACTGCCCATTTTTTTTTTCAGGTGAGAGTGGAATGTGGGGTAGGGGAAGTAGGTATGTTTTGGGAGGTAGGTTGGGGAGGTAAACAGACAAGACAAACAAGATGCATACAGGGGCGGAATATGACACAGGGAGTGGGTGAACACCATTGATGGGGAAAGATGTTTGGAAATCACAAGCCCACAGATGGCAACAGTGGAAGTGAGATCCCCACCCATGGGCAGTCACCACTGCACCTTCACAGCCCGGAGGGTGGCTGTGCTGGGGACTGCATAGGAGAGGCAGGCTCACCCATGAGTCACACCACTCTTGCCTCGAGCTGGCATAGGGGATCAGCGATTGAACGCTGGATCTCCCTATGCACCACAACCCGGACCCTTTCGAGGGTGACAGGTGGCCCTCCTCCGGCCACGCTTGCACTAGGGGATGAGCCCCATCCCCTGCAGTGCTTCCACCTGAAGGTGGCACAGAGCCAACGGAGGAAGAGGTCCCGAGCTGGGCACCGGACCTGCTGGTGCCAGGTGCCATCTCCAGCTGAGGTGGGACAGGTGGGTCCGCTGGGACTGGCCTTCTCATACGTTCTGTGTTTAGGTGAATTTAATGACAATATAACCAACAGCATTCCAAATTAGTTGTAACAGCATGCAGTAATATTCCCATTAACCCAACACACCAGAGTTCCAACAGTTGAACAGCAAGCATAACACATGCATATATAGAAAGACAGTGGACATTCCAACAGAATGCAAGAATGATTGGTGGCAACAGGCCACCAAGACTGTGGTGTTTGAACAGGGCACATGCATAAAAGTTAATGCAGATATTTATAAACCAATAGGACATAAGTCCCAACAAATGTTTTGAGATTACACATACCCACTGAGGTGTGGAATTGCATTGTTTATACACATACAGTAGGGTGTAAAAATATACCTCCATTAACAACTTATATGAACTTATAGTTTACGCTACATTCCTATTGACTGCAGGTATATATCCCCTACATGTATTATTACACTAGGCAATGTCCATTACATTGTGGGATGTGTTTTGCTAGTTCCTTATGTACCTGATCTGTATCTAATATATAAACTGTCCAGGATGCAGATGTTACTGCTGCGTATTTATATATTTTATTTATATTCATATGTCTACATATCTGGATGTGTTCAGGTGACATTATCAGTTATATTTTAACAGCCTCCTACATTTTGAGCAGCACACTGACATTTCCGGTGAACACAATTACAAGCTATTCATGTACCAGATTTACCTATACATGCCAGCCTTGAAACTACAGTTGAGGACTGTATATATGCTTAAGAGATACTGGCACTCCCTTCATCCTCTTTCTATGGGCCTACCCAAGTGTGGGTTAATAGTGCTTAATACAATACTACTATTTTTATACTGCAAGAGTACATCAACATTTCAAAGAAAGTGATACGGACACACTATAGGTGTTATACCTTTATTAATTACACTACACAATTTTCTAGTAGCTCTCTCATTTATTTGTTATTACAGTGCATGCAGACGTCTTATTCAGGATGTATTATACCTTCATTAATGGGTTACAACACTCTTTTTCATGCTCTCTCACTTATTTTACATAACAGTTCATGCAGAGAGGTCATTCAAGCCTTATTATACCTTTATTATTGGGCTAAGACACTTTTAGTCAGGCTCTCTCACTTATTTTATATAACAGTACATACAGAAAAATCACTAACCTGCCGGGTGGCGCAGCCTTAGCAGCCTATCTGCATAGGCTTGCTGATTCGCAGCACGGACACCTGCAGCTGTGAAGTAAATGAAGTGATATTGAGACATATACCTATCCATACTATCGACTACACTAGCAAGCTTTAACATACTTCAGTCCATGGCTACCTACACAGTAGTGGGGCATTTTGCATCCCACAGGCATCCTGTATCCATTGGTTCAGTTGGTCCTGCTTGCATCTTTTCAGGTCTGCATAGTGGTGTCTAACCTGCTCACCAGTCTGAGGGACACCTGTGGCACTGGTGAGTTCATGTACGAGACGGTTCCAGGCCTCCGCTTTGTATTCCGTGCCCTGAAACTGGCCCTGCAGGAGTCTAGCATCATGATGATGGATGAGGAGCCAAACCATCACTTTTGACTCCTCGATGCCCCACCATTGCACTTGGAAGCGAGAACCCTCTCTGACACCAGCCATTGTTGCCTGCAGATGGGAGCTACAACCAGTTATGGCGAGTATTCCCACCTATGGAGCTTAAATATGCCTCATTTCCCGCACTTATTTGTGATTGGCTGGATTTGAACGTTCTCAGCTGAGTGCACACCTGCTTAGCATTGGGTAAACTTTGATTCATATGTATATGTGTGTTGACAGTCCATGAACATCAAATGCTGTCATGGCTTAGTGGATCAGTACTGTGATTAGGGTGCACACTATTCCGGGTTCGAGACCTGTCAATGCTTTTTTATTTTAATACTGGCCTGACCAGTAGGGGGTGTGGCTGTGTTTAGCCGACTTTGCTCAAGTTTGCCCAGTGTTGCTCTAAGTTTACCGACGTTGCGCTAGTTAGCGCGGTGCACACCTCCTCGCAAACATGTTTGGTTTTCGCTAGTTGGTGCGATGCACAGCTCCGCGCAAAGCTATTGCACTAATTAAACCAGTGCTTAGCTATGGGCAATTATTCTTAAATGTGCTTAATACTGGTAAACGTTGCTTAACAGTGCTTCACATTGCTTAAGATAGGTTACTTATGCATTCATTAGTATGCATGACCGTTTCACCTTCTTATATATATTTAAAATATCGTTCACTACTACATAGGCCATTTTGATGCATTTTAATAAAATTTAAAAGGTAAATGTCAGGAATTATTTTTATGCATGGATTTCCTACAGAGAATGGAAAGGGGAGTGGTGGGACTCGAACCGGGAATGCCTCCTCTTTGTGCGAAGGCTCTACCACTACATTATTGCTATTTGGCTTAATTTGCGTATAAGTGGTTTATTATCCTCTTCGATATCTAAACTGCTAACTGTAGCTAAGCAAAGGGCACACACGCGCACACATGCACAAATACGGGCAGCTATATGGTGAATAATAAAAAAAAATTGTTTTACATTTTATTTCATTTGTACAGGGCTTTTGAATGTGGGGGAGTGTAGTGTTGGGGGTATACACATTTGAGCGGACTCACTCATATCTGCTGACATTTGCAGATTTAGGCACTTGCAGGGGCGTGGATATTTGGACTGCTCGGCAGTCTGACACACCCCCTGCACTCCTACACGTTCCGTGTTCACCTGGGAGTTGAGTCAGCATGCCCTCATGCATATGCATGATGCACTGACATCATACTCTTAGACGGCAGTCTCCGAGTAGGACTTCGTTCGTCCTACACGGAGGATTACTGAATCCCCCCCCCCATTAATGCAGATATGGTAACAATGTATATCTTAATAGCAAATAGCATATATTTAACAATCAATAAATAATCCATGATATGTCAACTGCCGCAATTTTTTTCTGCTTTCTCTCAGGATATTTCATAAGTTCCTTTGTATAACATGTAGCTTACATAACAATAACGGGTATCTCTACTAGAGCATAACCTATATACCTTTAGTATGCACTTCATATTTCACAAACTTATGTTATAATGTTGCTTCTCATTAATTGGTACAACACTTTGTTACGTAAGCTAACTCTAAACATTATCAAGATACCTTGATATGCTATAGGCACTAAATGAAAATATATCAAAACGCATTATAAGAGCTGAGTGGTAACCTTACTATATCTGTATAAAACACTGGATAAAAATTGTGACTGATGTTTATTATTGTGAGATGGCACTGTCGTTTTCCTGTATGATGTTGTTCATTTAATAGTAACAGGGAGTAGTAATCCATTTAAATCATTATCTATGACAGGCAGAGTAAAACAGTTGGTCACTTTAATTAATAACTGTTATTGTTAAGTGATGCTGCTGCTACTTTGCTTAACATAGACAAGTTGTATCCTCCTTTAGAATATATTAATTTCTGTATATGGTTTTTAAAACTGTAAAACATTGCTTGAGAACAGTGAAAGTTTGACTTCTTTGATTTTCCTTGGACTGCATTGTCTCTATTTTGGGAATATTTCAATAATTTTGTATAACATACTTTGTTTATTTTATGCATTTGTTGTTAGTGGGTTTGTTTTTAAGGGACTAGAAGACATAATTAGGACCAGGTTACACAGAATTAGGTTACGTAAAGATAGTAGGAATATATAGTACATAGACTGGGAATGCTAATGGGCTTCTAAGATTAAGTAATACATTCCAAAGTGTTTTGTTATATAAAAAGCTTAAACCTAACATTTCACCTTCATCTGGAAAAATATGTGCCTGATATGGAACATGAAAACTTATTTAAGTTTGATTTTTCTTTTTGAGTTTTCTCCTTATCCTGCATCTTGTGGCACCTTAGTTAAAAAGGGGATACATTTTTGGTGGAAAGAGAGGTGGGCAGAGAGGAAGGTACAATTAAGAGGCAGCATATTGCTATCATCAAAGTTGTGACAGAACAGAATACTATTCTACGGCCAGAGGTAGTTCAGATAGGACCCTGTTTCATTTAGGTTTCTTGTCTAGGTAGATTCTTACCCAGATATATAGTATATATCTATATATATAATTGGTAAATTATTTTATAAACAACTGTGCAAGTGATAATACAGGTTGATACATTACTCCCCTATGTTTCAGTCTTTCTCCAGGTGTGATAAAATATTGATATCCAGAGAATACATTTATTTACTTAGTGCTTTGAACACTAGTCTTTTTATATTTTAGATAATGATCTATTGCTAAAATATTTGCATTGAATAAAGCCACATTGTTGAGACATTTGCAAGCAAATATGTATTTTTGTAAGGGGGCAACTATTTTAGAAAGAAATGAGGAATTTTTCACCAGATGATCAGGCTAGATCAGTTACACTTCAGACTAATTTCTCCTGGGGTATGGCTAAAGTCATTACTGGTACCAAGATATATACTGTAAACACTTCAAGATATTACAGAAATTTGGCTGTGAACATCTATTTATGTTCTTCTATATACATTAAGTATTTCCCAGGATCTTTCCTGTGACAAATTTAAGAATATAGACATTGTGGATCAGGTTTAGGTGACTGGTTCCATATCTTTTGGGAATGTGAAAACTGACAACTTTTAAGAAGAAATACATTTTCTGAAAAGATTTAAATGGGTAGCATAGCTTTGCTTCCAGCTTTGTTTGTTTTTTTTTTTTATACTGATGGAGACAGATGATAATATGGTTTCTGTATCTATTATTTACTTCCAAAAAATATTTCCTAACAAATGAAAAAATATGACTCTCTCAAAATAAGGTTATTTGCTCTATTATGAATGAGTTTCATTAGTTGAAATTATCTACAGAGAACTTAAAAGAAAAGAAAATAATTAAAGAATATATGTGCATCCTGAGTTCTATGGCAGTTATACAGAGATTCCTAAATAGATCTTTCTTTATAAATTTTAACTGTGTAATATGGTGTGATGGTGCGAGGTAGTGCCAGCTATGCCAGAGAGAGTAGGGTAGTGCATGTGTAACATATGCCAGCATAGCTAGCTGAAGTTTTGTAAAGGATTGTATGCCATTTGAATATCAAACTGATTTGTACAGATGCTTGTGTTAAAAATGTATTTGTAAAATTGCTTGTGTTAAAGATGTATCAACAGTGGTTCCTGCTGGACAGAAAATAAATATGCATGTATGTCAGGCTGTATTGTTTTAAATGCTGAAATGTATATATTTAACAGAGTGTACCGGAAGGGAAGGGATTAAGCTCAGCCCAGCTAACTTTAAGAAAAATATCCTGAAATTATATGACTTGGTTTAGGCCATAAACATTCTATCTCACATGTCTGAATGCAGTCAGAGTTGCAATGTGTATGAAAAGTCTTTCTGCAGGAAGGGTAAAAGTGTTGGAATTGTTTTATAGCTTCCAGATGCTGTATTGAGCCTTAGCAAAGTTCTATGTGTGTATTGTGATACACCTGTGCC
The DNA here is from genome assembly GCF_019279795.1 of Protopterus annectens. Taxonomy (NCBI): domain Eukaryota; kingdom Metazoa; phylum Chordata; order Ceratodontiformes; family Protopteridae; genus Protopterus; species Protopterus annectens. Next base: position 1,647,138,537 of record NC_056739.1, on the reverse strand, counting down.
AGATCCTGGCTCAGTTGCCAGTGAGGGGATAGTGTGGGAACCACAGAATCAGGTGACCAGATGTGATGTCATTCTGTAGTCAACAAAGAAACTGTATTTGAATACTAATGGGAGATGTAATAGATGCACTCTATTTTATGAGACCTGACAAGACACACTCACCCACTTTCATCTTGCCTTGCTTTAGTAAGGAACCAGGGAACAGTAATTCTTCAGTCAGTTAAGAAAATATAGTGAGATTAGTTAAATGTTGTTTTTTCTGTATCTGTCTTAGTCTTTCCATCTGTGCTGTTTTCTATATTTCCAATGATTGAGACTTTGGTGTTTATTGTAAATAAATAGTGTGTTCACGTTTTCTATTTTATTATTTATTATTAAATATATCTATACCTTTCATTGTGGCTGGTCTTTTAGAAAATATTTAACCTTTCAGAGTAATTTCACTTATTTAGTGGCACTGTGGTAACACATTCCTGAAAGTCTTCCTTCTTGGTCAAACATTACTATTTGCATAAGTATTAATTTTACTGAGAGTAATTGAATACCCTGGTAAGAGTCTTAGAGTAGTTGGCTTTGGGGTATTCTGGTGGCAGTGTTTATACCTTATAGTCTAGGTGGAGGTGGCAAAGCGGGCAACCTGTGCCAGCCTTTCCCAGGTGTGTGTGTGTGTGTGTGTGTGTGTGTGTGTGTGTGTGTGTGTGTGTGTGTGTGTGTGTGTGTGTGTGTCTGTGTGTGTGTGTGTGAAAATCAAATCTCAAAGAGAGTGTGTGTCAGCTACTTTGAACAGGGACACTGAGAACACTGATTTCACAGAGAGGGTGGCAGAGAACTTGGTTTGGAACACCTGGCTAAGGGCTCAACTCTATAGCAGTGTCAGTGGGTAGTCTTAGTTGGGACCTGGAGAGAAAGCCTAGCCCCAGGACTGGAGTGTGCATTCCCTGTGTATTCTTAAGGGAAATTGTACTTGGTGCAAAGAGCTGCATCTGAAAATACTGTGTGTGTGTGTGTGTGTGTGTGTGTGTGTGTGTGTGTGTGTGTGAGAGGTGTCACGTATTAAATCACTAGGTTTGGTAGAAGTATTTACTATCATACCTCTGGATATATATATATATATATATATATATATATAGAGAGAGAGAGAGAGAGAGAGAGAGAGAGAGATGTATATATGCATTTATATATGTGTGTGTGTAAATTTTTGCAGTTATTTAGATTTTAGTGGTATGATTGTCTTTTTTTTCTAAAAGATACTAAATACATTATTGGCAGGAAACTAAAGTCTCCCAACTAAAGGGCTAGGGAAAATAAAATATCAAGAGGTTGTCTTCTCCCTTGTATGTTACTCTGCATTCTGAGACTGATACAAGTAATTCTGTATGCTTTTTGAATATTTGGCCTTTGGAATATATATTAGTGTTGCAGTAAAGTTTTAAGATTTAAGAAAAAATACTTAGCATTTCTGAAGTGTTTTACAATAATTTCATTAGGTGGATGGAGCCTTGCTAAACCATGCTTAAAGTACTTACATGCTAGGTTAATACTCAGAGATTAAATGGTCAACCTCACTGAGGAATATATCACTGAGTGAAAATATCACTTGCCCCTATTCCAAAGTAAGTGTGTTAAGTCATTTTACTTAGGAATACATATTTCCAGTCCCTTTGTTGTAATACTTTCAGTTGACTTTGCCTATTCACAGAATTAGCAGTTATTTTGCACGCATCCTAATTTTGCATTTATTTTTTTTATGTTGTACATAGCTGTAATACTAACAATTCTTTCTGCTTACCTGTAAAAAGTTTTTTTTTTTTTTTTTCATGCAATGCACTTTGCTATGTATACTTTAGCGTGCTAAGTATTATTTGGCACTGTAAGGACTTGTTCTGCATTTTTTTTGTTTTATAATGGTAATGCAAAAACAGTTAAAACAGTATGCAGAGATAAGAACACAGCATAGAGGGAAAAAGTTAGTTTTTAAAGCTTTGGAGTTTGAAGTTTTGCATATGAAATGGAGGCCTGTTTGACTTCATGCCAGCTTGAAATTCTGTCAAGTAGATGAGCTCAATTTCATGTATGCAATCTGAGTAAATGTTTTTTTATGGCCATAGATAAAATACTAATAATAAAAAGAAGAATTCATTAACCAAATATTCTGAGATACACAATTGATGTAGCCTGCTAAGTTAGGAATTAAACAACTGAATAAATCTGTACATATTGATTTTTAACCATACAAAAAATATGGCCACCGATGCCAGCAAACAGATTAACAATGATGACTTGTTTTGGCAATGCTGATGTTGAGCAGAGATATATTTTTAACTCATCACTAAGCCAGAAAGACCAGTCAAAGAGTCATATGTGGCTCTATAGCCACAGATTGTAGAGGAGTGTGACTAGATATTTATCAAGGTATCTGTGAGTGTTCAAACGAGAAGGGTATCATGGATAATTACTTGTTCATGTGTTTAATTAATATGTAGGTCCTGGCTATTTACAGTCAAAATTTTTTTTAAAGAATGTCAGCTCAATGTAAACTATACAAATAGTCTTTATGGCCTACGGGATTTTTAGTTTACAAATTAAGTATATTCTCTTTAAATTAAATTGAGCTAACAGCTTGCCAAATCTGTTAAATAAGCCAGTTAATTCAAGTTGTGTCCCTACTGCACTGTACTGTTCCCCCCTTTTATACTCTTTCATGCAAATACTGTCAACCGACCATGTCCATGTAAGAGGAACTGATTTGTACAAACATAGCAGTATTACTAAGTGCCATTCTATGTGAACATCTAACAAACTGCAGCTTATTTAAAGAAAGAAACATGCTTTCAGGCATGCAGTGTGTTACGTCTTTCATAGCAGTGCATTACAGGAATGTTTGTCTGAAGTGAAGTAATCAATGCTACATATAAAAATAGGTTGCAAACTGCATGCCTACAGAGTTTATTGACACTTCAGTCACGAAAGTATGTATACGTATCTGATCTCTGTGATCTCATCGTGTATTAGTTTTTCTTCACAGAGAGGCTTGTTTCTTTTTGTAATGTAAAAAGAGCATGTCAATAATATTTTCAGTTTGGGCTTTTCTTTCTTTTTTCTTAATAGAGTAATGTGCAATTCACATGTGGAATTTAGCAAAAATATCTGGCACAATGTTAAAATCAGATCTTGTGTTGGAAGAGTTGTTATATCCTCTATCTGCTATTTAATCATATTCTCCTTTGGGCTATACAACTGATTGGCTGCAGTACAATTCTGATTAGGCTAGCTGTTTAGGGAAACAATTCATTTTGGAAACCATTTTAATTCTTCAGAAATCCTAAAAGATCCAGAACAGCTTTGGAAACAGCATAAATCAATGCTTGATTAGTTACAGTTTCCAACACAAAGGAAAAAAAAGGAACCAGTAACTATTTAAAACAATATATGTTTTTAAATGTAATCATTGCATTCTAACAACTGCTATACTGAAGTCACCCCATGGCTATATGCTCTTATCCCATTTATTTCCTAGAGCTCTGCTCATTTGTAGTATATTTAAATACAATTATTTGCTTAATTTCTTTTGATTTTTACTGTTGATGGCATCAAGAAACAGTTTCATCTGTTTTCAGGCACATTTTGTTTGCTTTACAGCTTCTGGCATCAGTAGTGCTGTAAATCATACTTTTGTGACTTCATAGACTGTTGCTCAGGGAACATTCATGGCCTCACAATAGATTATGGCAAGGATTCTCAAGAAGGTACACTGACACTAATTAGAGATGCATGGCATATTTCCAAAAATGTACCACATTTTAATCTTCCAAAGCTAAAATTCATGTGCTTCCAGATGCTCTAAATGCACACTGTTTGAAACCTGGCACAAATAAAGGGATGAAACCATTAATTCAATATACAACGCATTGTACAACAAAAGTAAATAATTCATTCAAGGCACTTCTCAAAAGTCAGGGGCACATTTCAAGGGTATGAATAGGGCTGTTGTTATTCATTAGAAACATTATGAACTAGTATAGTACTGAGGAAAGAATAACTCTGTGCTAAACAATGAAACAACGAAGGTGTGTGTGTGTGTGTGTGTGTGTGTGTGTGTGTGTGTGTGTGTGTGTGTGTGAGAGTGTGTGCCTGTGTGTCTGTGCTGTGTGTTGTGCATCAACAGGGCAGTAAGAAAGCTCAGAAAAACATGTAAACAAGCAGTAAAAAGCTATGTGCCACTTCATGCTGTCATCCATGGATGATACCATGGATATTTTATAATCTGTCTTATCAACCCCCCCCCCCCCCACACACACACACACACTATTCTTTTATGTAGTATTGTTAAATGTTAAAGAATTTGCCATCCTCTCAAGATGAAGGACTACAGAATGGGCAGCAAATATGCATAATTTCTACCAAACTGCAATATTGCAAGATATTCAGAGGATTATATTTATTTTATTTATCTTCTTATTTGTGTTTGTTAAGAAAGGTAAATGCTTATTTATATGAATCCTTTTTGGACTCAGAAAAGGAACATTGTCTGGTTAACTGATTTCAAAAAGTAGGAAAATGGAGGCTAAAGGAATCAGTCCTTGGTCTCCAGGAAGCAGTTCTTTAATAGTGAATAGTTTTAATCCTATAAACTAATTGCAACAAAAATATATGATCATTAATGCATTAATCATAAAAGCAAACTTCTTTAACAAAATTTTCCTGACATGAAAAAGACATTGAAGGTAACAGTACCATTGCTCTGCAAGAGACTCATCTCTGTAAAAGTTATTTGTCAAGTTCCACTTTAATAAAACTCCCAAAATTGCCAAAGACTTTTGACGACCTTTATTATTTGAACATAATGATAAATGCAAGAAACTTTATTAACCAAAACATAACTTCAAATCATTGTAAAGAGAAAACATAAACATCCAACCATAAGGACAGCGTAACACCTCTCACCCTTGGAATAAACAGTGTCCTCCATTTGCTCGCTTATCCTCACCCTCACAAGGCAACATTCCACCACTCACCTTCAACACCTCCTTTCCAAACCAAACCAAGTACCAACAACCTCCACAATCTTCCACCACTCCAAACTCCTCTCACAAATTATTCGCCTGAGGGGGAATAGAAGAGGGCTAAGCCTGTCCCTCTTCTCCACCCACCAGCAGCACAGGCTGCTCCCCCTCACTCACTCCCCTTGCTGAGCAATCCCTCCAAAAACAAACCTAGATTCACATTAAATAAGTCAAGCCCAAAATCATTAAGTTGAACCCCCATCTGCCCTAAACCACATAGGATCCCTCTCATCAAACTCATTGTGCCATATGGTATACACCCCCATCCCCTTCAACTGTTTTACCAACATAAAGTTCACAGACCTACAAGTTCTCTCAACTGCAGAGAGCTTCCTGGCCTCCCTCCAAACTAACCGAGGAATAATCTCCGACCACACCAAACACACTGACGGATAAAGCTTCCTTAAAGCTAAAAAGTCCTCACATATATGATAAACTTGCTGCTTCTTTGGTGTCTAGCCCAAATCATTCCCTGAAGATGAATCACCAAAATTCGAGGCAGCCCAATGTGGCCCTGCAACATCATAAATACCTGAAGCATCTGGTTCCACTTCAACCCTCTAATGTCATGCCAGATGACCTTCCATCCAAATCGCTGTAACCCAAAATCATTGCCATTTCTCCTAATTGCAACCCGCCTTGCTGCCCACATGAAAGAGTGGCCTAAAATGACAATCCCTCTCCCTAAGGAAAACAAAAATTAAATTTGTTTATTACAATAAAATGATAAATGACCTCCATCATTTAATATAAGTCAAAAAAGTCTTGGAAGACCATCTTCCTGCACTTTTAATGATTTTGATGGAACTGCTCCCTTTTGCCAGATCAGACACCCTACCCATCCAAAAAGAATGAGTAGAAAATGTATCCTCTTCAAGACCTATGCTGACAAGGACCCTTCTCATGACTAAATTCAATTGCACCCCCCCCCCCCATTAAGGCCCTACCACTGCTCTACCCTCTTCAGCTGCATGCAGTCTCCTTCCCTATGTTACGGGACAGATGTGTTCATGCCTAACTTCCCCCAAAACTACAGTTGCCCCTTTCCCCACTCGATCAGTCTTAGATGACCTCAAGCTAATGTGCCCCTTGCACCATCAGAACATCATCCCATACTAACGACTCCAGCAACTCTGAAACCTGGAAAGCTCCACAGTACATCCATATGCTTACCATTCCCCACACCAGATATTCCTCCAGGTTTCCACATACCCTGCCTAAACCCTGCAACAACATTTGCAAAATTCCCTTCATCACTGGCTACCGCCTGTCCCTGTTCAAACCTTCCCACCTACTCTATCCTTTCAACACCTGGCTTACTATCCAAGATTTAGTAAAAACCACCAGTCTCACCACCCGAGAAAATACTCTAATTGCTGCCAAATCTACTCTCACCAATCTGGCTGCCTTGCCCTGTGCTCTCATTGTTGCTAAGTAACGCAACAGTAACTCTTTCGACCACACACATTCCTCTCTTGGTAATTGCCTAACAAAACTATCAAAATCATGCAACGCCCTACCATAAGCCTTCCTGGGGGACTCTGCCCAAGACTGCAGAACCAACCTGTTGATCACTGCTGACCAATCTGACAAACTTCATCTGTTGCCACCATGGGGTTCTCTGCTGCTGTTGGAGCTACCTGCTGAAACCTGGAAAACTGAAAACAAAACAGGCTGTCGGCAATCTCATTCTTTACCCCTGGACATGTACATCTGTGAAAGAAAAATTAATGACCAAGGTCTGCAAAACGAATTTATGCAAAACCATCAACAGATGTTCAGATTTATCCATTTTAACTTGCAACACCCTCACCATTGCAATATTGTCCGAATTAAACACTACCCTCCTACCTCTCAAGCAATCCTGCCCCACAACTGAAACTGCCCAAATGGGCATCAGCTCCAAAAAAGCAACATCATGCTTCCATTCCTCAGGCCATTGTGGAGGCCATGGCACTGCAAACTACTGCCCCACAAAAAATGCTCCCATACCCAGGCCCCTAGCTGCATCTGTAAATAGTTGTACATCCCCTTGTCCTACTCAATCAGTCTGTGAAAAAGAGACCCCATTAAACTGCTGTAAAAACTGCAGCCACAATGCTAAGTCATCACATATCAACTTGCTAACTCTCACACAATGGTGCTTGCCCTTACCCCCTTTCAAAAAAAAAATGCCACCAATCTACATGCACAGCCCTACAGGCAAAATTCAACAATCCCAACAGCTCCATGACATGTCTCATATGAACCTTATTCCTAGTCATCATTCCTACTGTTTTCTCCTGTAGCATAGCTACCTTCCCTCCCGGCAGGCAAAATAACCCCCTGTTCTGCATCCGCACTCAAACCCAAAAAGCCTAAACCTTCGCCAGGCCAGCAACTTATGAGTCACCAGTGGAACTCTCAACTCCCTGAACAGCCCTACAAACTCGTGCATCACCATAAGATCCCCGTCTTTCCCTTCACCCACTAACAAGAAGCCATCTAGATAATGTGCTGCTCTCTGCTCTTCCACCAGCTGTTGCCATATCCCGTGTAAGGCTGTGCTAACCTTTTCAAAATTGGAACAGGCCACTGCATATCCCATCTGCATAGCTATGTCAGAATAAAATTTATCCCCCATTACCATGCCCAGTAATGGCCAATCCTCCTCACGTACTGGCAAAAGACGAAAGGCAGATTCGATATCCACCTTCACTAGCCAGGGGTCCTCAAAGCTCCTCATGATGCAGACCACATCATTCAGAGACACATAGGTCACCTTAACCTCTTCCTCTGGGATGAAATCGTTGACCAAATTGCCTTCCTTTGCCTTCCAGGAAAGATAAATGATGTATTAATCAAAACTCACCCAGTCTCTTCTTAGGGACTAAACCCAAAGGTGACACTTTAAAATGAATAAATGGCAGCCCATCAAAGGGTCCCAGCAACCTGCCTTCCTGACACTCCTTCTCAATCAAAATGCCCAGCACATTCTCCCTCCACTGCACTGGTTTCAAATTCCTTCCCACCTTCCCATCCTCAACAAAACTTGACTTGATCAAAAATCCCCTCAAACAAACCCTCAAGCAATTCCCTTGTAACTGCCGGCTGCAGATACTGTGCCAGCAGGTCCTGCAGGACTTGCACCCTAATAGGTAAATGAGTCCCCTGGCTGCCCCTTTGTTCCCCAAAAGGACTGCCCCCTTCTGGGCATGAAAATTGGCCCGGCCCCACACCCCTACTGCACTGTGTCACTGAATCCCCCACACACACTTTAAACAAGAATGGGAAAACCTGCACACTGTCCAGACACATCTCTCTGTGTTAAAGGCCCAACATACTCCAATACACACTTCTGCCAGAGTACTCCCTATATTTCCCCATACTGAAACTGTCCATTATGCTGGACAGCCAAATGTCAGGGTGTCTTACATCCCAGTGCATGGATCTATCAGCTGCCTTCCTTTTATGGAATTTCTGATCATACCACAGCCAACCATTACCTTGCCGGACCCTTTGTGCCTCTTGTATGGTCAGAAAATAAGCCAGGAGAGGAAGGGCCAGAGTGGCATCCCTTTCCAACCACACCACCATATAATATACAAATCCTAGAACCCAATTCTCTCAGGTTCTCTGCCAAAGCTTATCCACCCGTCTGCGACCTAAGGCAGCCAAGGCTGCCAAGAGGTCTTTCCTGTTCGCCGGCTCGGCTTCCATCAGGCGCTGAACCCCATTGGCATCAGTTAACTTGAAGATGTCCGCATATTCTCCCTTCCAAATCTTCTCCTTCACCATAATGGTTATGTGAGGGTCAAGAGGATTGCTGTTCCCTCCTGCCCCAATGCCTGTGTTGCCAACCAATCACCCAGATGTGTCCCAAATCTGACCCTACTTCCTCTAAAACAGGGTAAGTGTCTCCCTCTAGCAATGAAAGAGTACCATCAAAACTCAAATCCTGGCCCATCATGGTATGCAGACCACCACCTCTGGCCATGACCTCCTGCAAGCCTGTAGGCTGTCTGCTAAATCTGACATCCAATTCTTGGGACTCACTCCCTGTAACCCACCCCTCAGCCTCCCCCCAAGGGGAACTGTAAAATTATTACCTGACTGGGGTGACGCCAGTGCCATCAGTGTTGCGACCTCCACTGATCTCTTCTCTGCCTATAGCACCTTTCCTCTCATACATGAGTGAGCGTTACTGGACGCGGGGCAAGCCCACAATGCTTTGACCTGCTAACTTCATCACTGGAACCTGTAAAGAGTCCTGAAAGATAAAAGCTGCTGCCAGATGAACAACTGAACCCCTTCCTACTCAAACCACCGGGAACCGACATAAAGGCACAGCATCCCTTCACAGTGCCTAAGCCCACCACGTGGCCACCCGCAGCCACCACTCCATATCGCACGAGACGGAAAATATTTAACTAACTGCACAAAAAAAATTAAACAATAACAACCAATGCTTCTGTGAAAGAAATTGCGACCTGAACCCTTCACGCAATGACCAGCTCTCATAACCATCCACCATCAAAATGGTCCTGGTTCCTCATTACCCCAGCATGCTTCTTTACAAAACCCACTGCTGCAGCATTAAGTAGCACTATTCACACAATTATGTCCCCATCTAACCTGTTCCCTATTGTGTCTCAAGATCGTATATATATAAAAAAAAAAAAAATATATATATATATATATATATATATATATATATATATATATATATGTATATATACACAGGCACACACATATATATATATATATATATATATATATATATATATATATATATATATATATATACTCCTTTCTATAACTGTACCCTCCAACTGAACACTGTACTCATCTCTCACTTTATAAAATCCTCAGGTCATCTAGGACGTGATCCTGCTTCAAAAAAATCATGCCAAATGTGAATCTATTTCCCATCCATTCATCAAGATTTCTCTTGAAGAGGGCTAGTGAGGTGCTCTGCTTGACATGTATGGAAAGTCTATTCCAGAGCATGGGTAGCCTCTGGGTTATGAACCCATCCCTCCATCATGTTCTGTTGATTGTGGTAATGAGGTTGAGGTCTGTGGAGTATGTGGTGCAGAGGGATTGGGATTTCTTTAGCTGTAGCATTTATAACAGAGCTGGGTCATACATAGCTTTGTAAGTCAAGCAGAGATCACCTCTTAGTAGACGATATGAGACATAGAATAGCTGGGGATTTTTGAGTCTGTCTGTGTAGGACATGTGTTTAAGGACTAGGATCCTCTTTGTGAGGTACTTTTGTGGCCTCTTCAGCTGTTGCAGGTGTCTATTGAGATACATGCCAGATGGGGTATTATACTCTGTGACTGGTCTAATGAGGGAAGGGTTGAGTGAAATGATGACCTATTTCTTCCTGGATGCAAAACCCTTGGTAATGAGATGGGCTACATAGAAGGACTGTCTGACCACCGTGGCAATGTGGTGGGTGAAGGAGAGGTTGCTCTCAGCCTGTGTCCCCAGATCTCTTATAACACCTTCACTGTTCAGTGGGCTCCCATCGAGTTGTTAATTAGTGGGAACTAAGTTTTTCCCAAAGGGGATGATGACGCATTTTTTTGGCATTAAGCTTAAGGCCATGGTTTCAACGCCAGTCATTGGTCTCAGTGAGGTCTTCCTGTAGGAAGTCTGCATCACTTGGGGAGTTAATAATGGCCCCCAGTTTGCAGTCATCTGCGAATTTGGTCAGCCAGAGTCCCTCCGTGTTGGCCTGGACTTCTGAGAAGTAGAAGACAAACAGGAGAGGACCCAGGACTGATCCCTGTGGGACTCCACTCATGACTGTTCGGCAGTCTAACTTGGAGTCCGCTACTTTCACACTGTGGGTTCTGTGAGCTAATTTGCAACCCATCTAATGATATAGAGGTTGATGCTTAGTTTGTTGAGTTTACAATAATTCCTGAGTGAGGAATGGAATCAAAGGCCTTGGCCAGATTGAGATAGGCTGTTTGAACTGCCTTACCTTCATCCACCAGTCTGGTGACTGACTCAAAGAAGTCAACCAGGTTGAGCAGGCATGATTTACCTTTCACAAAACCAAATTGCGTGGGAACTAGAGTTTGGAGATTCCCTATATTCTTGTTAATTAGGTCCATGATGATGCGCTCCATAGCCTTGCATGCCAGACTCATTAGGCTAATGGGGCGATAATTTCCAGGGTCTGTAGTCGCTCTTCCTTTATGGAGAGGGACGACTGCAGCAGTGCACCACTCGGTAGGGACAAAGCTTGAGGCGAGGTTGTGAGTGAGCAGAACACACATATGTGGTGCCACTTCACTTGGTAATTCATGTAGAACACAGCCAGGGATATTGTTGGGTCCCATGGAAGCTGTATTCTTGGCCTTAGACAACTTACCTTTAACCTGTGCTGCAGTAATGTCAGGTGCCTGGCATTCTTCTGGTATTGAGATTGCTCCTTTGGGGAGGGAGGATAAAGTTGGCACTGAATCTGTCAGCTAGTATGTTGGCAATATCTTTTGGCTCAGTATAGGAGGTATCATTGTGCAGTAACTCAGAGCAAATCTGGGTATTGCCCTGGAGATTTTTAATATAACTATAGAAGGCTTTGTGGTCATTTTTAGTGTCTGCCACAAGTCTGTCTTCATAGCTGGCTTTGGAGGTTTTGATGAGGGATCTCAACTTGTTGTTGAGGCTAATAAGGGAATTTTTCTAGTCTTGGGACTTCACCTTTTTCTGCAACAGTTTCTTCCTTCTGTTGTAGAGTTTATTAATGGCTGGGGACCACACGACTGACTTCCTTTTTTTGAAGGAGAGCATCTTGGTTCTGTTGGGTATTGCTAGTTACCATGCATTTATGTACGTGTTTGTACACTACATTGGTGTATGATTCGACAGTAATGCATCTATTTTCCATTGCTTAACCCTTTCCTAATTGCTCCTTCTCACATTCCCTTAACTACCCATTCTACCTACTTTCCTCATCTAAAATTCATTACTGTGCACTCCCCTCTCCACTAAAGCTGTCCCATGACAACTTTGTCTGTTCCAAACTTCATTTACATGATATAATGTTCTCCCTTCTTGCACCATCCCATATAACACAGTCAATGGATTACAAACTCACAGCCATCAAGATAATGGAAAAAGCAGAACAATACTGGAATGAATTCAAAATGGAATGAACAAAGTTTGAATCATATCTAGAAAAAAAGCATTACCTGTTTTCTATGTGTCACACTCACTAGATAACATGTGCTGTTGTCCCATGTGCAAAAGGATGCATATCATGTTTGCCCATATGGAATGATGCTGATATAAAAGTGTTGCTTTGCTCTGGTTCACTGTAATTGGCATGCAGGTTAAAGAAGTACAAGACACATAGCCGATGTACAGCAGTGAGCATGTAGTTAGCAATTATAGTGTTAAGGCGTATATCACTGGGACATACTAAGGACAGACATGATACAGGTCAGACTGTGTGTATTAAACACAGTGTGTCATGATGGAAACCATTCCATCCAGTTTTAATTTTGACTGTATTTACGACTGCGTCATGTTTACTGACACATCAAATACTATATTAACAGATTCATATGGAAAACAATGTCATCAAACTGCATTCATCAAAAAATATATTACTATATATATTTTTTTTTTTGCACAGAATTACTATTGATGGTAGTAACAGTATTCCACTTACTAAAAGTATCATTGTTAAGATTTGCCATAAGATTGGATTGCTTAACCACATATCTGTGAGAGGAATGGTCATGCTGTGGACACTAGCAGACAGGCACAGTAAGCGGTGTACAAAATGGGGCATCAAAAGGATAAAAGCAAATAAATTTACATAACTACAGTAGGGAACACTATGGACACTGCTTGTACACATAATGTTCCTTACCCACAGCTCTCTATAGCAATGAGTAATGGGATTAAAACATCTTACCTCTTTTTTTAATTTCTTTATATCTTTTGGGTCTCTAATACAATGATGGGAATGGACCCCATTCCTAAGTCAAAATACGATTAAAGTTCATGAAATTAGTATTGTTTCAGTCTTTGATGTCAGTCAAAAGTGCTCTTCGCAGCACTCGCAATGTGCCCAGTAATGACTACTTCTGCAATTTATATGGGGTTACACGGATTGGTAACATATCTAAATATGATTGTAAATTCTGTTTTATAAGACCCATTGCTCCAACTACTATTGGAACTGTCTGGGCATCTTTCTCCCACATTGCTCTCATTTCTGCCTGCAGATCCTGATTTTTTATGACTTTATGTTTCTCTGTATGCAAGATACTGTAGTTACTGGGTGTAGCAATTTCAATGATCAATGCTACTTTTGTCTTCTTTTCTTGGACTAGTATATCCCATTTTGTAGCATCTGTCTTTTGAACTGTTGGTAATGGGTGATCCCATGTGATATAGACTTCATTGTTTTCTATGGTGCTCTGTGGCTCATGTTTCCAATGTTTTTCAGCCACTTCAATAAAATAATGTTTGCACAATCCCCAGTGCAATAGTCTTGCCACATTATTATGCCTTTCAGTATACAGTTCTTTTGCCATTAGTACATCACACCCAGCAACAAGGTGTGGGACTGTTTCCAATCGCTTTTACAAAACCTACATCTGTCTTTTTCTCCCACATGCTCAATGGACTTTGTAAACCAGAGTGTACATAGCCCACTATCTTGGGCTGCCAACATTAACCTTTCATCTCTTGGTTTGAATTTGCCTCTCCTTAACCATTCCTGTGTTTGTTCTTGATCAACATGAGGTTCTTCCAGAAGCTTTCTATACTTCCAAGTTTATTTATGCTTTTTCCACATTTCTTGCCTTCTGATGTGGTCCTTCACTTTATAATCTCTCTTTTGTTTTTTGGCACATTCAGTTGCTGGTTTGATTTTCATTCCTGCTTGACACCAATGTGCTTCTGCTAAATTAAGAAGAGCAGTCTTCTTAGATTTATTCTCTTCATGTTTTAAGACTTTCACTACATTTGGGTCTTGTGAGGTCAGCAGATATGTATGGAGTCCCAGGATTGCAGATCTATACACGTAATCAGTTTCAAGAAGGCCCATCCCTCCTTCAGAATGGGGAATATACAATCTTGGTATACATTGAATTTTATAAATCATTTGGTGAGCATGAAGCATCCTTTTTGTTTTCCTATCTAATCTATCATACACATTTTGGGGTCAGTCAATCACTTCAAAACAGTAAGTTAGGACAGGAAGAGCAAATTGGTTTATAGCCTCGATTTTGTTCCTAGATGTCAATGCTGTTTTCAGAATTAATTTAAGTTTTCTAAAGTATTCCTTACTAAGTTTTATTCACATTTGTTCATGTTTTATTGTTGAGCCTTCATCAATTCCCAATTATTTATACACGCCCTCTAGCTCATGTTCTTTTATATCACATTCTTGTCCCAAACTGATGTTTTCCAGGTGCTGCAGTTTTCCTGCTTTAGAGGTTGCTTTTGCACACTTATCAAGACCATATGACATTCTTATATCATATGAAAAGGTTTTAACAACCTGCAGCTGTGATTTCAGTTCCTCATCTGATACAGTTTTAAATCATCGACAAAGAGAAGATGAGAAGTCCTTACACTTTGTTGTTTTTTAGGAGCCAAATTGTAGCCATGGCCTAAGCTATTAAGTAAACAGCTTAATGGGTTAATGTCAAGATAGAATAGCAATGGTGACAGAGAGTCACCCTGGAATATCCCCTTTGAATTTTTATTCCTGGGATAATAATCTGTCCTTCATCATGGCTTAATTTCAAAGTGGTCCGCCACTCTTTCAGGTCAGTGTAATGTGGTTGATCAGTGTAGGGTGTATCTTATACATTTTTAAGCACTCTTTTATCTATGAATGTTGGATACTATCTAATGCATTTTTATAGTCAATCCATGCCATATTTAAATTCTTCCCCTTTTTACAGTTCTCCAGTATGACTTTATTTAACTACAAATGGTCATTTCCTCCATATGACTTTCTTTTATTGTCCCTTTGTTTTACTGCCATAATTGAGTTTTCTTCTAAATGACTATAAACTCTGTTGGCATCAATTCCTATGCATAGTTTATATGTCATCGGAAGGCAAGTTATTGGTCTATAATTTTTAGTGTAGCTTGCAGGTTCACTCTTAAGAAGGAGCATTGTTTTGCCTGTTGTTAGCCAGGTTGGTGACTGTTTGGGGTACACATATAAATACTTCTTACTCATGGCTAAATCCTCGTGCAAAGATCTTAATACTTTTAACCAAAAGTTAGGTACTGCATCTGGGCCTGGGGTTTTCCAGTTAAAGGCTTTTCTTAACTTTGTCTCAATCTCTCTGGCTGTTACTTCATCCCACTTCATATCCTGCACCTTTAAACTTCTTATTATTTCTTTTACTTATTCTATCCATTTAGCATCTTTATTATGTTCCACAGGATCTTCATAGATACTTCTCCAAAATGTATCTACTTCCTCTTTTTTTGGCAGTCTTTCAGTTCCTTTTATCTTATTTCCCAATTCTCTATAAAGCATTTTTGGGTCATCAATAAAGTGCTTATTGTGTACTTTACTTTTATATTTATCTGTGTATTTTCTAAGTTTTTCCGCTTGTGCTGAAATTTTTAGTTTGTTATTTGCGATAGTGCATGATAGATTCTGGTCTGTTTTAATACTATGCATTGCTTTAATCACATCTATCATTCTCAGTATTTTTGCTAATCTATTCCCTTTTCTATAGTCTTTTAAGAGCATCTATATTACCCGATTGAATTTTTAGATTAGCGAATACGCAAACGCCGAACTGGTAATATCAAAAAATTAAAACAGCGAATGGCCAATATAACGTAGTGAATGAATTCCCTCAGCCGCAAAAAAAAAATTTAAACCGAAATTAAGTGGGATGCTTCACCCCCCCCACACCCCCTGATGTGGGGAGCTATGCCCCCCACACCCCCTAACTAAATATACCAACTCCAAGATCACTCTGCATTGGGGAAAGGGGCAAAATCTGGATAACCGCCAAGGGAATTCTTTCCCTGCATTAAATCAGATGTTTGTGATTTTTTGCTTTCGCTATTACCAGATCGACATTTAGGTATTCCCTAACCTAAATGTTCGATCAGGTAATAGGAACCCTTCTAAGAGTGACACTTCATGTCTTAATTGCTTTATAGTTTTCTCTATTCGATACTTCCGTTTTGGTATTCGATTTCTCCCCATCCTTTCCATCACTATCCTGTGTTCTTGTGGTAGAACTTTATCAGTTATTAATTTAACAGCACAGTAATATTCTGTTTACTTCTATCACATGGATCTCTAGGGACAGTAATTACTGCATTCATTTGTTTTATCAGGCTACTGACTTTTTGTGTTTTATGGACCTTCTGCAGTCTGTTTCTCTCATTGATCTTAATATATCCATCCATGTCTATTAAATCAAGGAGCTCTTCTCTTAGCTTATTTTCTTCCAAACTGAGAGCACATCCCATGTTTTTCATTTCCTGTGGGCATTCTATAGAAGGTTCTATAGCATCTCCCTGTGGCACCTTCTCTTCAGTTTCATCCTGTGCCATCTGTTGCTCTGTCATATGAGAACTCATTGGTCTAACACTCCTCAACATTGTCTGCATCAGAGTTTTCACAGTTTCTTGTTCCTCCCCTTGCTGTCTAGCTTCTAGTGAATGTTTATACTGATTTCCTGTGGAAGGCTCCAAAATATCTTGATATGGCACCTGATCAATTGCTTCCTGTTTCACTGCTTTCCCCTTAATTTGTATATCCATTGCTCTATCCTGTTGTGGTGCTTTCTGCATTCAATTTTCTACACTGAATCCTTCACTTTACAGGTCCTCCATAACCTCAGTTTCTATTTCTTTAACTTCTCCATTACTGATCTCCTTTTCTACTTTTCCTCTTTGTCTTCTTATATTTTGTATTGTAAAGTTTTCCATGTCCAGATTCCTTTGCCTGTATTTCTCTTCAAATATCTTTGGTGCTGCTATTTTTGTATTGCTTAGTTTTGCTTTCTCCTTTACATAAATATTACACCATATTAAATCCCTTTTTCTTTCCCATGTCCATATTTCTTCTTCAGATGTCCCCTGGTCTTCCTGTTTCTCATTACTTTGGGGGCTCACTCCATCATGCTGTAATATATCATGTATTAGACCTTCTACACCAAATCCTTCACTTCACAGGCACTTCATAACTTCAGCTTCTATTTTTTAACTTCTGCTTTACTAATCTTATTTTGTACGTTCCATCTTTGTGATATTATTTTTTCTATTGTAAAATTGTCCATATCCAGATGCCTTTGCCTGTATTTTTCTTCGAATATCTTTAGGGCTGCCTTCTTTATACTGATTAATTTGGCTTTCTTCTTTGCATAAATATTGTACCATATCAAATGTCTCTTTCCTTCCCATGTCCATATTTCCTTTTTATATTGTTCAAATATCTCTAGGTTTTGTTGTTTATATTTCTGCACTTCCTCAGATTCTTTTTTTCCCCAAACAGATCAAAGTTTCTTGATCTGTATACTGTTTTTCACAAATCTGTTGTATTAATGAACTCAAATTTTCATTTGAAGCTTCAGACAGATTTTCTTGAGGAAGTATTTTTCTTTCCTCTAATTTCTTTATTAATCATTTTGTATATCTTGTGTCTGGAAATTCTGGGCTTTTTGCATAATAGTAACAATACATAATTTCTTTCTCATACTCAATAGTCCACTCAATTGTCTTTATGGCTCTTCTTTGGCCTATCAATTTTTGTGATTTTTGTGGACTGCTACTTCCTTCTACAACAGGGGGGCCATCCTCCCCCTGGGCCTGGCCCCATTGTAGGAGCGTTTCCATATTTTGAGGATTCTACACTGTCATTTTTTCCACGCCTGGCACCAGAGTGCCTACCAGGATTGGGCACGTTTTTATCCTGTGTCTTGTGCACCCACCTATCTCTTTTAATTTTGACTTACTTCTGTCCATGATATATGCTATATAAATGCAGTCTATATCAGTGTCACCTTGGTGAGATTTTGTGAAAACAGGATCAATCTCATGAAGGTACTCACCAAGACTTGAGGGTGAATTCAGTTTCAACACTACTCCTCTCCTTTGCTTGCTGATTTTTCATCTATCCATTCAGACCCTTTCATCTGTCCATTTGGACCCTTTTTTTCTCTCCATTCAGACCCATTCTTACCATTGCACTCAAGGTTCTACTGTGAAAGACCTGAGCCAAAATCATGGCACTGAGAAGTCTTGACCACTTAGGTATTTATCACCCTCCCCCATGTGGCTGCAATAATACCCAACAAGACAATAGTGTACCTTTTGACAGCAAACACCATGCTGAAGTTACACAACTGATGACTCTTAATAATCAGATGGTGCCCTTGCAGGGTCTGCAGGACAAATAAGATCAGGCATGTGTGTTATGCAATTAGCCATATTACAAAGACTCAGAACTCCAGTAATGCTCAGGAGTTCACGAGCACACCTTTGAAAATGCTGTGAGAATCTGAAGTAAAATGGTGCATAGTGATTATTTGTATTGTGCTAGATATGATTTATTTAATGATATCGTGCATAATATAACAAAGAAACAAGCACTTGGACAGCTGTAAACCCAAAACACCACGTTTATTCAATGAGCACCAAAATCTGAAACACTCCACTTACGCTGAACACAGCCAGTACGTTTTCATCTGTAACTTCATCTGATAATGCATCATGGTTCACTAATTATTCTTATAGTGTAATAAATTAAAACCAATTAACTGTAATTATGCATAAATGCATCATTCATTGCAAGTATTTGATTGTACCAGTCAAAAATAGCAAATAGTAAATCATGTTCAGTAAAATGTTTAAAATTGCCTGTTATAGTTGGAATTCCAAAGGTACACAAAGACCTGAATAACCCACCACTGAGACCCATTGTGTCTGCCACTCAGTCTGTAAGAGCTTTTATTGCTAAATATCTGGATGTGAAACTCAAAAAGGTTTCCACCACTGCTATAAATGTACTGAAAGATTCATGGGATTTCCTTAGAAACACAAAAAAAGATTTCATAGTTTCATAGTTTCTTAGTTTCATAGTTTAGTACTAGGCTATCTGCCCTGGGGCATTTGTAAGCCTAGCCATAGTGATGTGGCTTTCGCCACCCCATGAAATGGTACAAAAATGCACAAAAATGCACAGAATAGATTTAGAATACTGTGCCTCTGTCTAGTAGTGACACAATGAAGGCCCCCTTATATAATAGAATTAGTTTACTGTGCCCCTGTCTAGCAGTGACACAGATTTGACCCCTGGAGTAAACTTACAATCTCCCATCCACTCATCAAGATTCCTCTTGAAGAGAGTCAGTGAGGGGCTCTGCCTAACATGAACTGTGATCTTGTTCCAAAGCATGGGAAGCCTCTGGGTTATGAATCTATCCCTCCAGCATGTCCTATTCATACTTGTGCCGAGGTTTAAGTCTTTAGCTCTCGTGGTCCTGATGGATTTGGATTTTTTGAGGTGGAGCATGTCCATCAGATCCTGATTGGACATGGCCTTGTACGTCAGGCAGAGATCACCTCTGAGCAGGCAGTATGCTACGGAATAGAGCTGGAGTTTCTTTACTCTGGCAGAATAAGACATATGTTGGAGATCCTTGATCCTCTTGGTGAGATACTTTTGTGGTCTCTCCAGCTGTTGCAAATGCCGGGTGAGGTACGTACCAAATGGGGCATTGTACTCAATCATGGGTCTGATGAGGGAGGAGTATAGGGGTGCAATGACATCCTTGGATCTGGATGTGAATCCCTTCATGATGAGGTGTGCAAGGTAGAATGTTTTTCTAACCACTTTGGCAATGTGGGTGTCAAATGAGAGGTCACTGTCGACTTGGGTCCCTAGGTCTCTGATTACTTTTTCCGTACTCAGTGGGTTGCTGTCTATGTGATAATTTGTGGGTACTTTGTTTTTCCCAAAGGGGATGACTATACATTTTTTGGCATTTAGTTTAAGGCCCTGACTCCGGCACCAGTTGTCCGTTTCTGTGAGGCCTTTTTGTAGGATGTATGTGTCCGCTGGTGTATTGACTATGGCGCCTAGTTTGCAGTCATCTGCGAACTTTGTCAGCCACAACCCTCCCATGTTTGCTTTAACATCTGAGAAATAAATGCCGAACAAGAGGGGTCCCAGGACAGATCCCTGTGGGACACCACTTGTTACTGGCTTTGAGTCTGACATTGCTCCAGTGATTTTAACTTTATAGGTTCTGTCCTTTAGCCAGTTTGCAACCCATCTAGTGACATAAGGGTTTACGTTTAAGCTGGTGACCTTATCTATGATGCCTGAGTGGGGTATTGTGTCAAAGGCCTTAGCCAAGTCCAGGTAGGCTATATGGACTGCTCTGCCCTCATCAATGGCTCTAGTGACTGTTTCGAAAAAGCCAACCAGGTTCAAAAGGCAGGATCTGCCCTTTACTAAGCCGAACTGGGTGGGGTCAAGTGTCTGTAGGTCCCCTAGGTCTCTGTTTATGAGTTCCATAATGATTCTTTCCATAGCTTTGCAGGCCAGGCTGGTTAAGCTTATGGGGCGGTAGTTCCCAGGGTCTGTAAAGGTACCCCCTTTGTGGAGTGGGACCACTGTTGTTGTACGCCAGTATTCAGGTACATATCCTGTAGTAAGGCTAAGGTTAAATAGCATTTTTATGTGCGGGTTTAGCTCCTCTTGGAGTTCACATAGCATGCAACCCGGGATACCGTCAGGTCCCATTGATGCTGTGTTTTTAGCTTTGTTGAGGGCGGTTCTCAATTGGACATCTGAGATGACAGGAAGATTACATTCAGCTGGGATAAGTATTTCTTCTTTTGGGGGGTGAGGGAGGGGAGAAATTTGCACTGAACCTGTTAGCTAGAATTTTGGCAATATCTGTGGGTTCAGTGTATTTTTTGTTGTTGTGAACTAACTCTGAGCATATCTGAGGGTTTATGCCCAGGTTTCTAACATAGCTGAAGAAGGCTTTGTGGTTATCTTTAGTGTTCTTAGCGATTTTTCTCTCAAAGTTGGCCTTGGATGTTTTTATGAGAGAATGTAGTTTTCTGCAAATGTTGATCAGAGATGTCTTCCCTTTATGGGATTTTGTTCTGTCGTGCAGTAGCTTCCTTCTTTTGTTATACAGTTTGTTAATGGCTGAGGTCCACCATACAGGACGCTTGCCTTTGGTGGAGAGGGACTTGGATTTATTTGGGATTGCATGATCCATGCATTCTTGGAGATGTCCATAGAAAGCATTTGTGAAGGATTCGACATTGTGGGATGTGGTATCCACTGGCCCAGTGGGCTTAAAGGATACCATCTCAGTCTTAAGAAGAGTGAAGTCTGCTTTTGAGAAGTTTTTCACTGTGGTCTTTTGTGCTGGGGGTGGAGGTGGGATATGCATATTTAGGGTGATTAGTTTTTGGTCAGATCTCACTAGTGAGGGGTATACCTCCGGTGTGGAGCATTTTGTCCCCATGTTTGTGATGATCAGGTCTAGTATATTATCTCCCCTAGTGGGAGAGGTGACTAGTTGTTCCAATGCATTTGAATTTATGAATTCCAGGAACCTTTGGGCTAGGGTGTTAGGGCTAGAATAATGTACCCAATCTATGTTTGGGTAGTTGAAGTCTCCCAGTATGATGGTATTTTGTGATACATTCATATCCTCCAATGTCTTCAGGAAGGCTGAGTGGGGTTCCTGAGATTGGGAGGGTGATCTGTAACATGCTACCAGTTGTATAGCAGTTTTACCTATGGTTAGTTGCACCTGTATGGTCTCTGATTTTTCATGTGTTGCTACTAACCTGGAGGTGTGAGTGTCCTTGATGAATATGGACAGTCCCCCTCCTTTTGTGGTTCGGCCCGGGTTTTGGGGCCAAAAAGCATGATACGAGGTATAACCTGGTAGCGCTGGGGTGCTCTCAGGAGCCTTGAACCAGGTTTCAGTTACTGCACAGACGTCGATGTTCTCCATACTGAGGAGTGCATTGAGTGCCTGCATGTTGAGATTTAGACTTCTGGTGTTGAGCAGCATTACCCTTAGTTTTTTTTCATTTTTGTATCCTAAGTAGGTGGGTTTGTCTTTTGAACTTTGCCTAAAAAAGGCACTATGGGGGTGGCAAGAGCCTTGGCCAATATCCGGAAGCCCAGTGGTGACAGGTGCAAGCCATCCCTTGCAAAGCAGCGTGGCTTGTCCAACATGTCATCCCAGGCAAACAGACATTGGATCCCCTTAGAATGACACCAGTACTTGAGCCAATTATTAAAGCTGATCATCTTGTCTTTGTATTGTGGCATTATTCTTGGTGAGGGCAAAATGCTGCTCAGGGTCAGGGTCATACCAGCCTGGGCTACATAATCAGAGAGCTCCTCTATGTCTCTTTTCATGTAGTCCAGGGAGGTACGTCTCAGGTCATTCACAACAGCATGGACAATGATGGAGTCATATTTGTACTTGCTTTGGAGTGACTTGAGTGCGTGTGTTATGTGGCGGATCCTAGCTCCTGATAGGCATCTCACAGTCACCCTCTCCTTGTTCAGCCTGGTAAGTGGGACATCAGTGTGTCTGACTATAGAGTCACCTATTACTAGTGTATCAGGCATGGTGTTTGGCCTTAAGGGCTGTGATTGGTTGACACACTGATTTATTGAAGTATGTGTTGCATGTGTTTTGTTTTGAGATAGTGGATTTTTGGATGTCTGCTTTGGGAGCCTCTGTTGTTTTGGTAAGTTTTTAATTAGAGCCTCCAAGTATGTCTTTGTGTTTTTATGTGTTTGGTTTGCAATTGTGGTAGGTCTATGTGGGATTGGGTTTGCTGTGTGTGTGTGGTTACCATCTCCTCCTGTCTGGTCATGCCAGCCCTGAGTTGAGAGAGTTCAGCCTCCGGTTTGGCTATATAGTTGCATCTCTCACATGTATTTGTGTTTGTTGTGAGGAGGAGAGGGTTGTCTGTGTACATGAGACAATTGTAGCATTGTCTCAAGATACCCAGATTAACCAGCTGAATTGGAGAGGACGCCCATACTCTACCACTCGACATGCTAGAACAATATAAAGGAGTGCTGTGCCTTTAAGGGAAGTGGATATTCACAGGGGTGGTAGGTGGATGTAGTGCTTACTTAGTACGAGAGTGCTTACTTAGTAGAGAAGTTTTGAGAACAAGTGCTAGGCTTATAATATAGCGAGTAGTCTGATTATACTAAGAGTAGAGCTTCCTTAAGGGAAAATTTGAAGAGCAGACTTGGTGGAGCCAGAAGAAGTTTAACCTTGTTTAACCGGCGCTGTGCTATGCGCACAACCAAGCAAAGTCGTGCAAACGCTGATTTTAAACAGGGAACTACAAAAGGGCTAGAAATGGTCCAAAACAACCAATTACTACAGCTCTTGTGCTGAGGTCACTTCCTACAGGGACAGGTAGGCTGCTCAAGGCTCCCCACTCCCACTGGTGAGCAAAGAAACTTCCTTTTATCCAAGTAAGTTAATGGACAACACAGGAACTACACCACAGCCCAGAATACAGCAATGCCTGTAAACTGGTCTAAACTAGTCGAGGAGAGGCAGGAAAACAAGGATTATTTTTTTGTTTTTTGATAGAAACACACATAAAATGCAGAAACAGTGATAAATCAGTTACACAGGCTAGCACACTTTAGTGGGCAGCCTCAACAGTTAAATTAAACAAACAAACAAACTTTCGATCAAATTTGACTTAAAAGTAACTTTAAGTGCAGATTTTAAAATAATGCAGCAAACAGCTAAAAACAGTTTAAGCTTGTTAAGGGTAAGCTAGAGAAGCTATTCCAAGCAAAAAAATAGCAAAGATACTTAAATCCAGAAAGTAGTCACTTTTCTGAGTTCTCTGTAGCTAGGACCACTCTGCAGGACCACGAGGAGCTTATCTGAGTAGTATAGCCAGAAAAAACTGCCCAGAGGTGGATTTTAAACAGGGAACTACAAAAGAGCTAGAAATGGTCCAGAACAACCAATTACTACAGCTCTTGTGCTGAGGTCACTTCCTACAGGGCCAGGTAGGCTGCTCAAGGCTCCCCACTCCCACTGGTGAGCAAAGAAACTTCCTTCTATCCAAGTAAGGTAATGGACAACACAGGAACTACACCACAGCCCAAAATACAGCAATGCCTGTAAACTGGTCTAAACTAGTCGAGGAGAGGTGGGAAAACAAGGATTATTTTTTTGGTTTTTTTTGTTTTTTTTGATAGAAACACACAGAAAATGCAGAAACAGTGATAAATCAGTTACACAGGCTAGCACACTTTAGTGGGCAGCCTCAACAGTTAAATTAAACAAATAAACAATCTTTCGATCAAATTCGACTAAAAAGTAACTTTAAGTGCAGATTTTAAAATAATGCAGCAAACAGCTAAAAAAACAGTTTAAGCTTGTTAAGGGTAAGCTAGAGAAGATATTCCAAGCAAAAAACAGCAATGATACCTAAATCCTGAAAGTAGTCGCTTTTCTGAGTTCTCTGTAGCTAGGGCCACTCTGCAGGACCACGAGGAGCTTGTCTGAGTAGTATAGCCAGAATAAAATGCCCAGAGGCGGATTTTAAACAGGGAACTACAAAAGAGCTAGAAATGGTCCAAAACAACCAATTACTACAGCTCTTGTGCTGAGGTCACTTCCTACAGGGACAGGTAGGCTGCTCAAGGCTCCCCACTCCCACTGGTGAGCAAAGAAACTTCCTTCTATCCAAGTAAGGTAATGGACAACACAGGAACTACACCACAGCCCAGAATACAGCAATGCCTGTAAACTGGTCTAAACTAGTCGAGGAGCCGGCAAAACAAGGATTTTTTTTTGTTTTTTTGGTTTTTGATAGAAACACACAGAAAATGCAGAAACAGTGATAAATCAGTTACACAGGCTAGCACACTTTAGTGGGCAGCCTCAACAGTTAAATTAAACAAACAAACAAACTTTCAATCAAATTCGACTAAAAAGTAACTTTAAGTGCAGATTTTAAAATAATGCAGCAAACAGCTAAAAAAACAGTTTAAGCTTGTTAAGGGTAAGCTAGAGAAGCTATTCCAAGCAAAAAAACAGCAAAGATACTTAAATCCAGAAAGTAGTCACTTTTCTGAGTTCTCTGTAGCTAGGACCACTCTGCAGGACCACGAGGAGCTTGTCTGAGTAGTATAGCCAGAAAAAATGCCCAGAGGTGGATTTTAAACAGGGAACTACAAAAGAGCTAGAAATGGTCCAAAACAACCAATTACTACAGCTCTTGTGCTGAGGTCACTTCCTACAGGGACAGGTAGGCTGCTCAAGGCTCCCACTCCCACTGGTGAGCAAAGAAACTTCCTTCTATCCAAGTAAGGTAATGGACAACACAGGAACTACACCACAGCCCAGAATACAGCAATGCCTGTAAACTGGTCTAAACTAGTCGAGGAGAGAGTGGAAAACAAGGATTATTTTTTGTTTTTTGTTTTTTTGATAGAAACACACAGAAAATGCAGAAACAGTGATAAATCAGTTACACAGGCTAGCACACTTTAGTGGGCAGCCTCAACAGTTAAATTAAACAAACAAACAAACAAACTTTCGATCAAATTCGACTAAAAAGTAACTTTAAGTGCAGATTTTAAAATAATGCAGCAAACAGCTAAAAAACAGTTTAAGCTTGTTAAGGGTAAGCTAGAGAAGCTATTCCAAGCAAAAATACAGCAAAGATACTTAAATCCAGAAAGTAGTCGCTTTTCTGAGTTCAACAACATGATTTTTGTTACTACTGATGTTATGGATCTTTTCACTTCTATACCTCACAGAGAAGGACTTGAATTTTTGGAAGAAATATTGAGGAGTAGTAATGAGTTCAGTGAGAAAGAGATATATGTAATTTTGGTGTTGATGGAAATTGTCCTTAAGTATAATTTTATTTACTTTGAATGTGAATTTTTCAGGCAACTGAATGGTATAGCAATTGGTGCTATGTGTGCTTCTACTTTTGCTAACCTTGTGCTTTTTAGGTGGGAAAATAAAATTGTCTTTAACTCCGAATATAAAAGTTGTTGGACATTTACAAGTGATTTTTGGATGATATTTGTCTTTTCTGGGTTGAGAGTGAGGATAAATTCAGAGAATTTTTTGAATATATTTCCAACAGTACTGAATTTTTTAAATTCACTTACAAAATAGTTCATGGTAATATTGATTATTTAGATGTTAGTATATCAGTGGATAACACTAACAATAAATTTACATTTAGGAATACAGAAAAGACACTTATTGCAATTCCTTTCTGCACTTTAAGAGTGCACACCCATACTTTCAAAAAAAGGGTATTGTGAAAGGACAATACGTGAGGGGTAGCAGGATGACCTTGGAGGATAGTGATTTTCTGGAAGAAAGTGAATTGTTAAGGGTTATGTTTCTAGAAAGGGGATATCCTGAAACTTTACTAAAAGAAATGTTTAAAGAAGTCCTGGAACATAGAAAATATAGATTTGCACCAATTTTAGGCAAGGATGATTCAGCAGAAAGGAATTATGTTTTGAATAATGACTCAAAAGAAAGCTTTGATAACATCTTTGTATTATATTACAGTGGGGATGCCAACATAATAAAGGATTCAATTAAGGAGGAGTGGGACAGATATATTGGACATTCAGACTTGAACCTTGCCTTTGATGAACTCTTAAAATTTGTATTTAGGAAAGGAAGTATATTAAGAACAATTTAGAAGGCAAGGGTAGTCATAGTGTTAACAGAAAAGTGGGAACATACAAATCTGGTTCCTGTCCACAATGTCAGTATATAGCTAACACCTCTGAGATATACATTCCTAGTAGAAATAAGTTTATTACATCAGAGGTGTATTCTAATTGTGAATCTAAATGTTTAGTGTACATTGCAATATGCAACGAATGTGAAGGATTCTATGTCGGTAAAACCAAAAGATGTATCAAAAGAAGAATTCATGAACACACATATGAAATTAGAAAAAACAATACTAAGAATGCACTATACAAACATATTCAAGGATGTAACAAAGCCACTTTTGTTTTCTTTGTATTAGAAGTAGTAGAGGTGGATAAGAGAGGGAGGCCTTGGGAGACCAGATTAGAATATAGGTAAGTATTCTGGCAACTTTTTCTTGAAGCTAACAGGTGGCCAGGTATGAATGAGATGGTCTCCCTTGCCCCAGTTTTGAAATTAAACTAAGCTTTAATATATATATATATATATATATATATATATATATATATATATATATAAAAGCATCTATTTATTTCAAAGCATTTAACACTTGTAATGTCATGTATTTTTCTATATCTATTTATGATTTCACTATTGGTCTAAACATCCTAGATTTTATATCCTTGCATTTTATATTATGTATTTTATATTATGTATTTCATATTATGTATTTTATATTATGCATTTTTAACATTTTTACATTTTAATAGAAGTATATCAACAATGTGGGGCAAATATTACTTATGATACTAGTTTTTATTTATGAGGGGCACATTTATTTCTATTGATATTTATTAATTTTTAGAATTGTGTATTTTTTAATTTTAAGCATTTTACTGAACATGATTTACTATTTACTATTTTTGACTGGTGCAATCAAATACTTGCAATTAATGACATATGTACTTATAATTACAGTTAATTGGTTTTAATTTATTACACTATAAGAATGATTAGTGAACCATGATGCATTATCTGATGAAGGTACAGGCGAAAATGTACTTGTGTTCAGCATTAGTGGAGTATTTCAGATTTTGGTGCTCATTGAATAAACATGGTGTTTTGGGTTTATTGCTGTCTGAGTGCTTGTTTCTTTGTTATATGGTACCTTTAATCACTTTTTCCTCCCTTTGGAATAGTGCATAATATGCTGGAATAGGAAGTGGTGTGAGCAATGTACTGGTTACACTGAAGTGTTCTCATTCCAGTAACAAATACAGCTATGTCAGATATGAACAAAAGCATGTTATGACTCAGAGTGAACTGTATAACAGGCTACTCTTGACATACGAAGGTGTGACAGTAGAGTATCAAGCACACAAATCTTCAGACACACTGCTTATTCATATCTATACATAATGTTCACAAACTGCAGTACTTCCTTGCATACCTCTAAGTTATTGTAATCAAATCTGATGCCAGTGTACCTCAAATACAATTGTTGCTCCCTTCTCTAAGCACATATCCCATCTACAAACTGCCATTGGCATCTCAAACCAAGCCCCTTCCTAAACTGTCTCAGCCGTGCTATTTCATTCTCATACTTGTGACTCAGATAACCCACTTCATAAACTGGCTCAACCCTGCTCATCTTCATACTCAGCCAGTATGAGAAATTGATGTAAACCCCATCCTGAAATGCCAAAGTCATGCAGTCCTATACAGCCACTAAGTTCTTAAGCTCTTCAACAGACACACCCAAAGGGCTCACACAGCCATCACAACTGAAGCAATTCAGCCACTTTCTTTCAGACCAGATGAGTCCAACATCTTGACTCTGGGACAGGTTATCAGTCCCTCCTGTTTTATAATTAATATATACTTAACAAAGGGTATCATATTAATATATATGTAGAGTGACAGTAGCAGATATTATCTGTTTGCAATTACCAGAAGTCTAGAAAGCAATTAACAGTCCAAGCAAATCTTTCAAATAGCATTGCAGTTTTGTACAGGCCTAAGTTAAAGACACCCAATAATTATGACTAACCAGCCACCAGGCACTAATAAAAAACAAGCTGGACAGTCATTTTGTAAAGGATCATCCAGAATTTTATTGTATGATGTCTTTGATAAGATACTGATAAGATTAACTAAAGCACATTATTAAATGGCTGTTGTTTTCCAATTAAGTCAGCTCAACACAAGTGCCTCTTTTCAGGATGACCTTGAATCATTCCATGTTTATGGATATACTCAGTGTCATCATTTACAGATGAAGACAGAGAGATTAAAAACCAGCAACATTCATTCTGAAGTCGTAGTCATAGCCTTATCCTCTTTGTACTATGCTGCCAGCTTTAAGAATATCAACCTAGAACTCTCCTGAAAGCTTAGCATTGTACATGAACATGTGAAATAAAGCCAGAAGATATAAATCTGAAGCTTAGACAGTCTGTCAGTCAATTAACATCTTTATACATTATTTTAATGTCTCCTCAGCTGTTTTGGCTTTATTAAGCATATAAGCAGATAACAATGAGCATTGTTTTATGAGTTAATTTTCTCCCGACACTTGCCTTCCCCAGGAGTCTAAAGCAATTAGAATGACCACCATTTACTCCTGGTTATGTAAGACCATGCAGTAGTTGCAGAAATATCTAGAAGAAGGTCAAAGTTACATCAAAAATTTTGATGTCACAGAGATTGGATAAACAATACACAATGACACAATGGGGGAATATATGTATGGCTCCCAAATATGCAACAGTCTTGAAGATTTAAGATCTTTGCTTGGAAGTGGTTACAGAGGTATTTTTATACCCCAAGCAGATTCAAAAGAAATTTTCCTCAGGTAGACTGTAAATGCTAGACGATATGGAAGAAAGAGATAATTGGGAACATAGTTTCTGAGAGTATAATTAGTTGGCAGACTTTAAAAATTCCCTGCAGACTACTCTAACAGAAATACTGGTGAGCAAATTGGTGTAACTAAGGAAATGATTTTTTGAGCTATGATATGAAATCAGAATTGCCAAGACAAAACTTGCTGAGTTTATTTCTGGTGGCTACTAAAAAAACAATTACTAGAAAATGGAAATCAAAGTCTAAATCAATTGTACTAGAAGTAGTGAATATAGTAACAGAGATAAACAGCCAGAAGTGGGATCTTTAGAAAAGGGTAGGAGCAAATTTCATAGAAAAAAATGGGAATTGTGGGAACAATACTTACAGAATAATGCTTTGGAGGAGGAATGAGGTTTAATTGAAAGTAGGAATTTAATGAGTTTTGTAATGTTTGACTGACAATGACTGGATAGATTCTAAATGATGCATAATGTTTTCAATTGAAATATATTGTTATGGTTTGTTTTAATTTATATAAATGTATGATTGCTTATGTCATAAGTAATTATTTAATAAAAATGTTTTTTGTTTTAAAAAAATCTCATTTTTAACCCTGTGCCTTTAACATGTTTTTTCTCTTCAATGTCACTCTACTTAAAGAAAGATATGCAACCACTGTACAGAAGGCACATCTGTTTTCATGTTATTATAATTCTACCAGGTACCAGTGAGACCACAGAAAAATTGCAGGTTGTACCTTAAATCTGATTCTTTACTTAAAAAGGACTCAGCAGTTTCCACACCACAGACTGCTACAGCTCTTGGATGAGAACTCAATGTGTACTAGCTGTTTTATGACTGTGCTGCAATAGTTGCTAGATTGATAACTGTTAACCTTCTAATATAAGATAATGTAAAAGGGAACATTCTACTATACAGAAATCAAATTGATGGGATCCATAGTAATTCCATTAATTACAGAACTTCAAAAACAAAGTCAACAACATACAAATTTAACTTCAAACAGATGACAAAGAAATTGCAGGGAGAAAGCCAGCCTGCATATCCACAATCCTTCATTTTTAAATATTGTGACTCAAAAATCATGCAACCTTGATAGTACATTCTTTGATCTCACGGTTAACATTGCATTGTCATTGATGAAAACAGGACTCAATTAAACCTAATCAACCAGTGCTAATCTTAAGTTAGATTATATAAGTCACAAAACACAAAAAAATCACAAAAAAGGTTGTTAAACAACCTACAATATCTCTGTAAGCACTAATGTTAGACCCATTCTCTCAGCAGTAGTTTGTGTGTCCACCCGTGAGCTTTCTTATAAGGTTAGGCAATTATGTCTATGTTATTTGATACCTGTAATATTTAGAAAAATGTTATAGAGTTGGAAATATAAATGAATAGCATAAGAACAACAATTAATACCAGAGGTCAAATGTGAGTGCAGTTATGTTGCCCATCATATAAGCTTTAATGAGGTCTTTCAATAGCTTGTATGTAGCAGAGTTTTGGAATTACTAATACAAATCTGAACAGCATACCTCTCAACATGGAAACATGAAAAATCTGGACAAAGGCCCATGAAAAGTAGGTACAATTGGACAAAAATCTGTACACTGATTAACAAAAAAATTGCATACATAATTAGGTAACCTCACACACTCCCAGTGGAATTGTGGGAACATACAACAACAACAACAACAATGAAATCAAGTTGGACAGTTTGTTGTAAGAGTTTAGGAGTTGATTTTATTGGTAAATGCTCAGGGTGTCCAGCTTTTTACATAAGAAGGACTACCTGAAGCTTAGAAAAATATATTAAAGAACATTTTTATTCTATCAAAACCAAAGATTCTAATAATGCCTTATACAAGCATTCTTTGACTTGTGAGAATTATAAAAAGTGTCTTTTCTCTGTAATAACACAAGTACCAATGGATATGAGTGGAATGTGTTACAAAAATAAGTTAGAAACCATTGAAACAGAATGGCAACTAAGACTTAATGCAAATAAGTTACCAGGTCTAAATAAGACCATTAATATTAAATATTTTTGAAACAGCAACATTGAAAATTAAATAATAAGGGCAGTAAAAGTTAGTTGATTTAAGGTTTTCTGAGTGGAATGTATTTTACCACAGGTTGTTCAGAAGACTGTCTTTATTTATTACTATTTTTAGGTAGTTCTTAAATGTTGATTGAATGCCAATTAAATTTTATTGATGGCTTGATTTTATTTAACTAATCGTTGTTTAAAAGCCAGTGGTGTGTATTCAGAAATGTATTTATATTTTTTTGAAGAAGTCATTGAAGACAAAAGCATGATATTAAAGTTTATTAATGCCAAAGATGAACTATGTGTTTTTTCTCCTACCATTCCTACTGTTTAAGTGGTTTTCTGGTTACTAGCATCATAAGCCTGGAAGCTGGAAGCTGGAAAAATTATCTTAGCCATCAAGTATATTCAAAATGAAACCCTCTTACTAAATTATTTTATTTTGCTTATTTGTTTCTTTTTAATCTTTTTATTATGACTGTTAGTAAAATCTGCAAAGGGAAACTAGACAGACAATGCTAGGAAACACAGAGGCACACTGTTCAGCTAAACAGTCTACCCAGTTACTTTCCCATTTTCTGTCTGTGTATATGCTATGCATTTCCTATATGAAGTCCTTGTCTTACTTACTGATTTACTTCTCAGGCTCTTTCTATTGGCTCATATCTATTAAATTAACTATTTATCTGTATTTAATTTTCTACTGTACTGGTTTTGTCATTGCATATGATTTGTTTTTTCCTGCATCTCTCTGAGCACTATAATTTTAATCACACAGACTTTGTCTGAAATTGATTCACTTGGGCAATACGCTACCTTGTTAATCAAACTTTAAATAACTAATTAATAGTAATCTATGGCTAGACGAAGACTGAACTCTCATGCTTCGGCCACCTGAGCTTCAACCTACCAGCGATCAGAGTTCCTCTGTAGGAAATGACTATCAGCAAGTTCTGCCAGCAGTGTTGCTCTTTTGAGGGAAATTTGTCACTTATTTTGAGTTGGTGCAATCAAGGAGTTGCTATTTATAAATATGGGTTCCCTTCAAATCACTGAACCTTTAAAAGCTCAACCTTCATATGGCCGAGACCATATGATCTAACTTTTAAAGGTTCAAATGGTCTGAATGGAGATCTCCATACAGCGTGGAATGGGAAGATTTCCCTTTTCCACAATGCAGTGCGATCTTGGAGTTGGTATATTTAAATAGCAGGGCGTGGGGGGGGGTGCAGCTAGAAATATTTCATTTATTTTTTTTGTTTGTTTTATTTATTTATTTTTTTAACATATTCAAACTTTTAAATGTTTGATCATATGGTCTCGGCCATATGAAATTTGAACATTTGAAAGCTCGATCATGTAAAGTAGCCCCATAAATATATATATATAAATATATATATATATATATATATATATATATATATATATATATATATACAAACACACACACACACACACACACACACACACACACACACACGCATATTTATTTTGGCTGTTTATTTTGACATATACACTTCTTCAGGGATACCAGTTCTCAGCATGTTCAGTTTCATTCCCTCACAGTACAGTGGAAGCCTAACTAACCATTCCATACATGTGCCTACAAATATGTATGTATGTATATATATATATATATATATATATATATATATATATATATTCATATAAATTACCATAGCTTATCTTCAGAGAAATAATATGTATAATCAGCAGTTTGTCTTCCCTTCCATGTTACACAATTGCAAATCATTAAACCAGAAAAGGTTTATTTTATAATTAAAAAAATTGTAAGTGAAATTAAGAAAACTTTTAAATTCATTGTTGTTGTTTCCAGGGCAAGCCACCCAGTAGTGTAAACCTTGGCTTGAGATGATTGTCACTGTTGAAGTGACACCCCAACCCCATGTGTAAAATGGGAAAAAGGAGTTGAGGATGGATGGATTTATATTTGAGATTTTTTTTTTGACATTGTTTTTAAATATTTATATTTTATATTCAAAGTATCTCAGCATAACTACATTTTCATTACTCCGTGATTGCAGACTTCTGTTTAATTTTTTTTATGAAGAATAATTTTAAGACTTCAATTCAGGTTGGATGAAAATACATATCAATACATTATCTGAATTATCCATACTGAATTAGTTTAGAAGGCTTATATTTAGATATTCAACTAAATAACAGTAACAGTGTATTTTAAATGCTTGTCAAGATTCTAACTTGAATGAAACAAAATGTTTTTAGAAACTGCATCATTGCTGTCTTGTGTTTAATTGACCAACACTGTGTTTTTTATTGTATTGATATGACCACTGCATTTATTTATTTATTTATTTGCATTTGTTTGCCAGGGTGAGCCCTTTTTCAGTAGAGGCCCGATTAGAAAAGCTCCAAAAACAAACAATACGATAAAGCTACAAAATCAAAATACAGAAATCAAGCAGCGATAGTACAGAACACTACATTACAGAATAAGTGATACAATAAAATAGATAATACTAGTTATACATATGTTAGATTTTAAGTATGCAAGCCAAACAAGAATACAGTTGATGACATGGGATTATAGTGAATGTGTGAACAATACAGTATTGCAGTTTTGCAGTAGAGCGGAAAAGAAAAAGGGCAGCAGATTAAATATTCTGAAAGTAAGGTATAGCCTTAGACTCAAGAATTAATAGAAGATATGGTAAGTAATTGATACAGTAGATTGTGTGTGACTGGGTGGCACATGTTGGACTTAGTAAGTTGGAAGCACTGAATGTATATATGAGAAGTCTGAGCCATAAGTGAGATGGAGAGGAAAAGTAGGGGGCTAGGAATATTGTTCTTTTTTTTTTTTTTTTTTTTTTTGTAGTCAGTGCTGGTGCATGTACATAGCCAGTGGGAGAACAGGTACTGTTTCAGCAAAGTCTTAAAGCATTCAGAGTTGCTAGTAGACCTAATTGAAAGAGGGAGAACATTCCATAGTTTAGCTATAGCATATGGATAATGCATTTGCCAGGCAGAAAGATTAGGTTTTATTACATTAAGGAGCATCTGACTGACTGATCTCAGAGGTCTATTGGGGTGATATGTGGTGAACATAGAGGAGAGGGCAGGTAAACTAGAAGGCTTATAGATTAGTTTATGATCTGTGGTTAGTTGCAGGTATTTTAGATGTTGGGAAAGTTTTAGACAGTTTAGACTTTGGAGAGATATGCAGTGGTGGGTGGAGTGTTTGGCGCTGGTTACAAATTTTGTGATTTTATTGTATCATGAGTCCAGTTTGGATTTAAGAGAAGATTGTATATTAGTAAAGAGAGGTGCACCATAGAGCAAGGATGGAAGTAAAAAGGAAGAGGTAAAGGATAGTATTGCTCCATTGGTGAGGAAGTGTTTGTGCTTGTACAGAATGCTTAGTTTCTGATGTTTTTTTTTTTTTTTTGAAGTTTGTGTTAAAATGCTGGTGGAAAGTTAGGTACTCATCTATGATGACCTCTAGAAGTTTGGTATATGGGACTACTTTCAGGCAAGTGCTGTTGAGTGAGTTGATAGTAAATTCAAGTTTTGGTTAGGTGTGTTGTTTTATTGGGGGTGAATAATGTAAGTTTGGTTTTATTAGCATTTAGGGCTAAATGGTTATTATACATCCAGGTTTCAGTGCAGGTGAAGGCATGCTGTGCGAGTGTAAGTAGTTCTGAAGTAGACTTGGCCATGCAGATGAGTTTAAAAACCAGGCTAGGGTGGGGGAAGATATGCGTATATTGGAGAATTTGGTCAGAAGAAGTGGGTGGGAGACAGTATTGAATGCCTTGGAAAGGTTAAGTAATAGTGAGGAGACAAGGTAGTCTGAGTCTCAAGCATGATTGACTGTGTCCAAGAAAGATATAAGAGCAGTGGTGGTGTTATGACTAGGCCTAAACCCATGTTAGTTTGGGGAGAGGAGGTTGTGGTGTAGTAGGTAGCAGTTGGCTATGGATACATTTTTCCAGAATTTTAGAGATGGGAGAGAGGATGGCAATTGTACAGAAGTTAGTTATATACTTATTGTTTCCACCTATGTGGAGAGTGAGGATAAATTCCTTTTTCCAGATGGTAGGAATGAGGGACTCTTGAATGGATCTGGTTAGTAGTATACTAATGGGATAGGCTATAGCGTCTGCTGATTTTTGGTGGAATTCTGGTGGTAAATTATCTGGAGCATTTGTTCCAGGTTTAAGTTTAAGCAGGAGTTTTTTTTATGGTGGAAGTAGGTATAGGTACAAGAGAGAAGTTTGATCTTGTTGTAGCAGATGGGTCTGTGGGCAGTCAGTTGATTAGTGGCAAGTTGGCAGGAAGACTGACTATACTGTTTTTAAAGAATGAGTTAAAAAGTGAGTCAGTTTCCGCTGGAGTCATGTTTGGATCGGGGAAGAATTATCGCTTTTTCATGGGTATAACAGAGAGTTTATGGACCTCCAGAACTTTTTAGGATTTTGCATATGGTCATTTTGCAGAGTAATGTAGTAGTCTTGTTTGTTTTGATGACAACTCACTTTACTCGATTATGCAGTTGTTTGTATTGAGTGAAGTCTGCAGAGTTTTTACTTGTATACCATAATTTCCTGGCCTTATCCCTTGCTTTCATAAGTTGTTTGTTGGATTTGATATGCCAACTGGCTTGGTTGGCTTTCACTCTCCTATGTCAAAGAGTAGCAAGATTGTCTAGTACATGGAGGAATGTTGAATTAAAAAATTCAACAGCATCATTCAGTGGTAGGACTTTAAGTGGATGCCAGTTGATATTTTGTAGGGTATCATTAAAGGTAGTTGGGCAGAAGTGGGATATATCTCTGGTATACTTAGTGTGGTGTATATTAAGCACTGTAGTTGGTTTGTGAATTATGTATGCCGGTAGGCGATCACTAATGCTGTTAGGTAGAGTTCCAGTGGAGGAGATTTTACTAAGGTCAGAGACAAGGACCCAATCTAATATTGAGTCATTAGTTTTGTTGGGTCTACTTATGGCAGTAATGAGTTGGGTGTACTTAAATAGGTTGAGGCTGTTTGTTGGGTAATGATGTAGGATGTCTAACCAGTTAATATTCACATCACCAAGTATGATTATTTCATTCTCTATATTTTTGGATGACCAGGCTAATATTTCTTCAAGTGCTAGGATATTGTTACCTGGGGGGATATATGTGACCATAATGCAGATGCTTGAGTTGTTATTCATTTTCAAGTAGGATATTAGTATTTCAGCTGTAGAAAATGTGGGAGTGGGTTTGTTATATGGGACTATATTAAAAGTATTATGGTATAGGAGAGCAATGCCCCACCTTTTTTCTGGGCCTATCTGTTCTCAGGCAAAAGAAGCCTGATGGGAGGAATTCAGAATTTTTAATATAAGGTTTTAGCCAAGTCTCAGTTGCTGCTAAAATATCTGGTTTATGGTGTTCAGTCCAGGCATGGAGGTATGGAATTGTGTTTCTGATGCTTTGGAGGCTGATGGTAGTGAAGTTAAGGGTATTGTGACAGTTCTTTTGATAAAGAGGGGAGTGGGTGGGTGGGTCCAGGATTGGGGTGAATGTCACCACATAGTATTAGGTTGTGGTGAGTGTGTATGGGATTAGTGGGTTGTAATTTTTTTCTTTGTGTTGCATTCATATATGGAAGTTAGTTTTATTTTAACTTTTACATGTAAGTTTAGAATGTTTAGCTTTTTAATGAGGGGGTGTTACATACAGATAGGGTGCTATGTCAGAGAAGTGATTGACTTTGGGCAGAAGAGTGGCAGTTATGTGAATAGGCTTGTAATATTCATGTATGGTTTCAGAAAAAAAAGAAGCTGCAGAAAGAGAAAGGACAGAGAGAAGGTAAGTAGTACTAAGTTGATGATGAATGGAATATTGTGATGGAGGGGTATGTATGGTAGTGAAGAGTAAGATTTAATTGTAAGATAAACTGGACCATGAAGACAGTGTAGTGGAGTATAGAGGGATGTGGTGTGAGATGGTCAATTATATAATTAGTGAAATGGGGGGTGTAGTGGAGAATGAATTAGAAGAAGGTTATGATTGGGTGAGCAGTAGAGGTAGGTAGAGCTTTGGTTAGAAATAATGTAATTGATGTGGGGGTGGGTGGGAATAGGGGTGGGGTAGGGGAGTGGAGTGATCCCGAGAGAAGCAAGGGTGAATGGAATAGGTAGATCCAGGAATGAACACAGGAGTGGCAGATCACTATGCTTCAAAAAAACTATCAATGCGACTTGCACTTAAATTTATCAATGAGTAATACAGTGTTTAGAGTAGAGAGACTAGGTGAGTAAGGACAAATGTTGACAATGTATGGAGTGAGCCCTTGGTTTAGAAAAGAGAGGAAACAGGCAAGAAAGTATTAGCCTTTAGCACACTTTCCTGAAGTTAGTTAGGTACCAAAGTGATACAGAGACTAGGGAGAAAGATACATACTCAGTAGGTATTGAAGAACGGTGGTGGTGGTGGGTTTTGGTGAGCCAAGAAATACATGTGCATGCCACAGTCTAGTTTAATTTGAAAAAAGACAAAAAAATACTTTTAACACCAGGTGAAGAAGCAATTGGGACACATAAGTATAGCTTGTGATGGTGTTTATTTTTCTCCCATCCTTGGCTAGAGAACAACAGTTCTTGTATCAGTTTCAGGGCCAGTAGATAGAATTCCAGCCAGGTGTGTTGTGGGGGTTTGAGGTCACTTTTCCATGTAGGTGGCTACTGTAAAATAGAAGAGAGATATAATGACAGTAAGACAGTGAGCTTAGGGTGGTAAACAATTCTATAGAAGAGAGAAATCAATGAAGGGGCAGAAAAAGTGAAATAGAAGGCAGAGGATTGAAAAAGAGAGAGAGACAGTGAATGTTAAAGGCTGGAGGGTGAGAGAGAAAAAAGGTAGATGGTCTGGAGAGAGGACTGCCAGGTTTTCAAGAAGCAGTAGAAAGGGAAGAGAAGACTAGTGAGGCATGAGGAACAAGAAAGGAGAGCAGCTTAGTTTACAGCACAGATTTGGAGAGAGGGGCCTTCAAGTAGGCACTGGGAGGGGAAAAATGCAAGATATGGAGACTGACATTTTTTCCTTTATGAAGCTTGCAGTGATGAGCAAAGGTTTGATCCTAGTATTTGAAATAATTTAAATTATGCCACCATGTATGCAATTGAAATTAAACTGAGGAATTATTAATGGCAAGACCGCATTGCATCCAAGCCAACACAATTTACCTTCCCAGTATAATGTGCAGTATTGCTAATCAGATATGAATGCAGTCAAGCTAGCATGCATGATGAGGAGCCTCACATCATGGCCAAAGGTGAGATCTAAGGCTTGACTGTGGTAAGCCACATTATGGCCCCATCTAAATACAAGCAGGTGAAGTATACAATGATGGTACACAAGCACCCCCAGTACTTAATGCAAATGTGAGTGCAAATTTGTTTAATGTTCATGTAATTAACAGCTGAAAATGCATACATAAAGATATGTGCAATGGAAATGCAAATAAAGATACTGAGGCTGGAGTGTAAGTTATACTATATAACAAAATGGTCTGGACACACAGAAAAGCTATAAATAATTTATTCCAAAATGAATACAAGCACTTTCACCCTGCCGTAGTGCTGGTCTTTTTCAAGTAAAAGCAAATACAAATAAAGAGCCAGTATAAATACTCTCCCCTTAAAAAGGTGCCAAAAATCTCTATTCAAGGGCAGGCTTTTTAGAAGTAGGAACACCATTGAACAAGTTAATGTGGATGACACTAGAGGTTCTGACAATAACCCCAATGAGGAAGTGGTTAATGAAATTCTGGAAGGGGACAACCAGCGCAACCCTATAGGGGATAGTAATATCAATAGCCCTGACCCGGAGGTTAGGACTCTTAACCCTTTAGATCCAAAAAAGGTTTGGATCTTATAGCCCCTTTGGGGGGGGGGATGATGAAGAAGGTGCTGAACAGGATTTTTCTACAGGGAAGGGGAAAGGAAAAAATCCCAGAAAAATCAAGAAGAAAGGGAAGGTATAATATTTGACGAAGGCGGGGTAACTTTAACATATAAGGGTTTTAAGATTTTTAACCTAAGTGGGATTGAAATTAAACCAGAACATTTTCATCTGTTTATCAAGGGCTTTAAATTTGTCCCTACCAGGGGCCTAGATGTTAGTGATGTCATTTTAGAATTAAAACACTTTGTTAGAAAAATCTATTTTTCTCTTATCTTTGAGCAACAACATATCACTAGGGATGAGAATTTTAGACAGGCAAGTACCTACACTCCACCTCTGCATCCTGCCCTACAGGTTTTTGAAGCAGCATGTACTTCTGATATTTACAGACTCAGTATGGACCAAAAAAGTAAGAAAAAATTTGGTTACACAGCTAATTTAACTTCAGGAGAAAAAGAAATATTGAAATGAACTGTGTCAGGATAAAGAAATTTGAATCATGAAACCAGACAAAGGGGGAGGAGTTGTGCTTGTGAATGCTTTAGACTATTGAAATAAAATATTGGAGATGCTGTATGATAACATTATCTATGTTCCAGTTTCTATTAATGAAAAAAATATCTCTTATAGGAAAATTGATTTAATTATTGAGGAATTGATACTGGAAAACAGATTAGATCTAAAGGTAGGGGATTTTGCAGAACAAGAAACCTAGGATGGCATCTTTTTTTGCTGTTCCCAAGATTCACAAGAGTACTATAGACCCCCCTTATAGATCCATTGTTGCTTGTGAGGAATCAAAAACATATCCCATAGCTACTTTTTTGGATTTTTCTTTAAAGCATCTAATAAATGATTACGAACATCTATTGAAAGATTCGTGGGACTTTCTAAATAGTTTGACATCCACCACAGTCAATTGTGAAAATTGTTTTTTGACCATTGATGTGGTTGAACTTTTTTCATGTATTCCAGTAGAAGAAGGTTTAGATATGTTTACGGAACTATTAAGCGAGAAACAGTCCATTTGTAAGGTTGATGTAGACATTTTAGTGGAACTTATGAGAATAGTATTGGAACACAATTTTATATATTTTAAAGGGGATATCTTTAAACAGATCAAAGGTGTTGCTGTGGGGGCAGCCTATGCCCCCATATATGCTGACTTGGTTCTACTAAAATGGGAAACCAGTTATATTTTTGGTTCTGATTATTGGAAGTACATCAAACTATACAGGCATTTTCTGGATGACATTTGTGTCATTTGGGAAGGTCCTGTAGATTAGTGGTCCCTTTCATAAATGATTTAAATTCAACTACAGATTTTCCGAGGTTTACTTATAAAATGAATCCTAATAAAATGGACTGTCTGGATGTTAGGATAGAGAAATCTGAGGGTAAGTTAAAATCCAAAATACATCGTAAATATACTTTTAGTAACTCATATCTTCCATACACGAGTGCACACCCCTGGAATCAAAAAAGAAGTATATTAAAAGGTCAGATGGTCAGGGCGGCCAGAATGACCTCGGATAGACATGACTTCTTAGCTGAGATTGAATTAATTTCAGAGTTTTCAGAGACAGGGGTTATCCAGAAGACTTGATAGTTGAAACACATTGGAAATTACTAACGGATGGGGTGTAAAATATGCCCCCTTGTTAGGTAACACTCAATACACCTTAAAGATTAAAAATGATGCAGAAAATAATTACAGGAGAGCACTGGTAGTTCAGTACAATAGTTTTTCTGGTGAAGTTAAAAGGATTTTAGAGTCTAATTGGAAGATGCTTAGGCACAACCAAGAAATTGTAGATAGGGTGGGTAATTCACCCTGTTTTGTTTATAAGATGGGGGTGAATTTGAAGAAAATGTTTGAAATGAACAAAAAGGTAGTTGCAAAAGAATCAGTGGTAGGGACCAAGAAATGTGGTAGGTGTTCTTACTGCAGGTACATTATTGACAAAGAACAAATAATTTTGGAGAACAACATGAATAGTACAACAATAATCTTTGGGAGAGGTAATTGCCAGACCAGGGGCATTGTTTATTTAGCCATCTGTAGGGATTTCCCCAGTTTTTATGTAGGTAAATCTGAAAGGGCATTAGGTAAGAGAATATATGAACATACTTACAATATAAGAAAGAAAAATATGAATAATGCACTTTACAGGCACCTACAAGTTGAAACAACACATAAAGGGTTTAGGTTTGGAATTCTTGACAAGTGGTAGCTGACCCCAGGGGAGGAGACTGGGAAAATTGGTTGTGTTGTAGAGAGATCCATTGGCAGATTAAATGGAATACAACCAGTTACCTAGAGCTTAATGATCACATTTCAATTAAGCCATATTTAATTAAAAAAGCAAAAAAATTATAGTACCCCTTACATAGTGGTATTCTGTTATTGGAAATTGGAAATTCATATTAATTGCTTTGGGTGATTACAATATATGTTTATATAATTTTGGATAAGTTTCAACAACAACATTTTGTTTGTTAGGATATTTTATGACAATGAATGATGTACATATATTTATACAAATATTTATATATATTTTTATATATATTTTATGTTTTCATATATTTGCTATGCATCATATTTATTGTTATTATTTTGTGAAATTACACCTAGAGTAATTTATGTGGGTAGAAATGGAATGTCTCTTTAAGAGATTTTTGGCGCCTTTTTTAAGGGGAGAGTATTTATACCGGCTCTGTATTTGTATTTGTTTTTACTTGAAAAAGCCCAGCACTGCGCCGGGTGAAAGCGCTTGTATTCATTGTGGAATAAATTATTTATAGCTTTTCTGTGTGTCCAGACCATTTTTTCCCCTTTTTTGGAGTTATTAGTTTTATGGTCTGTGTTTTCCACGTTTTGTTTTGTTATACTATAAAAAAAATCAGGGAGATGAAAAACTTAAAGTGCATATGGAATTGTGGAACAAAACATTAGATGAAAGGTTAGACAAAAGAAGCAGCTATGACAAGATGATAGTTTTGAAGAATTTAAAGTATACACAGGAGGTGTAGGATGTATAGTAAAATAATATAGTAACATGCCATACCTGACAACGTCAAAGTGTTATCCATCGACCTTTACTATATTGTGAAGGTTATCAAAAAAATGAATATATGTTATCCTGTGGGGAGGGGTGGTCATTGCAGCAATTCAGTCCATGTCACTATACCCACAGTGTATTGGCAAGGTGAGACACTGCAGAAATCAGAGTGTAACAGGTCATAAGACTTGTACTTCAGAAATGTGTTACATGTGCAAATGGATTGCAAAAAAAAAAGATAGCTCTCAAGTGAACTGATCCCCAAATTCCCACATTACATGCTTTTTAGGACTGCATTAGTAAGGAGAACCACAGCAGCAGTCATGGATCAAGGGCCATAAGGCACATTAAACAGCACGTGGCTCCATCAAAGAAGCTAGAATAATGGCAACAACTTTGCTTTATTTCATACTGGAATCCTCAAAG
Source organism: Protopterus annectens (assembly GCF_019279795.1). Lineage (NCBI taxonomy): Eukaryota > Metazoa > Chordata > Ceratodontiformes > Protopteridae > Protopterus > Protopterus annectens. Next base: position 1,647,095,439 of record NC_056739.1, on the reverse strand, counting down.
CTTAGCACAGTTGCACAGATGATTAATTAGTGCTTGCCACAGATTTACCATCATTTTAGCCATTAGAAGCCCATATCCCAAACTGCCCATGTCAATAATGGCAGAAGAATCCAGAAAGATAATTATGTTAGAAATTGCCAACATCCCTTGCATAATGTACACACTCGTATGATTGCTTAGGGGAACTGAACACATGACAGCACTAAAAGAAAAGCACATATGAATGGAATGAACTCCTGCTTATATTACTATTATGTTCCAGATCATTGTGTAAGCAGGACATGCCACAGAAGCAGTAGATGAAAAGTGGACTGGAAAACACATTTTGGGAAAAGGAATACATAAGAAAGAAAATGCACATATATGTTTTAGATCCCTTGACTTTCTTTATAAATATATATATATATATATATATATATATATATATATATATATATATATATATATGAAGCCAAACAGTATATTAGCAAATCATGTCACTGAAGCACCCATAAAAAGGTGACTGGAAAAAGCATTTCAAAAGGATGGAACACATGATAGCAGGCTAAACAAAATGCACATACTTGGGTTTGAACTCCTTCCTTGTTTAATCATATTCAACAAACCAGTGTACTAGAAGGACATGCCATAGAAACAGTTATAGAAAAACAGACTGAAAAAAAAACATGTTCCATCTGAGGGGTACACATGATAGCAGAAGAAACAAAATCCCATCCCTTGGTCTGAACCCCTGACTTTCTTCAAGTATACATTTACCAGAACATATTCGCAAGGCATACCAAGGATGCATTCATAATAAAGGTGATTGCAAAATAAATTTCATATGAATGGTACACATGATAGCAGGAAAAATGCATACAAAGTGGTTTAATCCCATATCTTTTCTTAGTAATATTATATATACTTTGCCATTAGCCAAGGAAGTCACAGAAGAATGTACACTTAAGACATCTGAATATGCATATTTCAAGGAAATGATAGAAGAGTGTCGAAGAGTGAAAAATGAGAAAAAAATGAACATTGTAATACTGAAAAACTGAGTATTAGCAAACAGCACACAACAATAAGGGGATCAAAACAAACCCCTACTGTACTGACAAATTGCACACAAAAGACAAATTGCAACATACACACACTATGTTTACTCATTACCTAGATGCATTTTACCTACTTAATGCAAAGCATGGATTAGTCATGAGTTAGATTGCTGCAATGTATGACTAAAGGGATTTGGACATCTGCCTGTTTAAATCACATTCTCTTGACCTGTGCAATAGCTACTAACACCACAGAAGATATAACAGTTGTCAGATAATACATATTTGAAAGGAGATTATCAGCGGTGTGTGTGGATGAAATTAATATACTTTACATCGTATTTCTTCACTAAGTTATCACTGCACGATGTAGAATGCTATCCATACTGCTATAACATCCATCTCATTGAATTGGAATGCCCACCTCCCAGCCTAAGTCACATTTCTTTGACCTGTCTACTAGCTACTGATGCCAAGGAAGAAATTATATAACAACTTTCAGAAAGCGCATATTAAAATGGATATTAGTAAGTAACAGTGTGTGTGTGTGTGTGTGTGTGTGTGTGTGTGTGTGTGTGTGTGTGTGTGTGTGTGTGTGTGTGTGTGTGTGTGTGTGTGTGTGCATGTGTGTGCGTGTGTGTGTGAAAATGAGCAGAATTAAATGGGACTACAGCATTTAGGAGATCTAAATCCCACATCTCTCAAACTGGTAAAACCAAGTAGTATATCTTACATCATATTTGATTGCTAAGTGAATATTGCATGATACACAATACTATTCATACTGCTACAACATCTGCCTCATCAGATTGGAACCCCTGCCTGCCTAAGTCACATTCTCTTGACATGTATACTAGTTACTGATGCCACAGAAGATGCTGTACAACAGCTGTCAGAGAGCTCACATTTGAATTGATATCATCAACAAAGTGAGTAAATTAATATAAGCAGGGCTGAAAGGGACTACAGCACTTTGGGGATCAAAACTCCAAACCTGGCAAACACCCAAGTAGTACACTTTACATCAAGTTTGCTCTATGAATCATTAATGCATTATACACAGTTATATTCATACTCATACAATGTCCACCTCATCAGATTGCAACCCTTGACTGCTTAAGCCACATTATATATGAGTTACTGATGACACAAAAAAGTTGTACAACTAACTGAACAATGTTAAACAGACTCCAGGAATCAGAGATCCCAACTCTCCAAATAATTTAATAGCAAGTTACTCATCACTATAGGGCAGCAATGATCCATGAAAGGTATTACACATAAAGTAATCATGCTAAGATGTATTACTGTCATTACTTCTTTGTATCAAACATCAGTGGTAAGCTCACACACACGATGGTCATCAAAACAGCAGTGATATGTTGATGTTGATAATTCTGATGAAAGGTACACTTTAGTGGAATGGCATCTCTGCCCATGTAATTGATATGCTGCAGGTCAATGAGGTATGTTGCAAAGCCACAGAAATTCTAAAATGCATATGTCTGACAACTTATATTTGCACTGAATGTTCCCGGTCCCCTTCAATAACACACATTACACCAAATGACATTTGACGACCTTTATTAAATTTCCATAACATAGCTTTGATCACCAACTTTATTAATTACAACTATTCATGATACAATTGATTCTAAACACAGCATAACATCCTTGTAATGTTAATCAGGGAAGTGTAACTACTAACCCTGCCCCAGTAAGCAGCATCCATACCTCTACTCACTTACTTTACTTAAGAAGCAGCATCCCATCTCACTTCATACACCATTCAATGTAATGTTAATCAGGGCAGCGTACCTACTCACCCAGCCCAACAAGCAGGGTCCATACCTCTGCTTGCTTACTTTACTTATGAAGCAGCATCCCAACTCACTTCATACACCATCCATTGAATTACCTTCCACCAAATAAGCACCATCCCTCAGCTTGCTTATATATTCAGCAAGCTTCCTCCGACTACTCATTTCCTTTCCCCAGATCCTTGAAATGAACATCCAGACATCAGAGGGGGAACAGAAGAGGGCAAGCCTATCCCTCTTCTTTGCCTACCCCTACTGATAAATAACCGTAGTCTCCCCATCATTATCTCATTTCCTCCCAACCATCCTTGCCTCCACTTGACCCTTTCACCTCCCCAACCCACTTAACTTCCCCTAATATTAACCTACCCCCTGCATGAAGATGTCCCGGGACAACTTAGTTTGTTGCCAAACTTCATTTGTCCCGGTCCCCTTCAATAACACACATTACACCAAATGACATTTGATGACCTTTATTAAATTGCCATAACATAGTTTTAATCACCAACTTTATTAATTACAACTATTCATGATACAATTGATTCTAAACACAGCATAATATCCTTGTAATGTTAATCAGGGCAGTGTACCTACTAACCCGGCCCCTGTAAGCAGCGTCCATACCTCTGCTCACTTACTTTACTTATGAAGCAGCATCCCATCTCACTTCATACACCATTCATTGTAATGTTAATCAGGGCAGTGTACCTACTCACCCTGCCCAACAAGCAGGGTCCATACCTCTGCTTGCTTACTTTACTTATGAAGCAGCATCCCAGCTCACTTCATACACCATCTATTGAATTACCTTCCACCAAATAAGCACCATCTCTCAGCTTGCTTATCTATTCAGCAAGCTTCCTCCAACTACTCATTTCCTTTCCCCAGATCCTTAAAATGAACATCCAGACATCAGAGGGGGAACAGAAGAGGGCAAGCCTATCCCTCTTCTCTGCCAACCAGTCTAACCAGGCTGTTCCCCCTCCCTTCTACCCAAAATTGTTCAATCAACTTCACATAACGTAAAGGGTGAAGCCAAACATCATTCAGTGTACCCATCATATATAAAGCACCTTAGAATCCCACCTTGCTATACCCTCACTGAAACACACCCTAATGAAACTAAATAAAGTAAAGTTACCGTACCCCACTGTAAAGCGAGAACATCCACACCAAGAGAAAACATACCATTTTAACCTGCTTCCTTCAAAGCTGAAATCATGGATCAACCTGAACGGATTGACAACCTATAACCACAACAAAACCACAAACTATAACCCCTTGAACTCAAAAGACACCCAGTTAAAACTAGTATCAAGTCACACACCCAGTATCCTGTCAGCTGTAGTATATCACCTTAGCCCACCAACTACCGAGTTCTGAATGTGCAACCACTCAATTACCGTAGGGAATAGTCTAACTCCAAAACTTTATGTCTTAACCTTAGATGGTGGAAAACCAGCACCCCTTGACCTAGTTCCTAAAAACTTGCCTATACTTAGCAATGAAGTACTCTACCTGCCCAGCCATAAACACCCTCAATTCACTCACTACCAAATCTTAACCCCTGTCTTGGCCTTTCCCCTTGAAAGCTCTCTTTCTTTATGTTACCTATACCACTACTAGGCAATAAATACCTGTCCTATAGCTGCCTTATCCTGCAACCAAGCTTCCTTTAAACCTTCTCCTCTGTAACCACACACCCAGTTCCTAAAACTACCCCAACACAGCCACCTACCTACCATGCTTCGTAAAATCCTATCTACAAAATTCACCCATACCCCAAGAGAAATGATCCTTGTGCTATTCTGTAAAACCTTAACCTGGTATGTAACATTAACACTATGTACTCAAGGGACAAATGTATCACCCTGATACCAACCATTAAGAGCAAACTCCAGCATCCTATCCAACACCTCATTCGCCCTTCTCCCACATATGGTTCAAACAACTGGATGAGTGAATACAACCACCCCAATGTTCCAGGAAAGCCAGGATTGAACTTCACTGGCTTGCAAGAGCCATAGGGCTATAGCCTAATAAGTTCCTATGCTCCTATGAATGTCGTAACTCTAATCATCCCATGGGATCCCCACACTCCTGATAAACCATCCAAAGTTTTCCACCTTTGGCCCTCTACCTACCTCTTCCTTGCTTGCCCTTTATATCAACACAATAATCAGCTCCCACTAATTAAACACAGAACTCTAACATGCCTTATTAAGGTGATTACCCAGACCCTCCTTGTGCCACATTACAGCAGGAAGAACATCCATCCTATCAAAACCTCACCTTTCAAATCCGTTTTCACGCCACTGCATGATGCCTTTGGCACTTCAACCATCCAGACTGTCTCAGATAAATGTAATCTTCTAAACACATACTGAGACATCTGTGTCATATGTTCACTCTGTAAAAAATTCTATATGCTAACAGCACAAGATATTTGCATACATTTTACAGAAGTGGTACTGATATACGGGGGGGGGGGGGGTTATTCCCTTCTGCTATTGACGGGAATTATTTTAAATCAGGTATAAGGAGAGAAGCCTTCCACAGTTATGAATAACAGCCACTTCAAATGTAATAGTTAAAATTTGAATTATATGATAAACAATTCAGAAAACCAAAGTTTCCAAATCTCACAGCTAACCTATCACTTATTCAAGTGCTCACAGAAATCCCTGTAAAAACTGCTATCAGTTCTTTACCCATCAACATTAAGAAATGGTCCTCATTATTCTATTTAGTGATGTGCGTACTTTATACTTTCTGAGAAATGTACTTATGTTAATATAATTTTAATATTTGAAGTTATATTCATATAATTTCACTCTTATTATTCTAGTACAGTTAACTTTCTGAAAACCCTGACAAGTATCCCGTGTATTTCCTGCTTATATGTTTTATTGTGTACATCTTGTAACTGAAGTGTTACCTTAATTTCTGGTGATAGAAACAAGCTAAACCTGACAACAATTACAATATCAACAAAGTTATAACCCTTTAGCCAGAAATGATTTGTCAACTTAGCTTGAACTTTATCTGTTAAAATTTTTAACTGAATGTAGGCAGTTTTATTATCATCTTAACAAGTCATAAGTAACAGTCTATCCAATGCCAATGACTCAGCTCAGGTCTGTGTCTTTTACTGCAACCAAAACATATGATTAATATTACTAATTAATTATAAACTTTAATTGTATGTATTTTTTAATCCTGTAAGTGAAGTGGCCCATTGTTGCCTCATTTTAGCCATGTCACAGAATCCATCAGTACAGAAAACTGCAGTCCATGTATACCCCCATCCCCACAACCCAAGGAACTGGACTTATCCACATCCATAGTCACGCCACATGCACACATGAACAACAGCAATCACTAGTGGGCACCTCACAGCCCCAGAAACCCACCATGCCATCCTGACTGATGAAACAGAACATCACAACATGGACGACACCCATCAGGGACCTGGATGCCCAACGACACTGCTCCCATAAAACTAGAAAGGAGCCATCAAGCATGCCATGCTGCTCCAACATTGTTTATATATATATCTATATATATATATATATATATATATATATATATATATATATATATATATATATATATCCCCCCCTCTCCATAAAGTCCGGCAAGTTGACCACCAAACGGTACAGTGCACCAAAGTTGATCCCAGTGAACACTACACATGCCCCAGCCAGCCACAACCACACGGGAGTGCCCCATGCCGTAAAAACATCAACAATCAGATGCACTGCTTGCCTGAACCAGACAGAGACTTTGCAACCTCCATCCCCGGCAAGATCCAAAATGCCTCCACCATAACAAGCGAGGCCAGCCTATATTGTGATCCACATATCCACACAATTTGATCTTCCTTTTTCCCTTCACCTACCTGTTGGCTTTTTTTTTTTTTTATTAAGCCCAATCACAGATCCGAAGGGGAGGCCAGCTCCACAAACAGACCCCACCACAGCTGCAACTCCAACGGTCAACCCGATCACCAAGACAGCCAAGCAACAAACCAGACCACCACTGACTCAGCATACAAACCAGTCAAGCGCAGACATTCTGCGCCGCTATGGCTGCCACACATACACCGAGAAACCATCAAGCCCACAAAAATGGGCCTGACTGGCCAGCCACCACTAAATGGGAGAGCCCCATGGTGCAAAAACTATGACAAAATGCACAGCTTGAACGGAGACCACCCCACAGAACCACAATGAGCAAGCAGCCCACCCCGGAAGCCAGACCCATTGCCAAACAAATCCTCCACAGAACACAATCTCAAAAACCGCTACACGCCATGAACAAAAGACAGCAACACTCCAAGGCAGGACACGATCACCAACGGAAATCCAGATGACTGCAAGCCAGAAAACCCACAGCACACCTCCGAGCCATGCATCGTAGACAAGGCTCAACACCAAAGCAGCAAAACATCCGCTCACTTTCACTCCCCTTGGAAAGGAACAGAGGGGAACCAGCTCAGACACACTGCCAGCAAACACAAAACACTAAGTCCTGACAACCTGCCACTCACTCAGGCCACCCCACCAGCCCACAAGCAAGAAATCTGGACATTCCAACAGCTCTGAAGGCTATAGCTGAGAGGCACAACCAGCATGCAATCCTCACAACCCCCTCCCTTTTTTATTTTTATTTATTTTTTTTTTAATAGACCAACAGACCACACCAACAACAACAACCCCCCATAAACAGTAAGCCAATAGTGTGTGGCTGCAGGGGAAGCATCCAACCTCAGGCAATGAATTACTGTAAGTTTAAGTTTGTTTTTTTTTTAATTTCCCAGTCTACATATAAATCACAACTTACCACTCAAATATTTGAAACTCAAATAAATGAGTCACCCCCCCATAAAATATGGATTTCATAGCAACCTCTCGGAAACAAATCCCATGCATCAGGTTTTCATGTTTAAGTGCTGTCATCCAGCAGTGCATTCTAAGACTTCAATACTTAGTGACAGAGTTGTAATGAGCGAAGACCAAAATCAAAGGTCACCCAGCCGAAGTAGAAATGTAGCTCACTATTAAAATTCCCGTGATACTATGCTTGTCCAATCAGTCCTCCCCATAAATGCATATTTCATAGCAACCTCTCAGCACCATCGTCAACTTGTTAACCCTCCCCATCCCATGCGTCTTCCATACTCATAAGTTTACTATCCCTCAGCCATGTGTTCTACTCAGGAAAACTTCCGTACGGCACTTTTTTTTTTAACACAACCCCAGCCCCCATGTGAAGCAGGCAAAGCGGCAAAGATCGTACACTGGCAGGATTGAAATACATGAAATTCCATGTACAAGCATTTTGTTGGCATCAATCATAATTATACCAGGTATCTCTGTTTTTATAAATGTGCACACAGCAGATTACTTGATAGGTATCCCACCACCGGGCGACACCAAATGCATGTGCGGAACCCCACAACCCGTGAAACCACATGACAAACACCAGAAAGACAAAATTACCAAACAAATTCAACCACTCCCTGACCAACGGGTGCCCATCAACCCGCAAAAGCACCAGAAACCATCCCACACAATGAAACTGAAACTGCAAGGTCCATTTCCTTTCCTTTCCTGCCTTACTGCACTCACCACAAAATCCACCTTCAGGCCCTGAACCCGCAGGCCATGTTCACCACGTGCATCCACTTACAAGCCCCACTAACTAATGACCCTATCACCTGACAGCATTCCAAAACCTGTCCCTGACCGCAAATTAAATAAATCTGTAACTATTAAAAGAAATCCACTTTCACACCCCCTCCTAAAGGTTTAACAAAAGGGGCATAACTTAAACAAACAATCTGGCAAATATATATCCCTAACTTTGGGAAAGAAAAAGAAAAAAAAAAATTAGAGAAAACTGAAATGTACTCAACCATACCTTGCCACTATTAACCCAAAGGCCTACCGGTACCCTTACGCACCTAGTACTTGCTATAGCAAGTTCACACCAACATGTGATTGGTTAATCCAACTACACTAGACTAAACCTCATAAACCCCTCCCCATCATTATCTCATTTCCTCCCAACCATCCCTGCCTCCACTTAACCATTTCACCTCCTCAACCCACTTAACTCCCCTTAATATTAACCTAACCCCCCCCCCATGAAGATGTCTCAGGACAACTTAGTTTGTTGCCAAACTTCATTTAAATATGAACTTGAGCGGAATTGAGGTATGTGACAAGGCAAAATATAACTCATTGGAGTGTATCCCATGACTTTCATAGATATATACTACAAATCCATTCATCATCCAGGGTTGTCACTAATGATGTGAATAACTGGTCATAAGTGAGACAAATCAGATAACTGTACACAATTTGCAGACCTATAACAAAGAAAATACTCAAAAGATTGCATTTCCTGTTTCTGAATATCTGTCGGCAAATGTGATGCATTTACTTTTTGAATGGAAGAAAGTTGCAGACTGACAAGAAAAATGTGAAATAACATCCTGCACCTTCAATGGATTTAAACATTGGACCAAGTACTCCGGAATAAACGCACTTCACATTGAGTCATGAATGCAGTCTCAGACAATTGAATCACTTTACCTTATTTTGTCAGAATTGCTTACTGACATGCATTAAAGCTCAGCCCAGTGGATAACAGATGGTAATGTCTTAGTGCATTTGGAGGAATTTAATTTGTTTTTTTCCATACAAAGAGAAATAGCATTACCCTCTGTTTAATGATGATGACTAGAAATGCTGTTCTATGTCAACCATTTTACAAGTAATAAATACAGAAATTGTTATTTAGGTTTATAAAACAGTCATGGCCATTTGCTTATTGCTTTTATATATTTTTGGACCAGATTAATGGTTGAAAATGGGAAGATAAGACAGAAATGAAAACTGGAAACAAGCAGAGTGCAGAACACCAGGTGAGCAATTTAGGAATTATCAAGATGGATGAGTGTTAGGACCATATCTCCCAACTTTTCTCTAAGTAATCATGGTTATTTTTATTTTAGATTTTTTTTGTATGACGCCATTGTAAATGTTGTTGTTGTTGTTATTTTGGCTTTTCCCGGTTAGGGGTCGCCACAGCGGAACTCCGGTCTGCTAATGATTGGCAGTAGATTTTCATGAATGCTGAGGTGCCAGCTCGACGTCCAAACTTCAAAGAAGGCATGCCCATTTACACATGTCTTTCAAACACCCACCCAACCGTGGGGAGTACATGCAGACTCCACACAGAAGGCACTCCCCGCACTCCTGCTGAGAATCGAATGGGAGAACCTCTTGCTGTGAGGCAACAATGCTACCGCTGCACCACCGTGGATAAATATTGTGTCAAAATAACACACTTTATAGGCTGACCAATTGAACCAAATCAGTTGTGTGAAAGGTATAAAGTTAAGAGCTATGTGTGGGATGTATTTTTTTTATTCTTTGTTATTGTGGCAGGCAACCCTTTTCCTGTGAGGTGAAGAACTTGGGGAAGGAAATCAAGGACGTAAGAGGTTGGTGAGAATGTGAGGTTAAGTACCATGGTGACTCACTGGGGGATATTTTGGTGGACATACTCACTGGCTGTATATATGTCTACAGGTCTGAGCTGTAGTAGAGCTCTCAAGTTTAGCTCTTTATGCTGAACATCCCCCTGGGAGACTTCCCTCTTTTTGTTACTTTGTTTCTGTGTTATAAACTGTCAATCTTGTTACAAAACACCACCTTTCAGAGCTGCAATATCTGGAACTATCTGTATGTCAATTTGGTGCTTCCATAATGACAACCTATAGGTTCTCCTCATCATTTTTCAGGTCAGGACATGCATGAAGTTTCCCTAAGGAGAAAATAACAACACCTCCTCCTATCAGCCATTTGGAAACCCCTTAGGGCCGATTTCTTCCCATGCCAACCACTAGGGCTGAGCTGTTCTTAATCTGGGGGCCTATACTCTGATCCCTCCTACGGAGATTGCAAAGCTCACATTAATTCTGCCAAGTCATGTGTTGCTAATGCCTTTTGGATTTCCTTTTAGCATGTATTTAACTGATATATATTTGGTCTGAACTACAACTGGGGAGTATTGCATCATGTAGCGTGTCACTTCATTGGACAATTTTGTTATAATGGCTTGTTTCTCACATTCCCCTCATTTGTTTCCCATCTGGACTCAGGACTTGAGAGTATTAACTCAGGACTTGATACCATGATCCCCCTTTTCTGTAGCACAATAGCCATCATAGTTTTGCCATTATGATTAAATTATGTGATGAGATCCTTTTCTATTTCTTGAATACCCGAGGCAGATGCAAAAGTAAGCTCTTTCTTGGTCTTAGATAAGACTTATGGAATTTTATCATTTCGACTGAGGTGCTCATCCCCCTTTTTGTTTCTATTAGGCATGTCAGAGGCTTTGTTTTATGTGTGTAATCTCACATTTATTCCCTTGAGAATCCAAATATTCCTAGGGTTTGCCTCAACCCTGTGACAGTAATAGGAAGTAGTAATTACTACTTAATCAGTTGCTTTTTGTCCTCACTAATATTTGTCTGTCCTGCTGACATCACTCCCAAAAATGTAACAGAAGTCTGCTTGTCTCATTGCTTGGAGGATTTCTTCCAGGGCATTCAAGTGCTATAGTTCAGTTTCTGTACATATAAGGATGTTGTCTGCATACTGAATGATAGACAATCTATATTTTAGTGGTTTCAGTACTTCTTGCATTACCTAATGAAAAACTGTGGGAACATTATGAAAGCCATGAGGCATTCTTGTCCAAATATTTGTTGAGCATCTAGAGTAAAAGCAAATTTCCTTTGTGAGTCTTCATCCAGAGTAATTCTCCAGAAACATTTTCTCACATTCAGTATGGAGAAAATTTTCATCTTTTCCCAAATCTGAGCAATGAGATCAGGCTTGCTACCTACTAATGGAAGGGGTTGATGCACTACCTGATTAAGTTTTATTTAATCAATTACAAGATGATAAATTCCATCCAGCCTTTGTACACTCCAGTAATGGCTGTTAGCCAGTGATTTGATTTTTCTCAGAACTCCTTGAACGTCCAAAGCTTTTACAGTGTTTGATATTGTTTGTTCTGCCACTTTCTTGATTGGATGTTGTTTTATGGGCTTTTTAGGATCACTTCATACTTTGAGAATAAAGCTAGGGACCCGTCCACAATAATTTCTACATTTAATAAAACTGACTTGATTACAATGCAGCAGCTGGGCCAGTTTTGATCAGATTCAATAACTCAATCAAGTCATATTGTCCTGGATCATTTACACTGTATTTGCTCAAATTCAAATAAATTGCTAATGTTTCATTTACTGGTTCCTCTTTGAATTCCTGCTACACAAATACCTAGTTATTATTTATACACATGTTCAGTGGTTTAAGACATATCAAAACATTTCTAATTTTAATCCATGGTGCTGAGTTTCCCTTTCTTTTTCCTATTTTTTCCATGTTTATTCTCTTTACTTTTTTAATTTCTTTTCTTTTCTTTTTCTTTCTATTCTTTTAATTAGATCCATGTCCATCTAGGCCTCCACTTACTGCCCAACAGTTTTTAGTAATGTGTCTGTTCTTGTTGCAGTTATTGCATTTTTCTTTACATTTTTCCTTTTTGTTGTTTTGTCTTGTTTTGGTTTTAACCCCCCCCCTCCCCAATAACATATACTGATTTTACTTCTGCTTTTGGCTTATGATTAGATTAAATATCTTGTAAAAATGTTTGAATTTTATTCCAGTTAGCTCTGATTCCCAAATATTTTGGATATTTTTTCCCCACTGGCATTACTGCAATAGTCAGCAAACACAGGTCTTCTCTGGACCATTCAAATATTATCTGTCCTTGTTAAAGTTTTGCTGTCCTCTCAGTCCATGGTTCTTTGTAGATGTCCCACTTTCCTCCCAAGTAAGTCAATGATGGTTGCATTTCTTGAAGAATTAGTGACCTATAATTAGATCCATTATATGTGCCTGTGTAACTGGACACACTGTTTTTACTTTGGTGCTCTCTTCCCATATTGGGGCAGTAGGAATTACTGACAGAATGTAGCTGGATGTTAGATGGCTGCTATATTCTTTACACTGGGAGTTAGATTTAAGGGTAATTCCAGCTACTTTTGTTCCAGTCTGAATCTGGTAGTTGGTATCACCACAAAGAAGTTACTTGCCATATACTCATTTTATTCCTTCTAGGTGGGTTTTCCTAGGTTTTCTCTATCATCCTTAACTTTCTAACCTAAACATGTTCCTAGTCTGATGACTTCCTTTAGAACTGTTCCTAGTGAACTTATTTCATGATTCCTAAATTCCAATTCTTTTTCTAGAGCAACTATTTCTTTAGTTCTCTCATCTTTTCTTCTAACTTGTCTGTTTGGTTACATATTTCTTTATATTGTTTATTCCTTTTTTTATTTCATTTTGTAAAGTTTTTACTCCTTCTGATATTTCTTTTACTTGTCTGTCTGATTCTTCTACACTGCTTTGTAGGTGAGGGCATCTTTTTGCCATGGCTTCCATAGCCTTACGTTATTCTTGACTCAGTCATTCATGTCTAGCATCTAGTAACAAATTTGAGTCCCCTTTCTGTGAACTTCTAACTTTACTCTTCTTGAAACACTTTCTCTTCAAACGCTGTTAATGAAAGTAGTGCCTCCATTTGTAGCCAACTTCAGATTGTTCTCACCTAATGTCTTACTCTGATAGATCTTTGATGCTGTTTATTTTTATTACTCAATTTTTCATGGCTTATGTCTAGTTCTAGCAACTGTGGTACTTTGCTTCCCCACATCTAAACTCTTGTTAACATGCAAATCTTCAGTTTTCCCACAATTTCAACAATTCATATACTCCCCATAAATCACAGTTTTCTCACATTAATTTTTGCAGTTCTTTATCAAGGAGGATGGAGTCTTAGTACTCTATTCATCTTGAGTAGATAAAAACAGGACAGACTCATCCTGCCAGCAGTGTCAAAGTCCCCTCCAAGTAGATCTGCTCAGTCAGGGGTCTGCAAACTCTTCCACTACTGAACCCCTGGGCTGATTCTGTCCCCAACTTCCTAATCTGCACTATCTTTGCCACCCTGTCGCTGTCTTCATTCTTGGCCCTACATGGATGCAAAACTGAAAAAGAATCAGAACTTAATTTATGAGGGGAAAAAATAAGTGGTTAAGTAACAGACAGTGCTCTGGGGAAACTGAAAAATTTGGTTAGACTGCTCAGTGGTCTTCTAGACTGCATAGTACAGTGAACCAGGTAATATAGATCACAGTAGTTGGAGATGACAGGATTGCCACCACACCCAAGTCAATTGCTATCCCAGGACAGTGATGAAACTGCTGACCATGGAGGAGGGCCTCAAGGTATGTCTTACTACCAATGAGTAAAATGCCCATCATGAGGAAAGAGATAGAATTGACTAGGACAGGTTAACCCAATTAACTGAAGAACCACTAGGTGCCTTCATAGGCATGAAGAGGACTGATTATCAAGACTGTGGTAAAGCAGAGATGCTTTACTTGCTGAAGTTGATTACCTCAAATATGTAAGATAAATGTTTCATAGTTGGACATTTTCTCATAACAAAATAGTTAGGTTAAAATTATCTGACTGAAAGCATATCGTTCCTATATAGGTGTAACATGAGAGTCAAAACGATAAAAATAAAATTATAAAAATGATAGCAAATGACAAATTTAAAAGGTCGTTATCTACTGATTTATAATTTGAATGTGTCAACTGATACTACAGAATCCGAAAGTTTTGTTATTTTAGCAAAAAGATTGTTATGCATGAATCTATGTATAGACCTGTGCAGTCTAAACCCTTCGCAAAACCTTTGTCAAATGTTGGTAGTATACAACTTGACACAACTGTAGACATACAATGTTTTAAATACATCCCTTCACCATACTACCATTATACCTCTCAACCTCTCGGAACAAGAAATCTGAACACAGGCCCAAAAATGGGGACAAATTTTAAATATGGCTCTTATAAACATAGAAAGTTGCCAGACTAAAAAATTTTGTGCTGGCAAGCATTTTCTAAAATATATAAGGTCTGAAACCCAAATGAATGTTATTATAGTGAAGTCAGTCTTCACTGATTTTCCAGAAGACCACCCATATTATGAGGAACAGACCAAAAATATCAGGCGAAAAATTTGACATCCTGCAAAAATCTGGACAGTTAAGAGGTATGACTATAATTCTAAATTCAATGTATGAAGTAATAATAAGGAAATATTTTCCCCACTTTAAAGAGTTGTGGAGACTATGGCCAAAGGGTAAACGTTTGGTTAAGCCAGCCTATCAGTTAGGCAAGATTAATCTGCCATTTCTTACAGCCCTGCCAAACCAAACAAAAACAAGCCAGAATAATATGAATGGTGCTGCTCAATGTTAGAACCTCAAAACAAACTCTAGAAGCCCTCTAAACACCAGAAAATATTGATATCTGCATTGCTGGGTTTCATTGTAAGGATGTGCAACTTTTTTACCAGGATTCAATGCTTATCACATGGTCAAATCCTCCACTGAGGATACCTCTACAGTATGTAATGATATGTTCATATTTATCCATGAATCTGACCATGAATTCTTTTACTTCCTAGTAACCTTAAAAAACCTCTACACAACCTGGCCAACTTCAGAATATCCTCCATGTCACCTACATCCCATGAGTCATTTTAGACCAGATTGTATGTTCCCCTATTAAGGTATAAGTGTATTGAATTCAGTCATGACAAATGTAGCCGCCTTGTTTCCTACACATAGAATTAACCTTCTTTGGTAAAATCTGGTCATGTAAAGTGGTCTTCACTATAAGAAATTCAATTCAAAGCCTCATTAGTACTACCACATTCAGATATTTCTCAACAGCCAACTTACTTCATCTGTATGAGGACCTAAGAAAGTTTAAGGACCAAATAGCAGACTTGTCTGCATTCTCCTTTGTTCCTGCACTGAGATATAAGTCCTAATCCACAAAAATGCAGGTACCATTAAAAAAAAAAACTTCTTTGGTACATAAACACATTGTGTCTATTTATTCATTCATTTATTCCCTCATTCATTAATTTATTTACTTATTAATCTATTTTTACATTTGTTAACTAGGACAGCCCATTTGTCTGACTGTCCCTTTCATGTGCAACCTGGGCCATAAGGCAAAGTTAGACAGTATTTTACAAAAGTTGGAAAGCAAATATTCAAAAACAAAACAGTGAAAATAATTACAGAAGAAGTACAACATAAGGTTAAATAAGATAGTGCATTATGTCGTTAATGACAAACTCAGTAAAAAATTAAAGTGGATGTGCATCATTAGCTATATGACTAAAGTCAGAGTACTTTATAAAAGCTGAAAGAAAAAAGGCAGAACATTTACACTCAGCACAAGATTTGTATATAAGATGTAAAAATTAATAAAGGTTAAAATTAAAAAAAATTCTACATAACAAGAGGAAAAAGCTACCCTCCATTTTACATTGAATACACATCTCACAATCAAAAGCAGGTGGCTAAACAAAGGATGTAGAAACAAAATCTAATCCACCTGAGTAAAGTGTGAATTGAAAATCCCCATGTATATGAAAGCCAACCACAGGTACTTCTTCAGCGATATGAGTAGACTTAAGAAATAATACCCATAACTGCATGGAGTTGTTGCATAATGTCACTCTCTGTTCAGCCCCTGAAACATAGCCAACATATTAACACAGAAATGTAGTTCAAGATTCTCTCTCAACCTCCACACCCTAGACCACCTGGTCATTCTCCTGTACCCTAAGATCTTTATGGCAAAGTACATAAGACTCTATCTGAATAAAAAAACACTAATTTCATGATATGATAATGTACTTGAGTGCCTCCTTGTTAGATTAAAATGATGAAAACTGAGTAACTCCACAATCTGTTTAGCCTTAATATCACATATAGATTCATATCTGAGGCCTGGAAAACAGCTGTGGTAATCCACCTTCACAAAGGAGGCTCTACAATTGATACTAGCAACTGTAGGCCCACAAGCCACAAAATCCTTATCTGCAGAATGATGGAACACATTATCAGTGACCTTATAAAGTCAAACATTGAGAGCCTGCAGTGCAGTCACCCAAACTACTTTGGATTTGTGAAGGGTAAGTTCTACCTGCAAAAACCCGGTGGACTTCTTTGAATGAGTTTCTGTATTCATGGATGAAGGCAAATTGGTACACACTAATACCTAATTACTTGCAGGATCCAGCAAAGCAAGAAAAGGAATACTGTACTATAAGAGGCTAGTTACAAGTTGCTTTCTTTGAGGCAGCATACACAGACTTCAATTTGGAATTTATTTTTTAGACGTCAAAACTGACATCAGGATCCTTTGGTTAACTGTGTTTGATGATGACTATAAACCTGCTGCCATCATAAACTCCAATGGCTCCTGTATCCTACAAAAAGGGGTAACACATAAAAGCAGCCAACACATAAGCAGACAAATACAGTTCACACTTCTTTCTCCCTCAACACCCTTGACCATCTGGAGACCCCACTCCTACTCTAGGAAAGTCCTTAAGGCTCTCTCTAAATCAAAACACAAGTTCCATGGACTCAGTGTGTGAAAGGAGAGAGAAGTTTGAATTAAATTTGTCTAAATGGTGCCAAGACCATGTCCTTAAACTAAATGTAAAAATGTAGAATACTTGCATTGGAAAATGTTAGCACCCATTACCATATCAACAGTCCCCCCAAACACATACACTCAAGACTGTCACTGTTATCAGTGACTTGGGCATATCCATTTACAATTAGCTCTCACTTGACCATCATCTATCCATAGTTATTAGAAAATTATTCTACCATTCCAAATCAGTTTCAAAGGGTATCTCTTTTAAATTCAGGTTTCTTATCATATCTGTCTGCTCATCCATTGTTAGACCTGTTATTGAATACAATGATATCTTTGCTATGTCAAAATCAAAGCAAACTGTATTGTCATTTAGAACTATACACATGTAGCCTAAACAAAATTTCATGCATCAGCTCAATTCTTGAGATTACAAAGGAATACAGAAGGTCAGATGGTAGTGGATTTTGCGAAAAGGATGGACATGGCTGTGGTGAATGCATATTTTAACAAGTGGGAGGAGCATAGGGTGACATACAAGAGTGGAGGAAGATGCATACAGGTGGATTATATCTTATGCAGGAGGGCCAGTTTGAAGGAGATTGGAGACTGTAAAGTGGTGACCAGAGAAAGTGTAGTTAGGCAGCATAGGATGGTGGTTTATAGGATGACATTGGTGATCAAGAAGAGGAGGTGGAGTGTGAGGGCAGCACCAAGGATCAAATGGTGGAAATTGAAAAAGGGTAATTGTGAGGTGGAGTTCAAGGATGAGTTAAGATAGGCACTGGGTGGCAGTGAAAAGTTACCAAATAGCTGGGTAACTACAGCAGAGCTAGTAAGAGAGACAGCTAGAAAGGTGCTTGGTATCACATCGGGACAGAGGAAGGGCGACAAGGAGACATGGTGGTGGAATGAGGAAGTACAGAAGAGTATACAGGCAAAGAGGTTGGCAAAAAAGAAGTGGGATTGTCAGAGAGATGAAGAAAGTAGACAAGAGTATAAGAAGATGAGGTGTATGGCAAAGAGAGAGGTGGTGAAGGCTAAGAATAAGGCATATGAAGAGTTGTATGAAAGGTTGGACACTAAGGAGGGATAAAAGGACCTGTACCAATTGGCTAGACAGAGGGACCGAGCTAGGAAAGATGTGAAGCAGGTAAAGGTGATAAAGGATAATGAGGGAAACATACAAGCAAGGAGAGTGTGTTGAGGAGATGGAAAGAGTACTTTGAGGGGTTGATGAATGAAGAGAATGAGAGGGAGAGAAGGCTGGATGATGTAGGGATAGTGAATCATTAAGTACAATGGATTAGCAAGGAGGAAGTAAGGATAGCTATGAAGAGAATGAAGAATGGAAAGGCTGTTGGCCCAGATGACATACCTGTGGAAGCATGGAAGTGTTTAGGTGAAATGGCAGTGGAGTTTTTAACCAGATTGTTTAATGAAATCTTAGAAAGTGAGAGGATGCCTGAGGAATGGAGAAAAAGTGTTTCGGTACCGATTTTTAAGAATAATGGTGATGTTCAGAGCTGTAGTAACTACAGAGGGATTAAATTGATCAGTCACAGCATGAAGTTATGGGAAAGAGTAGTGGAAGCTAGGTTAAGAAGGGACGTGATGATTAGTGAACAGCAGTATGGTTTCATGCTGGGAAAGAGCACTACAGATGCGATGTTTGCTCTGAGAGTGTTGATGTAGAAGTACAGAGAATGTCAGAAGGAGTTGCATTGTGTTTTTGTATATTTAGAGAAAGCATATAACAGGGTGCCTAGAGAGGAGTTGTGGTATTGTATGAGGAAGTCAGGAGTGTCAGAGAAGTATGTAAGAGTGCTACAGGATATGTACGAGGGTAGTGTGACAGCTGTGAGGTCAGTGGTGGGAGTGACAGATGCGTTTAAGGTGGAGGTGGGGTTACATCAAGGATCAGCTCTGAGCCCTTTCTTATTTGCAATGGTGATGGACAGGTTGACAGACGAGATCAGACAGGAGTCCCCATGGACTATGATGTTTGCAGATGACATTGTGATCTGTAGTGAGAGTAGGGAACAGGTGGAGGAGACCCTGGAGAAATGGAGATATGCTCTAGAGAGAAGAGGAATGAAGGTCAGCAGGACTAAGACAGAATATATGTGTGTAAATGAGAGGGAGGATAGAAGAATGGTGAGGATGCAAGGAGTAGAGGTGGCGAAGGTGGATGAGTTATAATACTTGGGTCAATAGTTCAGAGTAACGGTGAGTGTGGAAGAGAGGTGAAGAAGAGAGTACAGGCAGGATGGAGTGGGTGGAGAAGAGTGTCAGGAGTGATTTGTGACAGACGAGTACCTGTAAGAGTGAAAGGGAAGGTCTACAAGAGGGTAGTGAGACCAGCTATGTTATATGGGTTGGAGACAGTGGCATTGACAAAAAGGCAGGAGTTTGAGCTGGATGTGGCTGAGTTAAAGATGTTAAGATTTGCACTGGGTGTGACAAGGGTGGACAGGATTAGGAATAAGTATATTAGAGGGTCAGCCCAGGTTGGAAGGTTTGGAGACAAAGCCAGAGAGGCAAGATTACATTGGTTTGGACATGTGCTGAGGAGAGATGCTGAGTATATTGGGAAAAAGATGCTAAGGATGAAGCTACCATGTAACAGGAAAAGAGGAAGGCCTAAGATAAGGTTTATGGATGTGGTGAGAGAGGACATGCAGGTGGTTGGTGTGGCAGAGCAAGATGCTGAGGACAGGAAGAAATGGAAACAGGTGATCCGCTGTGGCGACCTGTTAGAAAAATATATATTCACATATATGCTGCCTAGAAAAATATATATTCACATATATGCTGCCTAGAAAAATATATATTCACATATATGCTGCTTAGGAAAATATGTATTCAAACATTCAGACATATATAAGTTGTGTGGTCAGATATATAGAGAAATGTGTGCTTTAGACAGGAATAAATGTGCTCAAATCTATATGGAGAGCAAAGGTTGAAAAATAGTATAATATGTAATGCATTTAATTCTGTTTTACTAGAATAATAGTAGAAATAAACTCGCATATTATTGCTTGAAGCATAAGCTGCAGTATAATTAGAAACTTGGCCTTGGCAGCGACCAGCTCGGCCTGGCTCATGGCTGTCAGTGAAAGATTATTTTGCAAAGTTAGAAAATAATGAATCTGTGTGCATGTGTATCTTTTCCTGCTTCCACCAGAAGAATGGCCTTGTGCGCACTATCAGAGATAATGTCCAGCTGGTGAACAAGAAAGAGACAAAGAGAAGCATTAAAGAAGACATGCACCCATTGTATTCGAACTAATCTAAGAGCCTTGAATTGGCTACATCCTCGGAAGGACATTGTGACTGACCAGGTGCTTGCAAGGCTGTAATATTCTCATGGGAAAGTCACTTTTTAAAAATTGTAATATCAGCATTCTTTCTATGAATGATCATGATGTAAAAACCCTGTCACTGACCACGTCAGTGAGGTGGGCAAAAGCTGATTGCAAACAATATAAATGACATGTGTTTCACTAATAAAACTAGACAAAATTCTGTACAAGTTTGTGTATGGTTTTTTGCCTCCTAATGTACATTAGACCATATGCATAATTGATACCTGAGAAACCTGCATTACTGTTTGTTATTGACTGTCATTGTTTTTAAATGCCAGATGATTTTACAGTCTGACTTTAACAAATTTATTTAACATTTTGGTCCTAATCGTGCGAATTCCCTTGGTAAGCTGCAGGTCAGAGCATATAGGTGGCACGAAACCTGCGCAGAAGAAGGAAAGACCTCCGACTGAATTGTCGTGATCTAAAGAGGCTGTCCACTTGTCTGATCTGTGGCGAAAAGCGGAAAACTGGATCCTAAAGAAGCATAACAGTAAGCGGAGGCTCGGTAAGCAGAATTCCTCTCTTTGTTTTGTTTTAGATCAGGGACCAGGTTACACTGTGCTACTGCTAAGGTTTGTGATAGCAGGGAGAGAGGTAGGCCAAGTATTGTCTCTTGAGTCATAGATCAGGAAGTAAACAAAGCAAAGTAAAACAGTCATTCTAGACACTACTGTGGATACGGGAATAAGATACCACGTGGTACAAGAGAAAGGGTTACGTAACAGTTCTTTTTTTAAGAGACATGGGAAATGAATGCACTAAAGGGTCACGTGACCCACCCCTAACAGAAGACGCAAAGTATATGCAATTGCAAAGAGCAGATAATGTGAGACATTTTCAAAATGGGTTAATAAGTATGAATTTGATGGTAAATTAGATAAAATATCACTAGTAAAACTTTTGAAACAGTTAAAATCTGACGAGAAGGTCAGGCAAAAAACAACGACAGTTGGGTTCCTCAAGCACATAGGTGGATTGAGGAAGTGAACCGAAGGAACAGAAAATAAAAATGCAAAAGCATTATTTTTAGACAAAGAGGATAATAATACAGTAGTAGCATCGGTCCCTCCTACCACCTCCTCCGATGCCTTACTTAGAATATGAAGCGGAGGGCGGCTGGACCCCCACGTTATCCGGAGACAACAGGGTATTAAGACAACCATTTGTAAGAGAACCTATCGAACTAGATCCCGAACACGCCAAACATTTATAGATGTTCAACCAAGAGGAAATTCATTAGATGAGAGTGAGGAAATCTGTCCATTAATTGAAGTACCAAACCCACAGGCAGGACAGGAGGGCCAGGCCTCAACTCTCTTAGTGTATAGACCGTGGACACCGGAAGACATCCGGAAAGCTACAGAGGGAATTCCCCATCCGAAAATTAACTTTGAGAAATTTGTAGAAGATTTACAGGGTATGAGATTGAGTTATCACCTGAATGGGGAAGAGGTAGAAAAAGTAGTTAGACAAATTTTGGGTCCGGACTGGCATATGATTTGTGGTGCCTGGAATGCCCGTGACGCACAACTCAGGCCACTCCCACATAGTGACGCAGAACTAGACGCTAGATTGAAGGGTCTTACAGACCGCATTACTGAAAAATGGAAACCTAGGGCAGATTGGACTTGTATTAACCAATGCATACAACAAGATAATGAAACAGTAGACGCATACTATGGTAGATTATTAGAATGTTTCAATAATCATAGTGGTATGACTATTCCTGAAAATCAAAAAATGATAGCCCATATGAACAGCAGTTGAAGAATGCATTTTAAAAGGTTGTATTCCCCTATCAATAGCTTCACACGAAGCATATGATAGATCACCGAACAGTAGGCTCCAAGCCTTGTTAGAGTATGCTAGGCATGCCGAAAAACATTTTAACAGTAAAAGAAAAGAAAACGCAGGTCTTCACAGCTGAAGACGGTGCGGAAGTTTTGTAGTACAAACAGCCAAAAGGGTAAGAAATGCTCAGGGTAACAAACGTTCTGACAGAAACTCAGAGCTTTATGAGGACAGGAAAAAAAGAGGTGAGTGCTTCAATTCCGGTAAGAAGGGACATTTGGCAAGGAATTGCAGGAGCAAGGCACCTGTGGAAAAAAAGGATAAGGATGATGAGGATTGACTAGATGGCAGTTATACTGCTCGGCAGTCATTAGGAGAGACTAATGAGCAGGGGAATAATGTAAATACCTTAAAAGAAACAAATGATATGCAACCGGATGTAGAAGTTGGGGAAAGTGAAGTTTTGGACTTGGCACTACTGAGCTTGGAGCTCTATTTAGCAGACACTAAACCGGAAGTTACACTTCTGGTGGAAGGGAGAGAAGTCAAATTTTTGTGTGATTCAGGAGCATCACGAACTTTGATACACCCTTCAAAGTTACCGAAACATTCTGAGTCACCCGATTATATATTAGTGAAAGCAGCAAACGGACAGCTGTACAGGGAACCACTTTCCCATGATATAGCAATAACTGACCCTGTCTCGGTATAACCCAGAGAAGTAAAATAGTACTTTCTGCCAAATGCCCCATGAACTTATTAGGAAGAGATCTTATGCAACTTTTGGCATAGCAGTAGTCCCTACCATGAATGATATGGAGGCACAGAGACAAACTGATGCTTTGTAGTACGATCGGAGGGTGAGGCCTATTATTGGTACAGCCAGGACCTGGTTACAACCGGTCCAGGGCAGTGACCAAGGAACTGATGAATGTAGCCACCAGCAAGGTGCTTCCCTCGATGTTGATCAACAACATTTGTTACATTGTACCCTATATTATTGTAGCACATCAGGACCTGATAAAGAATATGAACAAAATTGTTCAGGAATCCCGCAAATAGACTAATACTACGGACTTTATACTGGGACACTGAGGGCAATAGTGTAGTGAGTTGTTCATTACCTCAGGAGTTCTTGGAATTGTACAAATCCAATAAACTACCGCATGTTAGCCTAACCAAGGACAGGAATGTTAGGTGGGTAGACTTGGGTGACAAAGTGACGAAATGGGAGAAACTAACTGACTTAGAGTTATCGGACTTAGGAGTACAGAAACAGAAACTAAATTGGTTAACAAGCACGCCCAGCTGTACACTTACGACAGAGTGAAGACAGCTGATTGGCGTTCTTGATAGAAGAAGAAGAGAAAGCTTTGAGTAAAATACCAGATGTTCTTTGGTCAACAGGGAAATCGGATGTAGGGCTTATTCGAACAGCAGGGCCAGTAGTTATTACACCAAAATCGGCCTTTAGACCAAGAAAAAGACAATATCCTTTGAGCAAGGATGCAGAACAAGGAATCAAACCTATCATAATGGCATTACTTAAGAAAGGGATACTGGTAGAATCCTTGGATTCACCATGTAATACTCCTCTATTTCCTGTTAAAAAAGCAAACGGGGAATGGCGGATGGTACAAGATTTACAGGCTGTAAATGATGCGGTAATACCAAGGGCACCTACGGTGCCAGACCCACATACCTTGTTAAATGATTTGAAGCCGCAACAAAAATATTTCACCGTGGTAGATATTAGCAATGCGTTTTTCTCAATACCTATCCACCCCAACAGCCAGCATTGGTTTGCATTCACATTTCAGGGCAAAAGGTATACGTACACCCGACTACGACAGGGATATAGTGAAAGTCTAACAATATTCGCACAAGAGATGGCTAGCAACCTGGCGGGTTTTCCACCAGGGGCAGTCAAGTATTACTTTATGTAGATGACATCTTGCTTGCAGCTCCTACCCAGCAGCAATGTAGGGAAGACACAATAGCATTGTTGAAATTTTTGGCTGAGCAAGGGCATAAAGTGAATAAACATAAATTGCAACTTTGGAAAGAACAGGTTAAATACCTGGGATATGTGATATCCAAAGAAGGTAGAACATTAGATGAAGATAGGAAAACAGCAATCTTACAAGCACCTAGACCAACTACCAAAAGGAAATGATGTCCTTCTTGGGAACGACTAATTTTTGTCAGTTGGATGCAATTATGCTTTAGAAACGGCTCCATTGGCTGATTTAATATTTAAAACACCAATGGCAGCACAAGAAACACTGCATTGGACATCGGAAGCAGAAGCAGCTTTTTGCAGACTAAAACAACTGGTAGTTTCATCGTTAGTTTTAGGACTTCCGAATTATCATAAGAGATTTTTCCAGACTGTAGATTGTAGGCGGGGATATATGACGTCAGTACTGACGCAACAACATGGCAGCAAGCAACGCCCCATAGCTTACTATTCATCACAGTTAGATCCGGTGGCACGATCATTGCCACCCTGTGTACAAGCAGTTGTTGCAGCAGCTATGGCAGTGCAAGCTTCGGCCTCAGTGGTATTGTTCCATCCTCTCACGTTGAGAGTACCTCATGCAGTTGCAATAATTTTACTGCAAGAAAAAATAGCATTTTTGTCCCCTGCCAGACATCTTTCTTGTATGACCATACTTTTGAGTCAACCTCACATGACGATTGAACGATGCACGACATTAAATCCATCGACATTACTTCCGATTCCTGTAGATGGCACACCACACAGTTGCCTACAGGAAATGGAACAAGTAACCACACCCAGACAAGATCTTACTGATGTGCCTTTAGCCAATGCAGAGGTGACATTTTATGTGGATGGGTCCTGTAGACGAGGTCCTACAGGAAAGAACCTAGTGGGTTATGCAGTAGTGACTGATAACGAAATCATAGAAGCACAACCCCTGCAACATAACCTGTCAGCTCAAGCAGCAGAATTGATAGCTTTGACACGTGCTTGCACTCTAGCAAAGACAAATGTGTTAACATATATACTGACAGTCAGTATGCTTTCTCTACAGTGCACGCCTTTGCGCAACAGTGGAAAAAGGGGAATGATAACATCTACTGGCAAACCGATTAATCATGCACAATTGATTTTGAACCTGTTAGATTCTATTCAGTTACCCACTAGAATAGCTATCTGTAAATGTGCAGCCCATACCAAACAACAAGATAGAATTTCAAAGGAATGCTCGGGCTGATGCAGCTGCAAAGCAAGCTGCCTCAGACCTAGAAACTGTTTTTAAATAAAGAACTACAACCTTCTGAGACTCTAGATTTAGAAATGTTAAAAACAATGCAGACATTAGCTACAAAAGCAGAAAAGCAAAAGTGGATAAAACGAGGAGCAATCCTTGAAGAGGGACTGTACATCTCCAAAGAGAAAAGCCAATATTGCCATCTAATTTATTTAGATATGCAGCTTTGTTGAGTCATGGGCAGAGCCATGTCTCAACAGGGGATGGTACAGTTAGTTAACAAAACATTCCAAACATAATGGATTTGAATTATACACAAAAATTTTGTGCAACATGTCATATTTGTAGCAAACATCATGCACAGGGAGCATTTAAACCGCGAGGGAGCTTTCCGACACCACCCTATCCGCTCCATACTATTTGTATGGATTTCATAGAACTGAATAAATGTGAAGGGAAAAATACTGTTTAGTGATCATAGATATGTTTTCAAAATGGGTAGAAGCTTTTCCGACCAGGAATCCGGATGCAGCAACAGTAGCAAAAGCCTTAGTGAAAGAAATCATTCCTAGATTTGGCATACCGGAAAGAATTTATAGTGACAATGGAACACATTTTGTAAACCAGACAATACATCAGCTTGGGAGATTTTTGGGATTTCTTTGAAAACCATTGTGCTTATCACCCTCAGTCAGCAGGACTGGTGGAGAGGTACAATGGAATTTTGAAAACAAGTTGAGAAAATTGATGAGTGAGACTCAAAAGACTTGGATTTGCTGTCTGCCTTTAGCACTGCTGAGCATGAGAACTGTTCCAAATGTAAGGGCTTGACCCCTTTGAGGTAGTGTTTGGAAGAGCATATTGTGTGCCACAATGGAAGGCCCTCATGCCTGCAGAGCTGGAGGCCGATGGCTCATTAGCTAGTTATATGAAGAAATTGTTAACAAATAAGACTGTTTTGCAGTTGAACTCTTTTTCAGACAAACAAGGAGCAAAACTGGAGGCCGTGCTGACCCCGGGGTCCTGGATCTGGCTGAAAGTCATCAAAAGAAAGAACTGGGCGAGTCCAAAGTGGGAAGGTCCGTACCAGGTACTATTGGCTACACCTACTGCAGTAAAAATTGCTGAGAGATCATCTTGGGTTCATTTGACGCACTGTAAACCACTCAAAGAATTTAAGTTGGACAAACATTTTTTAACTGACATACCACAGATACAGGATGGCCAGAGGCAGAGTGAATAAAATGCTAAACAACCCCAAAGACATTGGTTCACTGGCCTACTGATCATACATTTATTAACCATGTTTGTAGTGACCTTTTGTTGTTATGGTTTTCTTGCATATAACTACAGAAGTGAAATTGATAAAACGTGATGATGGACTGGCTATAGACTGGCACCAATTTCAACACATACCTGGCTATGAAACGAGTCTATGTAGAGACTATGAACGTTTCAATTGCTGGGTTTGTACTGCAATACCCACAGCATATGGAGGACTTTTAATGTCTGCTGTCCCCCTGGGGATAAATGAAACTTGGGAAAACCTATTATTTGACATGGGTACTGTGAGATCACAAGACAAAGTGGCATTATATTTACCCGTTACTCAGAAAGGAATTGTTTGCTTTGTTAAAAATGATACACTCCAGGTTGGTTGGAGTAACTGTAACATAACTGTGTCTTACAAATGTTATATAAAACCTGTAGACCAAGGTACTAGTTGTAGCACGAACTATGGTTCGTATTTAAGCTTGATGAAAACAACATTGAGAGATGTGCAAAAAACTCCTGAAATATATAGACAATTATCTGTTATAGATAAAAATGTTTCATTCAGGGTTAACCCGCATCAGTACTAAAGTAGAAAACTGTTATTTTGTTTGTGGGAAAAAGGCCTATAAATGGTTGCCTGAGAATTGGTCCGGCAGTTGTTTTTGGGTTATCTGGTTCCAGCCATAAGACATACTGCAGAATTGCCCTGGGTAAAATACGCAATGTGAGAAATGTAGCTCAGCAAGCCGAGAATACAGTCAGAAAACCTGCTAATCCAGTGGGTAAGATTGAAGCAAGCTGGAAGGATCTTTCGCTGTGAAGGACAAAGAAAAACTGACTCATATGGACTTGAGTGACAGTGTTATATCCTGGGCTGGGATATTCCCAGCCTACGGAGCAGTCAAATCGATTTGGGAACTGAGGAAATTGTCAAAACTCCTCGAAGTAATGAACAATGCGACTTTTTCCGCTCTTGAACTTGTGACTGATGAAATGAATGCAATGAGAACAGTCGTATTACAGAACCGAATGGCTCTCGACTTCACCCTAGCGGCGAGAGGTGGTAATGCGCTTATCAAAGAAGAATGCTGTGCGTACATTCCAGACAACCAACATGAAATCAATGATCACCTGGAGGTAATACAGCAGGTATCAGCAATGGCAGAACCAGGCCCAAACCCACTGACGAACTTTTTCCAGAATCTATTTGGGGGGTGGGGGTCGGTCCTTATGAATATTCTGATTGCAATTTGTGTAGTACTGCTCATAATTGGAGCATGTGTCTGCTGGCATACCCTGTGTGAAAAATTAGTTAAAGACCTAGTTGACATATCAGTAACTGAAACTATGTACCAGGACATGGAATTGAATTTGTTGATACCAAGCGAAAGCCTATCTGAAATATAAAACAAATGACTTACTTAGCTAAAAGTCCTTGAAAGGAAAAGGCTAAGAAATGAAATGATACTGTTTATGTTTCAAATAGAATGAAATGCATTAACAGGAGGGAGAATGTTAGAAAATATATATTCACATATATGCTGCCTAGAAAATATATATTCACATATATGCTGCCTAGAAAAATATATATTCACATATATGCTGCTTAGGAAAATATGTATTCAAACATTCAGACATATATAAGTTGTGTGGTCAGATATATAGAGAAATGTGTGCTTTAGACAGGAATAAATGTGCTCAAATCTATATGGAGAGCAAAGGTTGAAAAATAGTATAATATGTAATGCATTTAATTCTGTTTTACTAGAATAATAGTAGAAATAAACTCGCATATTATTGCTTGAAGCATAAGCTGCAGTATAATTAGAAACTTGGCCTTGGCAGCGACCAGCTCTGCCTGGCTCATAGCTGTCAGTGAAAGATTATTTTGCAAAGTTAGAAAATAATGAATCTGTGTGCATGTGTATCTTTTCCTGCTTCCACCAGAAGAATGGCCTTGTGCGCACTATCAGAGATAATGTCCAGCTGGTGAACAAGAAAGAGACAAAGAGAAGCATTAAAGAAGACATGCACCCATTGTATTCGAACTAATCTAAGAGCCTTGAATTGGCTACATCCTCGGAAGGACATTGTGACTGACCAGGTGCTTGCAAGGCTGTAATATTCTCATGGGAAAGTAACTTTTAAAAATTGTAATATCAGCATTCTTTCTATGAATGATCATGATGTAAAAACCCTGTCACTGACCACGTCAGTGAGGTGGGTAAAAGCTGATTGCAAACAATATAAATGACATGTGTTTCACTAATAAAACTAGACAAAATTCTGTACAAGTTTGTGTATGGTTTTTTGCCTCCTAATGTACATTAGAGCATATGCATAATTGATACCTGAGAAACCTGCATTACTGTTTGTTATTGACTGTCATTGTTTTTAAATGCCAGATGATTTTTACAGTCTGACTTTAACAAATTTATTTAACACGACCCCTAATGGGAACAGCCGAAAGAAGATGATGATGATGATGACAAAGGAAAGTGAAACAAGACATACAAGTTGAGGAATAAACATAACTAACAAATACAATACTACCCCAATACATGCAAGAAAGATCAGCGACATTTACCAACACTCATATAAGACAAGAATACCCACCCCTGATTTAAATTAACTACCCTACTTAAAGTAATACAAAATACACTACAGATTGAAATGCGTAAGTTATTTGTCTAATATTGCACTTGAGTGAGTTAAATAATACTGACAATGGATATAATAAATAAATATTGCACTTAATTGGAATATATGTAAGTATATATTGCACAAATAAATAAAAATGTACTTATTATGTGTCCAGACCCCTAGGACTCGTACCCAAGTTCAGAAGTCTAATCACTGTAGGGTAGAAACTGTTAATGAATCTTGTACTCCTGCACTGGATGCTGCAATATCTCCTGCCAGATGTCAGATGGTTAAATAGTCCATGAGCAGGATGCATGTTGTTGTTTATTATTTTGGTGAACTTTCAGATTATTCTTGCAGATTAAAGATGTTGTATGTACCTGTCAAGGGTGAAAGAGCTTCTTTAATAAGATGATTAAGAAGCTGAGTGCTATTTCCAGTGATAAGCACCTCAAAACCCTATCCTTCTTTTCTCTGCCACCGACAGACTTTTAAGGGATGATCTCATTTTAACATATTATGGCTTCTGAATACCCTAGCTTGAGCTGCCTCTTTCATATTCATAAAAAGGGAATACCATGAACACCCACATTAAAGACCTCAAACTTCAATTTAACATAATGATAACCTACTCTCATAACTGAAACCTTATCCAAAGAGTATCACTTTTATAGAATGAACTCCCCTTTCACATTAAACAGAATAACTCCCTCAACTTCTTCAAGTGCAGCCTGGGCAAATGGATAGCTAACTGTAACTACACTATTGGTCTGCCCCCATAATTCCTTTTCCATTAGAGTAGCACGTAGTAGGAATTGCAGTCACTAAGCTGCATATATATTGTACCAGATCAATTGCCTAGTATCAGTTTATGAATCTGTGGATCCATGTTTCAACGTATACCTCATTTAAAAAGGAAGAGGGCAGTCATTAAACACATTCATTGAAATGCATGAACCCAACTAAGATTTAGATATACTGTTGGGAAACATTAAGGGTACAAAGATTTCTAGGAAAACAGATAATAAAATAGTATGCACCATTTAAGGAGACATGCTACCATCCCCCGTAACATGGCAGCTATCAGGAATAGAAAAAAAGGAAGAATTTATATACTAATATATTGCATCCTGGTGTGATGAAGTACCCTGATATTGCAGAATAGGTAATGTAAAGGAAGTTAAACACCAAAATGCTGCAGTCTGCTATGACAGAGCAGCCCACAAATGTGGTCATTAGAAAAAAGAGACCTACTCAATAAGGTTACATTAGGTTCTTTAAGAACGGAAAGAAGAACAATTAAATAAGACAGAGACAACAACTGACACTAGTGAATACTGGTATTTGTTGTCTTCTTTAGTAGAAGAGTTAGACTTTTACACCTTAGTACCTCTACTGGGTCAGGAGGTATCATCTTCTACCTTGTGGCAAGCTGACGTTAAGGAAACTCCACAACTGGATGCCTTTCAGGTAAGCCTGTTCACTTTTAAGAAGGTGGTATGAAAAAAATATACTTTAAGCAGAGCAATGCAAAATATATCTAAAGCTGTAGGGAAAGTAACTGAACAGGATGTTTCTACTTCTCATATTTTGATTTTCAAAGTGACTTGGTGCATAGAATGTATACGCCTGCAGTAAAAGACCAAAGACGAATTTTAAATATGCAAAGATATTTTGGCCATAAGAACAGAAAATGCAAATAGTTGATGGAGTCAGTGTAACTTATCCCTCAGGGCAGCAAGTCAGAATCAGAATGACAAGGCAAGACAATTAGAAACTGATGAATACAAAATTAATAATAACACTGGATTACCTGTGTTATGTAGTAGAACAAACTTGAGTGTTCTAGTCAAAATAAGCAACAATAAGGGAATATAAACTTAAGATTGTATGAGTCAAACAGAATAGCATCTGTAGGATCAAACAGGAAAGTGCTAAGTTCAAAAAATCCAAAACCTGCTATCAAAACTGAATCTGTCAGGGGGCAGCAAGTATCAAATGTCTGAAAGTATAGAATTAAAAGACAAAATGATAATTCAGACTCTGCAATAAAAATGCACTGTTACTGGGCAAGAAAAATAATTTCACAAGCTACAGATGTCTCACTGACCAGCTTAGTACAGTGAAACTATTGACAAAGGTGAACAGCGGGAGTGAGGCTGAAAACTTTGCGTAAAGTACTTTAGAAAGGTAATGTAGTAATGCTGATAAAGATTACCAAGAAACTCTGTACACAAGCAAATGTTTAAAATATAGAAGTGGTTTGCAGTGTCATATGAAAAGTGAGTGCACAGCATTGTCTTTTGAAAAAGAAGTGCGTGGTACTTAAAAAGAACTAGATATTTCTATGCACCTGTAAATGCAAAAGCTGAAGAAGGAAACAATTTCAGGAAAGGATATCCCTTTTAACCCAATATGCAGTTGAAAGATTTCATCAGTCAGAAACACCTGCCATCCATCAAAGTGAGCAGGAAATACTTCAGTTTCAGGAAGGTATGACGGTCTTGTCGTGTCCAGTTAGGGGTTATTTAAGTATGCAACAAAAGTTATATAATACCAATATGAGGACCAAGAAATGTTAAGTTGAAGTCCAGGTAGTAGCTTGGTTCCTACAAGAAAAAACAAATGTTTTACTAAAAGGCAGGTCCATTTGAAATAACAGAAAAGGTAAAGGAGAGAAACTATAGGATGAGACAAAATGCAAGAAGAAGGACAGGCTATAGATGCCATATCAATGCTCTAAATCCATGGAAATGGAAGAAATCACAAGCCTCTGTAATTAGCTTAGCAGCAGAGATTAGTGACTATAGGAGAAAAACACAATGACCTTTATGTTTGCAGTTCAGATAAATAACACCCTATCTAAGCCATGGAAACAGGAATAAAGGTGCTGTGATGAAGCAAGAAAGAGTTGTCAAAACTGCCTGCCAAACCAATATCTCTCAAAACCATGGCACAACTATTTCTGGGGAAGAATATAAAGCTGAAAAGAATATTAGAACCCAAGGAAAGATTATTCAGGAAGTAAAGTGTTTGCTTAAAATAGACATAGCAGAGAAAGAGAGTACAAAATAAGTGCAAACATCCCAAAGTAGCAGTCCCAAAATCTAAAGGAGCAACTGGGAGTCACAGTGGTTGTAAGAAATAGAATATCACAAACAAGTACATAAATGAATGTACACAAGAAACGAATGGAAAGGTAAAGTAGGACAAGAGTGTTGAATGCACTAGGTGGGCTACATCCATTTAAGGTAAAGTGTTATGTGCATTTGTCCTAAGCAACCACAAATCAGATAGTCAATTTTCAGACAAAAAGATCATCTAGCAGCTATCAGGCATAAAACGGATGGTTTCTAGTTGAGGTCATTTTTTTCCATACCTTAGTGGCTTTCACCAGTTAGAAGAGCATATATTACCTAAAGGATGAAAATATGTATAAATAATGGACTAGTCTGATTTTCTATGTGTGTGTGTATGTGTGTGTGTATGTGTGTGTGTGTGTGTGTGTGTGTGTGTGTGTGTGTGTGTGTGTGTGTGTCTATAAATGTATAAATATATAAATAGATAGATAGATAGATCAATATATACAGATATATATTCCAAGAAAGACCCAGCTAATACCTTAAAGATGTGTGTTTCATAGCTCATTTAGATAGTTATTTTTCCTAAATGAGACCATGATACAATTTTTGGCACTGAACTTGAGGCCTTGGTCAGTACACCAGACACAGGTACAGTTAATTTTAGAAGGACTTGAGTGTCAGCAGGGGTGTTAATGCTCACATAGAGTTTGCAGTAATTAGCAAGTATGGTCAACCATTTGGCTTAGACAGCTGTATTAACATCAATGAACTAGATGCAAGAGAGGTGGTGGCCAGGACTGAATACTGTGGGACACTACATGCGCTATTTCTTTGTGTGGAAGCAGTACCATGACCCATTACTATGTGAGCTCTGTCTGAGAGTCAGTTGGCTATTGAGTGGATGACATAAGGGTTAATGTTTAGACAAAGGGTCTCAAGTATCGCTGTTAGGTTGAGCTACCCTGATTTAAGCTGCAAATCAGCATACTGTTCTGGTATCCTCATTTGCATGCTGCTAATCCAGAATTGATTTGCTCCACAGTTCTGCACTTACCAACCCACAGTGCAAACAAGCTAAGACAGATGACAAGAGAGAGAAGTGGTCAGTCAGCCCAGGTGGGCACATTAGTAGAAGTTTTTAGTTTAATCTTCTCAGCTCATTGCCTCTGTTTCCTAAGGCAACTAGTTTGCTATTTGAATTTTTTTTTCCTCAGTAACTCAGGCCTCAGTTTCTGTCTCTCTTCAGTTGTACTGTGGACATAATTCTGAACTATCACACTCTTACTACCTTAAATACGACTTAATTAAATTAAGAAACTAAAGACAAAGTGGGGCTCTGATTTTGTGTAGGATAGGGTGCCTGCCTCACTCAACTGCTGCAGGTGGTGCTTGGGATTGTTCTTCAAGAAAAAGTCAATCACTCAAGGCTGATGCGCATGAACAACTACATCTCTGATATCAGTCTTTGTCAGTGTATGGCAAGCAAGCAGCAAGATCAGAGAGGAAAACAAAACATGGCATCGACCACCGTGGCAAAACATTCATGGATAAAGTGTGCTAGCTTTGTCTTGAAAGTCAGTCCATGCAAATGAGAAGAAAATGGGAACAAGTGTGAGAAGACTAAAAGCTGCAATTTTAGTAGTTCAGAAAACACAACTTTTTTTTCCATAAAAACAAGCAAAGTACACAAGTATGATTGCTATATCTTGAAAATTCCACAGAGAT
Source organism: Protopterus annectens (assembly GCF_019279795.1). Taxonomy (NCBI): domain Eukaryota; kingdom Metazoa; phylum Chordata; order Ceratodontiformes; family Protopteridae; genus Protopterus; species Protopterus annectens. Next base: position 1,647,060,819 of record NC_056739.1, on the reverse strand, counting down.
TATTTTATAGTTCTAGGAATAATGAACACAGGGTTCATTGTGAATGTGTGTGTCTTTTAGGCTTTTCCCGGTTAGGAGTCGCCACAGCAGAACTCCGGTCCGCTAATGATTGGCAGTTGATTTTTACGTGCCGAGTTGCCAGCCCTGATGCACAACCTTCAACAAAGGTACGCCCATTCACTGTTCTAGCTGAGAATTGAACTGGACAGCATCTTACAGTGAGGCGACAATGCTACCGCAGCACCACCACCGCAGTTACAGAGTTCATTGTGTACCTATGTAAACATTTGAGTATTTTCTTAAAAATATAACAAATGTCTGTGGTTATTTGGGCAGACTTTGTGTATTTACCAAATCTCCTACCATGATGGGTACAACTCAGAACCCTAAGCAGGTTGTAGTCCATTGTGGAGTGTGCTCAATTTTCTATTGCAAACCTAGTGAAGGGTGATCTTCTATCCACAGTACTCACCTATTAACTGAGAGTTGTTTATTCAAGGCCAGATTTTTGACATAACTGATTCTTGAGAAGATGATGCTATGCCTTACACTGGATATTGTGCAAACCAGCAAATACTAACATGTACTCAGAATAACATTTATCTATCACTTAGTCACAGTCTTTTGCTGTATTGGAATGGGATGGCTAGTACACGCATTCAAGTAAACCCAGAAATACACACCTGCTATGGAGGATTATGATCAGTTCTCCAATCATAACTTACTTATTATGTATTTGAGATATGGATACCAATAAATTCATTTCAAGAACGTGAAGCCCTTTAACAAATAAACTGTAACACGAACATATTAAATGCTGTAGAAATTGAACACCAAATGTTTTATACATCCAAGACGATTTTCATTTTGTATTTATAAAATGGTAAGATGCTAGAATGTAAGTCACCATTCATCCTGCAAACTACTCATTCTGTAGACAATGGCCCTGAGCCTAAATACACATAGTGTATAACACAGTGCACCAGTCAGTTCCTGCTCGTTACACTGGTGTGAGATACACAACACATTGCTCTCCCTGTGATAAGTCAAACACCAACCTATAAAGCACTCATATGAGACCTCTACTTCAAGAAACTATTCCTTGGGCTAAACAGCTCATCTAAATATTAGTACTCAAAAGGGAAATTAATTACATGCACAACAATCCAAAATATAAGCAAGTGTTAGCACAGGGGGAATCACCAATGTATACCCTATATTAGGACTTTGCCCTCATACTGCCTTACTGAGGGTGCTGCAGCCAGGAGAAAGAGGAATGAGTGAACATAATAACTCACTCATTTCACTTTTTCTATTAGATGGTCTGATCTCAGACCGAGTACTAGGTATTAAAATGAAATCCTCTGCACAGTACTGCAACGTGTCATGAAGGAAAAGCACAGCATATTTCACCCATGGTCAAGCAAATAAAGACACAGTGATTGATGACTCAGCACAAGAGGGAAAACCCACATTGCAGAACTGCTTCTCATTTCAAAAGTTTAAAATTTAAGATAGCACTCACTGATGTGTCAAGATGGGCAGTGTGCACACAAAAGTGGCACCATGCATCCTTCATTAATTCACCACAATAGTGTTTGGTGGAGGTTTCACTACTGAAGGACAGTGCATAGCAGAGTGATATTGTCACATAATTTGTCACTTTAGGGCATAGATTACTACTTCTGAAAAGTGCACACAGGATGAAAAACATGATACATATAAAAGGACATATCCAACCTCTAATGTGGTTAACATAATTTCATTATTAAAAAGAACAAGAAAAAACAGCCACAAGGTACCAAAATGAGACCAATAACCAAATCCAAGGTACCAATAGACCAGAAGCCAGCCAGAAGCCTTTTAAAACCATTTTAATATGTGCACAAAACACACAGTAAACACATAAACACATAAACGCAGACAATTAAAATACAGCATTTCCGTTTCAAACACTTCAATTGTCTGCGTTTATGTATTTACTATGTGTTTTGTGCACATATTAAATTGGTTTTAAAGGCGTCTGGCTGGCTTCTGGTCTATTGGTACCTTGGATTTGATCATTTCATTATTATTTTTCTTCATATAATATCACCCAGATGGGGTTGCTACCCAGAAACCCTTTAGTATCTTTCCATGTCTTAAATGCCATTGATTATAAATGTCCATTTTTATTGCATTCTTTCCATCATTTTGGAAATAGCTTTGCATCATATACATGATGCAGGGAAATTACACTCAAAGTTTTGACTGTTACATTGTCACCCGCAGCTTTATATCTCGTCTATATCTTGCTGAATTCAACAAAGTGCAATAAATCAAATTTACAGCTAAAAATATTTTTTTCAATACAGTTTGCTTTTGAAGACATCATTATATGAAGATAACAAATCATTTAGAAGCCATTATATGAAGATCACTAATCATTTATTCTTCAGGGCTATAAACACAGTTATACGTACTCTTGCTAGTCACCAGTGAAGTGGTGTTGTTCTTTGTGAAACTCTACAAAATTAGAGACAGTACAGAATACTTGGAATTGTCTTGTAATGTCAGTACAGAATACTTGAAATTGTCTTGTAATGTCTTTTAAGTGTTAAGTATCAATAACATATAACTCAGACAGAGCTACTTTGACACTTAAATGCAAATATGAAAGGGACAATGTGTGGGCTTGCAAAGCTGCAACTCTGAATACTTTAACAAAAATCTGCTTACTGTTAGGCAGATTGGGGTAATATGGAGAAGGTGAAACTGTTTGCAGAGATACTTTAACAGGCCAAGTGACTCACAGCACTACCAATACAAGAGAACACAGAAATAAACCACCTGAGTCACTGTGCCAAAGCTAAGTCATATTATCGGAGCACAAAGATCTTTGTGGATGGAGACAGAAAAACAAAAGTCACATTTGTGTGGCAGTCTTCATGTGGGATAGTTTGAGGTCCAACAATAACTAACTAATACGAGTCATTTATGTGATACAAAAGCATCAGTACTACACAGAAGATGAGGACACAGTGCTGGGTTGCTGGGTATAGTTTTTTGATAAGATAGAAGGGATGAATACATTTCTACTACTGAGATCACATGTCAAGGTGGTATATTTTGCCATACATCAAGATGTTACAACTGAGCTCAGGGAGTGGGGGAAGTTAGTACTTTAGAAGGATGCACCATTGAGTAGCACAGTGTACCACACAATGCAATAATCCATTAAGCATTGAGTGGAATATCCAGTCATGCACTTAGGATACACAACACAGCAGCAACAGATATTCTACAAAAGGGCCTTAGGGAAACAGATGCTTGGTGCCAGAGCCATGGGCTCAAGCTCAATGCCAAGGAATGTATTGTTATCCCCTTTGGGAAAAAACATGTACCTGTGAATAACCACATAGGTGGCAGTACACTAAACACTAAAAGTGTGATAAGAGACTTAAGGACACAGGTGGACAGTGGTCTCACCTTCGATAACCACATCAGCACAACAGTCAGGAAATCCTTCTATGTGGCACACCTCATCACTAAGGTCTTTCCATCCAGAAAAAAAGAGGTCATTGTCCCACTGTACTCATCTCTCATTAGACCCATTATAGAATACAACACCCCGTTTGGTATGTACCTCTCAAGACATCTGCAACAACTGGAAAGGCTGCAGAAATACCTCATTAAAAGAATCACAGGCCTAAAGCAGATGCCCTATGCTGACCGTCTAAAAAAACTCCACCTATACTCTGTTGCATATGAGGCAATCTCTGCTTAACATACAAGGCCATTTCAAACCCAGAGCCGTTGGACATGCTACAAACCTTCAGAGACACATGCTCCAGGGATCTAAACCTTGTCATCACAATGAACAAAACATGCTGGAGGGATAGGTTCCTGACCCAGAGACTCCCCAGACTCTGGAATAGACTGCTCTTACATGTCAAGCAGAGTGCCTCTTTGGCCCTCTTCAAAAGGAACCTTGATGATTGGCTGGGAGATAGGAAATTCACCCCGGTGATCATGTCAGTCGCCCTGCTAGACAGGGGTCCAGGGAAGTAAATACTGTGGGAAGAAATAGCCAGGGAATTGTTATGGCAAGGCTTGTATAGGTCCTAAGACCGATAGCCTAGTACCAGCCTATGAACCTACGAACCTATGAGCTAAGAGTATGTACTGTACATCGGTGCTCAAAATGTCCTGTAGACCAGACTTAATGACTATATGTGGCACAGCAGCAATGTATGTCTCACGTTATAGTAATGTGATACTCAAGTGGCAGCCATTCCTGTGTGAAGGATACTGTGCAACACTGCTAAAGCACACAGCAGGTCACTGTCACTGTCACATTCCTAGTTGGTGTTGAACCCTACAGTCTAACATAAGGATGTCTAGATGCACAAATCATCATAAGTAGGTTGCCAGCATGCTGTGTAATTTGTTGGTTCTAGGCTAATATGCACAACTTGCAGCACAATTCAGAACTGTACTGATCTGTGATGTGCTATCTGTTCCTGCTTATTGTATGCTTACTTGCAGTTCAGGAACACATCGTACTGTCTAACCACAATTACAAAATGTTATTCTCTGCTGATTCCCTGCTGATATCACTATGGCTCAGACATGCCATTTGGCACAATTATTTTGCAGCTGTACAATAATTGTACTTACAGCACTACATAGGCAACATGGCAACAAACCAATCTGCTTTATGAGCCATTGTATATTTTATGTACCAGCTGCTATACAACTTGTGGGATCACTAAATATGCTTCTACAGAAGTATGATGAGCATTGCCCAGAAAGGCACCTCTATAAATGTGCTTACTACATTTTCAGTAAACAGCACTTGGGTACTCAGTATGGCTGTTTCTTAATTGTGAAAGTAGTGTTAATACTTATGCTATTTTATTTGTATACATGCCCTGTAGGCAGTCTCCTACAGACCCTCTACTCAGTCTCGTATAGATTACAGAGGGGTGATCTATGCCTGGCTTACAAGGCATTCACAAAGCCCAAACTTAAGAACCTCCTGCATATTGGTAAGTCAAACATAACAGAAATACAAAGTCTAAGGACCTGAATTTTGTCTGTGACTTAAAACATACTGGAGAGACAGATGTGCATCCTAGAGAATACCCCATCCTATGGAAGAGGCTTCCCATCTATGTGAAGCAGCATTCAACTATTGCCCAATTTAAGGACAACCTAGACCAGTTGATGGGGAATAGTAAATTTACACTGGGTCTATCACCCTTGTCCCTTATAGACAGAGGTAGTTTGTAAATGCCTGGCCCTCAATGTCCTATTTAGGATGTCATTATTCTTTTGGGAAAACTTGGCTAGGCTTAGAATGGCCCTCCTTGGTCATAAGCCTAGTAACAATCCATGAATCTATGAATGTGTGCTGTATAACTGTTGCTTTCTTGGTGCATGATAACTTATTTTTTCTGCAGCACAATGACTAATTCTTTATCATTTGTACTTTGTCAAATTTTCACGTGTTTCATACCACAGTGGCCCTATATTGTATAGTTCGTACCTTTGAGTTTAGTCAGGTGTTGGGTTTTGCTGAAAAGGAATTTCTTTAATCATATTTCTTGAAAAGCATTATGATATTTTAACAGCCTCCATCTGCTATGCTCATAAATGAACAGAAAGTCATTGGTTTGACATCGCAGCTAGGGAAATTTTCACCAGAATACACATATAAAACAACTACCTCTGAAATGCCAGTTGACAAAAGTACACTGAAAGGAACTGAGACTCTGAGACCATTTATTAATATTAAATGTCCTCTCTGTTGCCAGAAAGTCATTATGACATGTAAAGACTTATATAGAGAAATCCTTTCTCAGATTGCCTTTCAATTTAATCAGGAAGATTTAGGATGAATTGGAAATGTGTTGTACTGTGAAAATACAACACATGAGCACAAAGCTGTTATTTCCGTTATCCTGTAGACTTGAAAAGGAGAGCTAGCTGGTACTATGAACAATGCTTTGCTATGACTGCTTGTGCTGTAAGTCATTAATGTCACACTCAGAGGTTCTTTCTGTAGTTTTTTCACTTACTTTACTTTCACTGGCATTAAATGTTTTCCCATAGTCCTCATTTTGAACCACCATACAACAAATTCTTAACTGAATTATTTAGTATTACACTATTATAAGTTTTTATTCAAAAACAGTTTTGGATTTCAGACATGAGTCATAGCAAATTCCACTCCAGATTTGAACTCATTTATCACTGCTTAATGCAGTTAACCTTCAATAAGAGTCATGGAAAATGACCTTTTGTAACTGTGAAAACAATGAAAAAGGATGTGATAAGAGGTTTTTGATGTTTACACTGAGTACGAGTACAAATGAGAAATAAAATGCCATTTCATTTACCAGCACTTTCCCTGGCTCCTCAGTAAAGAATTATCTGTTGTTTCACCCCACCCATCAAGCACAGATAAGTACACAGAATTCACTTTTCTCCATGGCAGGGAACTGATTACATATGAATTTATGAATCCACCCTTGATGGTATCACTGCATGTAAACCTCCACACAGATGACAACCGTTTTGAGTCCACAAGCAATAAAAGAACTATTGTCTACTTACATGCACGTCTGTATTTGTGCGTACTGTATATATATATATATATATATATATATATATATATATATATATATATATATATGTGTGTGTGTGTGTGTGTGTGTGTGTGTAAATAAATATATATATATATATATATATATATATATATATATGTGTGTGTGTGTGTATATACATATATATATATATATATATATATATATATATATATATATATATATATGTGTGTGTGTGTGTGTGTGTGTGTGTGTGTGTGTGTGTGTGTGTGTGTGTGTGTGTGTGTATATATATATATATATATATATATATATGTGTGTGTGTGTGTGTGTGTGTGTGTGTATATATATATATATATATATATATATATATATATATATATATATGTGTGTATTTTTTTTTTTGTTAGGAAATGACATCTACAATGTACTGGCATTTTGTTTTTACCTGAAAAGCTACCTGATTTAGCTGTGAATAACATCAGATACGAGATGAGTTACAACTCTACACAATGTAAAATGAATACTATGCTGCCAACATTTTTTAACTATATTTCATTTTTTTTTCATTTTGTCCAGTTTTCCGTGCCTTCATTCTCACCACCAGCTGTTGTCTAGGACAACTGCTAGCTTTATTTGCTCTTTAGGGTCACTGGCACTAACACCAAAGGCTGAAATGTCTACTTTTTTTCTGGCTGTGAAAGGAAAATATCTGAGTTCAGAGCAGCTGGCAGCATTACATACACTGCCTGTATGTCAAGAAATATTTCATATGCTTAATCTGGACAGAATTACTGATGACATGCACATCACTGCACACACACACAGTATCAATTAGATCCAAGAAATTGTAATGGCACTCTGTCATGTGATTATGGCATGGCTACAATCACTAGACACCAGTAAGATCATTGTCACTATCCCTCCTTCCTTCAACATTTTACAACTGTTTGATATCACACAGATTTTAAACATACAGTTACACTGCATAATATCAAAAGGATGTGAAACAATTGAAAGGAAATAAAACGAAAGCAAAACAATATCTCCGGTGATAGGTTTTATATATTACCTAACTAAAATATCATTTGAGGGGTCTTCCTCTACAACATGCCTGTCAACTGTCCAGATTTTTGCATAATATTCAGATTTTTGTCTCCTTCTGTGAAGGTTGGGCACTGGGCTAGCAACTCAACACAGTAAAAATACCACTACCAATCAATCTGTGGACCGGCGATCCACTGTGGTGTCCCCTAACTGGGAAAAGCCGAAAGACATTGCTTATTCAGATTTTTATCTCATATTATTGGTCTGTTCATCATAACATTTGTGGGTTTCCTGCAAATCATTGAGGATTGAAGTCACTAAATAATGACATATATTTCTAATTTGGAAATTTGGACTTCAAATCATATCCCTCAGAAAATGTATATTAATGCAAAACCTGTCATTCTATCAACTTTCTAAGTTAAGAAGAGCAATAATTAAACATGTCCCAATTTTGGGGTCTTTGCCCCCATTATTTGCTTCTTTTCCAGATTTCTTGCACTAAGAAGTTGAGCGGTATGCTCTACAATTATCATAAAGAAGACCTAAATCTTTAACAGCAGTCTCAGAAGTGTTTCTATACCCAAACAATGAAGACTAGCATGCAATCCTTCCTCAAAACAGATGTCACTGTGCACCACTGTCTCTATCTCAATGTCTGTCAAATACAAAACATACTATTTTAGGGGAAAAAAATGTTATTTTATCATACTGCAGACTGTATGACACCACTCAAATGGATTCAGGGAAGATAACTCCTCACATTTCAAACATTACAATAGCCCTGCGTAAATTTGTGAATCTCAAGTTTATCTTCATGTTCTTTACCTAATCATTGGCTGTCTCTTTGGCAACCAGTCATCTATTGCCACCCCTTTGCATAGACTCATTTACTAGTATGGAAAGTTCCACAAAATAATAATAACAATAATAATAATAATAATAATAATAGTAGTAGTAGTATTATCATTATTGTTGTTGTTGTAATTTCAAATCAAGATGCAGTACTATCAACTGTTTTATTTACCATGATTCTGTCAGTACAACCTACATTTTTTTTAAATCAAAGCCAGAACAGTCATATTCTATTTTATGATTATCTGCCAATCATATTATAGGTTCATAGGCATATACTAATAGCATTTCATACCCATTGGGATATATATTACCAAATGGCAATCAATTCCTTTAATGGAAAGGAGGAGGTTAATTTTAGTGGCAATGTAGATGATATGGAGCACTGAATGACTCATTCCCTCTTTATTTCCATACAATGAAGGCTGAGAGTCAGTGTTAAAAGGCATACTGGTTGGGAATGAGAATTGGCAAATAGGAAGGTGAATATAAATGAAAAGGGATTTAAACATTTTCAGAGGAAACTAAGTACAGTGTCCAGATAAGATGCCTCAAAACATGGCAGAAATGCTTATTTTTCTGCCTGCAGAACTTGGCAGTTTCTCCTAAGTAATCAAAGAAAGAGTTAGGTAATTGCAGTCCTGTTAGTCTTACCCCATTACAGGAACATTTGATGAAAGATTTGTGTGGCTCAGGTTATGGGATTTCTGAAATGCTAGTATTCTTAATGGCTAATGCCATGGCTTCATGCTGCAGAGGTTTTCTCAATGTAACCTGATAAGAGGTCTGTGGCACTATCATCAGTGTGGTTGGTAGTGCAGTCATACAAATGTGCTACAGCTGTACTTCAGAAATTCTTCTAGCATAATGTCACACAAAGTTTGGCATGAACATTGCATGATCCATTTCACTGAATGTGAACTCATTGAGGTGAAGCCCTTGAAAATGAGCAATATTAAATGGTTTTGTGGGAGCTTAACATTCACTAGAGCCTCACTGGATTGAGCTTCAGTCCCACACCTATCTTACTTTTACAAGTTAGCTCTGAGGTTGTATTAATGTGAGTTAAAGGGGTTTCATCTCACCAAGCTGATGATACAAGAAGTAGAAAGTTAAACTGTATGCATCTGGGACACAAAATGGTGAAATGTAAAGGACCCTTACTAGAAAGAAAGTCTCTCAGTTAAAGAGTAACTGTAACACAATAAACAAACAAGTAGAAACATTCTATGGATTTATTAAAACAGTCAACACTTTTCAACATAAGAAAAGCTTTCAGGTTATCACTTCTTCAGTGCTTTTGCACAAGAAAAGAGCCCATAGTCCTCAGGATTCAGAAAGTATCCTACAATTGGTAGTACAAAATGCTATCAAAAGGGGTTATTTCTGTTATATGGAAAATTGTGATTCAGATATAGTTAAGCCACAACAAGGACAGATTATAGTTTAATTTGCATATCTCTGAACTGTACTTAATTACCACCAGTGCAAATCAGCAATTTCCTGAGGTAGCTAACATTGGTAGCCCATACATCTTGTTGGCATGGGCATCTCCTTCACTCACTCTCCCACAGGCATACACTCATTCAAACACAGAAACAAAAGTTCATGCACATGCACACATACACATGTCAACATATCCCTTACCAGTCCCTGAGTTAACAGAAAGTACCTGATGTACCAGCCATGGTGGTGCAGCAGTTAGCATTGCCATCTCACAGCAAGAGGTTCGCCGGTTCGATTCTCAGCTGGGGTGCCTTCTGTGCGGAGTCTGCATGTCTTCCCTGTGGTTGTGTGGGTTTCCTCCGGGTGCTCCAGTTTCCTCCCACATCTCAAAGACATGCTGTAGGTGGATTGGACACTCTGAATTGGCCCTAGGCATGAGAGTGTGTGTGTGTGCCTTCCATGGAAGGTTGGGCATCAAGCAGGCAACTCGACACTGTAAAACTCCACTGCCAATCATGAGCAGACAGGTGATCTGCTGTGGTGACCCCTAACCGGGAAAAGCCAAAAGAAGAAGAAAACCTGATGTATTATTTTATTTTTTTCCTCTATTCCTTGTAAATTATGGATAATTACAGTAAGCCAATTAATGCCAGACATTGGGGTTTCATACTGGCTATTGTTTAGAAACTGTACCACGATGCTAAATCTGTTGCTATATTAAATTCTTAAGTGACTCTGAGTCATATTTAAAAAATTCTTTCTGGTGCTGTCTAGTGTTCCTCCTTGCTTTGTCCTGAAGCCTTCCTCCATATGAACACACTAACATCTCAGTCAGCTGTATTTCTCTGACTTTATATACATTATACATATGTTTGTGTGTGTGTGTGTGTGTGTGTGTGTGTGTGTGTGTGTGTGTATATAAATATATATATATATATATATATATATATATATATATATATATATATATATATATATATAGTTATAGGTTTAATCAGTGCATGCAGTTGTCACATGCTGAAATTGTGGTGTTTTTCATCTCTGGTATAGAAAGAACTAAAAGAATGTTGAGCAAACAACTGTCCAGATAAGCAACACAAGAAGCAAGATGTTCTTGACAAAAGTTATTAGAGAACCACTGAGAATGCATGGTGTTATAAAAATATTCATACAGTTTTAAAAATAAAAAACATGTTAACTGCTTTCATCCTTTGTGTCTAAAGACTTCATCAGAATCATAAAAAATGATATCTCACCCATCATTTAAATAAAACCCCCATGATGTTATCCATAACGGATATTTTGATTGTCTTTTACCTATCTAAATGCATGCCTAAATTAATAAACATCAAAATATAAAATCATAATCAAACACAATGAAAAACATCAAAAATGTTTTTGTAAAAAGTGCTGTTTTTAAAAAAATGCTTTTGACAACAATACTAGCAATTACATGCTCTTTTCTAAGCACACTGGATATAGAATTCCTATAATTCAAACCAGGATAAGCTGTGAAGATAGTCCTAATTTGCCATATTAATTCCTTATGTTCCAAGTGTGGTTTCCAGTCACCTCCCTTTGGATAAATGGCTATCTGTTCTAATACCAAAAACAAAAATTGGTTCTATGCTACTCATTTTATTTTTGTGTGTTTTGCCAAACCATGTTTGCCATCATTATTAATGACACTGTACATAAGCTAGTAAATCCTTCTGTTTAAAGTAATAATCTATTTTTCTCATATAGAACATTTTGCATGTATTACAGCATGTAAGGTATGTGAGTAGTATTGCAATTAAATCTACAGAAACTCCTCCTTCTTCTATTTTTTTGCATGACAGCCCAATTTTCTTCTGTGTTGACATACTTACATTGGGGATATCTCCCATATATCCCAGTTCCCAAGTGGTTTCCATATTTAACTTTACTAAAGGGGTGGATTAATTAATAACTAAATGAAGTGTAGCTATGGTGTCACCAACAGGTTAATGGGCTATTTGGTATTCATTAAATGGCTCTACATGAAGTGCAGAGCCACCAAGCACAGATAACAGCAGAATATGCTGACAGCATAACGAGTGGAAGTACGTACTAATTAACCAGTCCCATATGGAGGAGCTATTCAGGAAGCTATAAAGAAATCATGTACCCCCAGTGTAGGTTTTTTCCTGTGTAAACTCTATATTATGCAGATTGGTCACCTCTATTTCTCCTTAACAGAAAAACTCCATATTGATATAACACCTGGATAATGATCTAATTTTCTACATCAGTGTATGGTGACTTGTGGGGTAGAGATTTTTCTTGGGTGCCATATCCCTGTAAGAAAGGAAAAAGAAAACAGACACATAATTAGGTATATAATACACAGACAGAATAGCTATGAACTCATTTATGTGTGAATGTCTGCACCCATCATGCACACAACAATTTAAAAATGAATGCTCCCTATGATTACACTCAAGTTAGAACAGCCACCTCCCCCCAAAAAAATAAAATCTAAAGCAAATATCAACCACAATCTATGACAATTCTATAATACAGATAAAACAGATTTAGCTGTGTAATACACGGATGCATTAATAACAAAACTTCACAATGTAGCTTTATAAAAATAATACAACTATTATAAGTGCCATCTCCACTGCTGTGGAGAGCAGTCAGGTAGAAATCCACAAACATAAAAGAATTTTCTTTCTGTTAACACAGATAAAAATGCCAGACATTCCTACAAAGTTATAATAAAATCGTCTGCAATAACTGTGCAAACAGCAATTAAATATATTGGTCATGTAGCATTCTACAGCATACTGTTTGTAGTGTAGACATGACTATGCCAAAAGAACATGATAAAGAAAAAATATTAAGATAAACAATGCTTTTAAGAGACCAGTGCAAGTCACCTTTTAATGTTACACTGAAAGCATTGTATATGAAATAGCAACATACCTTGACAATAAAGCATTGTAGAAAGTAGATAATTCTCCAAAAGTTATGTTTATTTAGCAGTGTCAAGTTCTCTGGATCGAAATAGTCTCCCCAGTATGATACATGGGCATTAGCTATACAATTACCTTTATATAGTGCAGATTCAACCCTGTAAGCACTGTGAATATGCAAATGAAGTGTTAAATCATTAGCATTCCTGCACACCTCAATTTGCATTTCCTGAACACTGGAATCTGCACTAAGTGTAGGAAATGTAAACATGGTGTAAGGAGCTACACAGTTGCATGCACATGGCACAGCACTGAAAGGATAAGCATTGAGAAGTATTACCTGCAAATAACTTGCAGGTGTCTATGATAGCCTGATTGTAGGAACAATCAGGGTTTTGCAGTCTCCCCTCTTTAATGTACACTTACTGAGGGTGTGCCAGGGAGAAGAAACTTACTAAAAAGTCTGAAAGCAGATTGTCTCATTTAGGAGCAACATTCTAAATATTCAGCTCTTGCTTTAATGACCATAGTTATGCCTCTTAGTAAGAAATTCTCATATTCAAGGGAATACTTTAAGTGCTGATACAGATAATGTATTCAATAAAAAAGACATAAAATTGTTATGAAGGAAGCACATATAATGCAATGATATAACAAACATGAAAGAGGGTTATACAGCTGCAGTGCTTGCAGTCTTTATTTAATATTGTATGAGTATATGGATATCCTGACTGTTGTCAATACCACAATCATTCAGACATTTACAGTCAAAGGAGAAAAGACAACTTTCTTAATGTGTTTCTGTTGCAGTTTCAATGTTAATTGATACAATGTCACATAATTAGGACATCTAAACACCTTTTCTCCTTACAAATATATATTTTTTGTCTGTGTCAGATATGGGAAATATTATTTAATGTTTGCTCTTGCTACCCCTGTTTGAAGGTTCAAATCCATACAGGTTCTTGTTGCAATATAACAATGTTAATTAAACATCAGAAATGCACACACAGTACTTGATTTCAGTGTTTGTTTTTCTTTTTTTCTCTTATAGTTTGCATTCTGTTTGACATTGTACAGCACTCACTGGTAGTAGTCAGTAGCAGTGAATGGCAGTTTACTGCTGAAGGTAAAAACAGACACATTTTATTTTGACTGCCATCAATAGTGCAAGCAAGACTGGCATTGTTGCATTTTCCTCAGCCTGGACAGTACTGCTGGAAGAAATTCAAGTTGTAACAGTCCTATCTCTGTGACATAATTTGCAAATGTATTGAGCTTAGAAAACAGTGCAGGTGATGCAGGGTTCAAAATCTGTTCACAGATCATACTGAGGAACATCTTACTAAATTGTGGCACTCATTCTGGTGTATGAATGTGCTGATAAGGAAAACTCAAGTAAGGTCAGTGTTGACTAAAAGTGACAGAGAGATAAGTCATTTGAAATTATGTCAGTACTAATTATGTGCTCTTTGTGAACAATGAAATCATTTCTACTGTTCCCTTTGCCCTTCAAAATTCCCATGACATTAGATAAAGTCCTGATATTGTAAGACCTACATGATGGTACTGATGAGGTAAGGAGATGTGAAAAGACTCATTGTGTCAGTGTAATGCAGTACTAGCTTTGGTCATTGCTAAATATACAATATGATTCTTTTTCTATTTCTTCAGGTTTTATTCCAAAATGTTGCATGAATGCTTCTGACAAATATTGCCTTCTGCTATTTTCTACTGTTTGGCAGCATAAAATGAACTTTCATGGCTTAAGAAAAAAGAGAAAAATTAAGTTTAGGCTGTCTTGCCTTATGTAGCACAAGCTAGCCTGGCAGCACTGCATGACCATCAGCACTCTGGATAGTACTCGTTGAAGAAAATACACCTATTATGTAGCTTTCTCTGTGGCACAAGGTGTAAGTGCAGTGAGAATAGAGAAAATGACAGCTAATGTATGGTTTGAAACCACTTAAATGACAATTTTACAGAGGGTGGTCTGAAGACATATTTAATCACATTTTGTGATACCGTTGTGTTGTAAAAAATCAGATATTGCCAGTATTGCTAGCAACACATAAGCTGTTGTGTGCCCACTTTCACATTATTTGCATTAACTACAAGTCTGGTAATGTGTTCCACAAAATAAATTTCTGATGTCGCAATAAAATATGAGAAAGATGAATGTGTCACTTGGATGCACTACTTGCTCTGATCTGTGTTTAAATTACTGTCAGCTTTTTTCTCTATCATATATATTCTTCAAATGCATTTTCCATTTGCTGTCTACTCAGAAGCTAACAAAAGTGGTTCACTGCATAAGGAAAACAGTGAAAATTTGTTTAGGCTGCATTATGTAGAGCAAATATGACTGGCAGTCTGCAGGCCTCTACACCATGGATAGTACTTACTGCAGAAAATGGATTTGAGAGATTTCCACTTATGTGGCACAAGGTAGAAATGAAGTAAATTGAGTGAAATAAGTCACAAGCTTTGTTTGAATCCTGTCCTGAGATCACATTGCACTTATTCTCTCTATATACGTAATGTATTTTTTTAGAAAAATATGCATATTTTCTCCATTTGGCTGCATGTGTACATAGTTTACTACCAAAGGAAAACAATGAAATTTTTTTTTAGTTTATGATGCCTTATGTAAGGCAAACACACCTGGCTGCATTGCTCAGCCAGCAGCACTCTGGATAATAGTTAATGAAGAACGTATACCTTTTAAGTAACTTTCTCTGAAGCATAAGGAGTAACTGAAGTGAATTGTGAGCAATAAGGCACATGATGCATTGTTCTAATCCTGTTTAGTGATCACATTGCAGTTATTCACAATACGTTTTTTTTTTTCATTTTAATTTGCATTTGCTCTCAGCTTGGCAGTGTGCACTACCTAAGGAAAAAAGTGATAATTTAGCTTAGGCTGCCTTATGTAGTGCAAATATAAGTGTCAACAGTACACTTTCCCCAGCACTCTGGACAGTACTGAATAAAGAAGTTCCACCTTTCATATACCTACCTCTGTGGCACAAGGTGTAAGTGCAGTAAGCTTTGATAAAGAACAATGTGATTAATTGTTCAAATCCAGTTAAAAGATACTTCTATAAAGAATGACATAATCCCATTTCTCATAACATTTTGATTAGGGCTGTAACATTAAAGAACAATGATAATGTTAAACTTGTTTCTTTGAAGCAAGGTGTCAGTAATGCTAGCATAAGTATTTATTTATTTTATTTTATATTTGTTTACCGGGATAGTCCGACTGGATACATGTTCTTTTTTAGTGGAGGCCCGGAGAGAAAATCTCTGCATAGACAAACTTAACATATATTACACAGAAGTTAGCAAACAATTATAAAAACAAAGTGATTATATATAATGGCTTAGTAGTGTTCCCTGGTAGGGACTCACAATTCTCATGGACAGACACAATTAAAAGTAAGAGACATCAGATTGGAAGCAGAGCTTGGTGACATAGTTACAAGTTATGATAATTACAGAATATGCTTTTAGTTTATAACTTAATCAGGGTTGGTACATGGGCATAGCCAATTCACTTTGAGATACTGTTTGAGGTTTCTTTGAAGAGACTTCTGGAGGATTGTAGGGTTATAACGTTTGGCAATGAATTCCAGGTTTTGTCAACAAAGTTAGCAAACAGGGATTCACCAGCAGAGTTATTAGCTTTGTGGGTTTGGACCAGTTGTTTATCAGCTGGCTGTAGGGATCTATGTCTAAGCAAATATTTCTATTTAGCACATATCATTAATGTTTCACATATATGCTTAAGATAATGTGTGTCCAATTTCAGAAACATGACAATGATGATATTTAATATAAAATTCACCTGCATATGAATCATAGGCACAATACGTTTGTTATAATCATCAAGACTCATCATATATTCCAACTATGTGTTAAGCACAGTTATATCTTGTGAATTATGTATGTAACACACCCCTACCTGTATTACTCAGCTCATTCAAATGCATCCATCTGAACTATATTCGCAAACAGAAATACTGACATTTACATAGGAATTAATTCCCAGGAATAATTAAAATTAAGCACATATGGGCCTCTCTGAAGTGTATCTCCATTCATTCTGAAGTTAGTGCATGTCTAATTTTGATGCTTGAAAATTAGTTCTCTTGTGGCAATGTCAATTAATAAGCTGTTTCAATTTTGCATGCTTTATCCCATGTGTTCGATTCCCATCTGAAACAACAATATTTTAACACTGTTTGAGCCCCAGCATTACAGTATGTAACAGTTCATCCTCTTTGTCCTTCCAAACTGCAAAGATTAAAAGGCATGCCATTAAGTATTCCATTGATGAACATTGAAGCCTGTGCCAATAGGTTGAACATCTCACACGGCAAAACTCAATGTCATGTTTTACACCTTTATGGCTATTTTATGTAAGTAGTGCCAATGTGTCTTCCAAGGAATCCATCTGCTTTCAGTTGTGCAAATGTATTTGACAAGGCTATGCATCTTTGCACACAACTATTTACCTGCAAGACCTGAACTGTACACCAATTCAGACATATTTTTAGCTTAAATCAATAATCCAAAAATGAAGGTTATACCAGGTACCAAAAAGAACTAAGAATCAAAACCAAAAGTACCCAGGGAAAGTCCAAGCCAGCACCGGTATTCACAAACTTTAATCCAGCCATGTAAAACACAGTACACTCATAAATGCATACACTGTATTAAATACCATTTTTGCCAAAGTTCCATAGACTTTATCAGAAGCAGAATTTAGGTATTGGCAGTCCACCTGACAAGCCTGTCATACATATACAGAAACTTAGGCAAAGAGAGACAGAAAGGGACACATACATGCATGGTCATTGCTCAAACACACATGTACACACACATATATGCGCTGTGATGCTGACAGAAACACATACATATTTACACACATAAACAACTACAGATATAGGGGCACAGAACACAACCTGTCATACATATACAGAAACTCAGACAAAGAGAGACAAAAAGGGACATAACCGTGCATGCTCATTGCTCAAACACACACACACACACACACACACACACACACACACACACACACACACACACACACAAGCGCACATATATGCACTGTGATGCTGACAGAGACAAATACATATTTACACACTTAGACAGCTGCAGATGTAGGGGCACAGAACAGAGCATGTCATAAATTTACAGAAAATCTGGCTAAGAGAGACAGAAGGGGACACACAGACACACAACACACACACACACACACACACACACACACACACACACACACACACACACACACGCACATATATAGATATATATAGATATAGATGTGTATGTGCGTGTATAATAAATCAAAAACAAGGTAACTTAAAAAAATAGCCCATTTTCTAATAATGTCTGACAGGGTAGGTGTTGCAGAGGGAAATTGTGAATATTCCAAGATGTGGGAAGCATACTACCTCAGCATCAGGCCTCACCTAATTCCTGACAAATCCATTATTTTCCTGTAGCACCCACTCTGTCAGGCATTGCTGTTTGTTTTTACCTGGATGTCATATACTATGTTTATTTATTTATTTATTTATGTATATGTGTCTAGAACTGGTTAATATCATGCCCTTTATTTTCTTTTCCAGACTGAGTTTGAAAATAATCCTCCCTGATATGCACTGCACCCTGGTTTGTAAATGCAAATAAAAATAAGTAAGTGCAGTAGAAATGAAATCTATAATGTTTTAGGAAGCCTAGGAACTGCATTAACTCATTTTTGGTGGCATGTCTGAGAAATAGTAGATGATTTATGAACCTAAAGTAAGCTATACCCCTTTACTGTATAAAAATGAAATTTTGTTTCAATATTCTTTTTTCCATATACATATTAAGAGATTCACATAAGGAGTAATATGTGGTCCCAAAGTCATAGCTTTTCTTTTCAGAAAGAATATTGAGCATGAAGAAATTATGAGAATCAACACAGAATCTCCCTCTAACCCTCGCCATCTTATCCTCTGATTATTTCCACAGTTGAGTAAATCTGGAATAGCTCATCTGTATCCAGCCTGCCAAACTGTTTTCTCATATTTTTTTACTAAATCGACTATATATTTCTATTTATGAGAAATACTTTGTAACATATGGACTGAAAGTGTTTTCAGTGTCAGCACATACTCTTTCCTATTGTCTGTTTACCCTGGAGACTATCTGCCATACAGAAGGGTTTCCGAGATTGTTAGTAATTAATGGAACACATTAAAATGTTATTAAATTACTACCATTTACTGTCAAGTTTGTTTTCCGTAATTCTGCATTTTATATATATTGTTCCAAAATTACTCCTAATTTTTGCTTTATTCACTTCAGTGGATTATCATGCACCACTAAATGATAATTCATGTAATTTAGTAGAGCAATAATGCATGGTTAGGATATGCGAAATGCCCAGATGTGCTGCTTGGATTTTGTCATGAAAGTGTAATCTTCATGACCAAATACAATATTATTGTGTTCATGTGAGGGGATGCTTTAATTATTTTTATTTATTTTGAGTACATCTCAATGTAGTCCTGCAGGATGTGTTACATATGTGACAACACAAAGATTAGTAATAAAACTGTTAGTAATATAGTGATCAAATGTAGTAGCTATACCTTTAAAGTTAAGTTGATTAAAAAAAAACAATGAATTTAATTTAATTTAGGTTGCAGCCAATATTTATTAACATAAATTTCTTGCAACTTGCAACTTGTTGTGACCTCCAAACTCTCCCTCCATTCAAATATGTGCACAGGTCTTTAAAAACTGCTTCTTGAATTAATAAAAAAAGTATTGGCCAGTATTAATAGTCACAAAGCGAATGTATTAGGGGTATCTACACTCTCGCAAATGAACGTAGCCAAGCAGCAATTCATACAGGCCATTTACAATAATGCATGATGGCTGTGAATTAGTTTAAGCAAATTAAGTGTAATGAGATGTAAAAGAGAAATTGTGTGAAGTGGTGTATACTAATGAAGCCTACTTATGAGGCATAGTCAAATTTGCATGCTGTCTGCACATTGTTCTTAAAAAAAAAAGTAGACGTGTATTATATCCATTTTGCAATTGTTAGTTGCTTGCTGACCCTGTAAAAAGTAACTGATATTGTCCTTTCTCAAACTTGTAAATAGAAAGACCACGAATGTACAGACATCCACCAATAAGGCAATCAACACTTTATTTCCGTGAACTTCTTCAGAAAAAAAGACGATATTGTCCTTTCTCTACTCCAATGCTATAGTCAAGCACAAAATACAAACACCCACCCATTAGTCAAACAACACCTACCATCCCAGGAAAAAAAGTTATGTGACACAGTCACCATAATGATAATACATATGCAGAGTACAGCCAAGTAAAGTTGTGTTGAGGTGAAGTTTGCAGCAACATCAATACATTAATATAGTAAATAAAGCAGCTTGTTAGCACATCCATTTTTATTTTTAGCCCCTTCCACATTTTAATAGGTTCATAGGTAAGTACTAGGCTAACGGCCCTGGAACCAATGCAAGCCTAGCCCAATAGTGTTCCCAGTCATCTGGCTTACCAGATGTTAGTTCCCTGTGCCCCTATCTAGCAATACAATTGAAGTGATCCCGGGATGAATTTCCTATTTCCTGTCCACTCCTCAAGATTTCTCTTGAAGAGGGCCAGTGAGGTGCTCTGCTTGATGTAAATGGGGAGTTTATTCCAGAGTACTGGAAGTCTCTGGGTTAGGAACCTACCCCTCCAGCAGGTTCTGTTTAATGTGATGATAAGGCTGAGGTCTTTGGATGAGTAGCATGGAGGGATTGGGATTTTTTTTCAGATGAAGCATGTCTAGCAAAACTGAGTCAGACATGGCTCTGTATGTCAAGCAGAGATCTCCTCTGAGTAGGTGATATGAGATGGAGTAAAGTTTAAGTTTTTTAAGTCTGTCTGCATAAAGCACATGTTTGAGTCCTAAGAGCCTCTTAGTGAGGAACTTCTGTGCCTTTCCAGTTGTTGGAGGTGTCTAGTGAGGTACATGCCAAATGGGGCATTGCACTCTATAATGGGTCTGATGAGGGCAGAGTAGAGAGAGATAATGACTTATTTTTTCCTGGATGAGAAACCTTTTGTGATGAGATGTGCCACGTAGAAGGACTTCCTAACTACAGTGGTGACATGGTTGTCAGAAGAGAGATGGCTATCTACCTGTGTCCCTAGATCCCTCATAACACCTTCAGAGTTAAGTGCGTTCCCATCAATATGGTAGTTTGTGGGCACCGTGTTTTTCCTGAAGGGAATGATGATGCGTTTTCTGACGTTGAGCCCAAGGCCATGGTTTTGGCACCGGTTGTTGGTTTCCATTAGGCCTTTTTGTAGGATGTCCACATCAGCTTGAAAATCAATAATAGCTCCCAGTTTGCAGTCATCCAGAAATTTGGTTAGCCAGAATCACTTGGCGTTGGCTTGAACTTCAGAGAAGGTGATACCAAACAGGAGAGGACCCAGAACCAATCTCTGTGAGGCTCCACTTGTAACTGCCCGCTAGTTTTGTGGTCATAATATGGTCAGTGACAGTCAGGAATCTCCCAATAAAGACACATGTGTAGCCAGCAAAACATCCTTGCTACTTCAGTAATAATGCCATGTTTGAACAATCACTAAAACCTACCAAAATACATTTTTGCAGTCATCACTAATCATTTCCACTGCTGCTGTAATACTTTCCCATTTACAATGGCAGTAACATGCCCATTTGTATGAATAAAACAAGCATTTCTTTAAGTGAACCCAATAATCTAACTTCATTTTAAACTTTTTCATATTACTTTGTTATATTCTTATTATTTTCTCTTTCATCTAAAAAGTCATCAGTTTCCTAAGTAATTTGCCACATAACTCCACTGGTCCCAGGTAATATGGTACTGTCACATAAATTACATGTTTTGCATGCAAATTAGGTCCTTTTATATTTATCTCTATGAATCATACTAATATGCCAATGTCTGCCTTATCCATGCAGTAGCTTTCCCCTTAATGCTTATCCCTTAAGTACTTTACACTTTTGCCATAGGGAGTCAGGTTTAACAAAACATTTCCATTGTCAGCATGAAAGACCTCTGTTGACCTTATTTTCATAATGATGTAGCACCACTCTTCATGGATTATAGCTTTGCTAAATGAACCCAGCCACTGGGGATGCACAAGCCAGTGCATTTCTTTGTGCTGGTCCCAAGCCTGGATAAATGGGGAGGGTTGTTTCAGGAAGGGCATCCGGTGTAAAACCTGTGCCAAATTACTGATGCAGAGAACATTTCATATTTCCATACCGGATCAGTCGAGGCCTGGGTTAACAATGACCGCCACCAGTACTGTTAGCCAACAGGGTGCTGGCAGAAATTGGGCTACTCTTGGCCGAAGAAGAAGAGGAGGGGAAAGGCATGCCCAAAGGCAGGAAGAGAGGAGGAAGGTTAGGAGTGTAGTACTGAGGGTAGGAACTTTGAATGTTGGCAGTATGGCTGGTATAGGGAGAGAGCTAGCTGATATGATGGAGAGAAGGAAGGTTGAAATATTGTGCGTGCAAGAGACCAGATGGAAGGGAAATAAGACCAAGTGTATAGGAGGTGGGTTCAAATTGTTCTATCATGGTGTGGATGGCAGACGAAATGGGGTAGGGGTTATCCTAACGGAACAGTATGCCAAGAGTGTTTTGGAGGTGAAGAGAGTGTCTGATAGAGTGATGTTTATGAAGCTTGAAATTGATGGTGCAATGATGAATGTTGTTAGTGCATATGCTCCACAAGTTGGGTGTGCGATGAATGAGAAAGAAAAATTTTGGAGTGAGTTGGATGAAGTGGTGGTGAATGTACCCAAGGGTGAGATTGAGAAAAGGATGGACATGGCTGTGGTGAATACATATTTTAAGAAAAGGAGACGTACAAGAGTGTAGGAAGCTGCACACAGGTGGATTATATCCTATGTAGGAGGACCAGTCTGAAGGAGATTGGAGACTGTAAAGTGGTGACTGGGGAAAGTGTAGTTAAGCAGCATAGAATGGTGGTCTGTAGGATGACGCTGGTGATTAAGAAGAGGAGAAGGAGTGTGAAAGCAGTGCCAAGGATTAAATGGTGGAAGTTAAAAAAGGGTGATTGTGAGGTGGAGTTCATGGAAGAGTTAAGACAGGCACTGGGAAGCAATGAAGAGTTACCGAATAGCTGGGTAACTACAGCAGAGCTAGTAAGGGAGACTGCTAGGAAGGTGCTTGGTGTGACATCTAGAAAGAGGAAGGAGGACAAGGAGACATGGTGGTGGAATGAGGAAGTACAGGAGAGTATACAGAGGAAGAGGCTGGCAAAGAAGAAGTGGGATTGTCAAAGAGATGAAGAAAGTAGACATGAGTATAAGGAGATGAGGCGCATGGCAAGGAGAGAGGTGGCAAAGGCTAAGGATAAGGCATATGGAGAGTTGTATGAGAGATTGGACACTAAAGAGGGAGAAAAGGACATGTACCGATTGGCTAGACAGAGGGACAGAGCTGAGAAAGATATGCAGCAGGTAAGGGTGATAAAGGACAGTGAGGGAAAGATAAGGTTTATGGATGTGGTGAGAGAGGACATGCAGGCGGTTGGTGTGAAAGAGCATGACGCAGAGGACAGGAATAAATGGAAACAGATGATCTGCTGTGGTGACCTCTAATGGGAACAGCCGAAAGAAGATGATAAACTGAAACCAGGGACTGTGAATATACTGCTATAATTTCATCTGGTGTCTAGAATAGCAGCAATTATTTGTCAGATGAATAAGCTATTTGTGAAGAGGCCCTGTATACATCTTTGCTGTAAGCAAGAAATGGGTACATTTTCCTCTTTACATCCTCTTTTTATGATCAGTATTTGAAAACTGTATACTCAGCCGCATGCAGTGGATATGCCTTGTTACACACGCATTTGTTAATAAATTTGAAAAATTAAACCATGTATTATGGTGGCACCCCTAAAAGTGTTTAGTGCCTTAACTGGCACCCTTGAGATCTGCCTGCAGATGGGTACCCCTCAGCATAGATAAGTTTGGCTACCTCCTTCCAGCTGAAGCCTACAGGAGAATACACTTGCCAGTCTACAACTTCAGCTAAGGTGCTCACATTCTATTGACCACGTTACTCTAATTTACCATCTTACAGACTTTTGCCCAAAGATGACTGAAATAGCATGACCGCGGACAACTTCCATTGCCCAAGCTCCTATTCAAACTAGGTCATCTGGGTCATAGGAAGGGTTTTACCCTCTATGCACCAGATCAAGTGCAGAAATGTATCTGTGCTTTGCAACAGTAAAACAACCACCATGTAAAAATGAGACTATTTAATAGTAAAATTGGTAAGCGCTTTTGCTATATAAAATAGCTTCTTCAGATCAAAAGTGAGAACATACAACATCCACATTTAAATCAGATTGTGTCACTACTTGTTACACAACTAAGTGTAATCTAAGGGTTTGAAGAAAAAGTAATTTCTTCTCACTTATATGATGTTTTTACTTTTAGATTTTTTCTTTCTTTTTCATATATTACTCAGAAGTATGTTTTTTGTTTCATGTTTCATAAAAATCAGGTGCCTGTATCTTTAAATATGTGATTCCTATAATTGGTTAGTTGTGTAACAGGTAGTGATGTAATCCTGTTTAAATGTGGATGTTGTATGTTCTCATTTTTGGTCTGAAGAAACTGTATTATATAACGAAAGTGCTTACCAGTTTTAATATTAAATACATTCATTTTTACGCGGTGGTTGTTTTACTTGATCGTGTTTCTGTGTGTGTGTGCTTTTTTATCATTTACCTTGGATTTATTTCATACCACACAGTTAAATCTTTGTGCTTTCTTTGGTTGTTTTGCTAATTTCAAAATAAATGTAAATTAAGGAGCTCATTTTGCTGGTTAACTTACAGCATACATGAATTTATTCTAGTAGCAAAAAACAAGGAGTAATGACTCTATGATAAACTGATCAGTGTGTATTATTAAGGCACACTTTATTGCTGGTTAGTTCAAGAGATACCAGAACTTGCTCTGTAAAGAGAACATAGTCTGCTCATTTGTTATATGCATAAAACTACCATAGCATAAGACTATAGAACATATAGATATGTATATATGGATTCACTTCATAACACTGAAAATAAGAAAACTTTATAATATAGAAGACCAAAACACTGAAACTTCAAAACACTGAAAACTCAAAACACCGAAACTCAAAACATTGAGAACACATATCATACATATACTGAGTTTAAACAACATAAATCAAAACACTTTCTACAAAGTGTAAGCAGGGGAGCAAACCCCACTGCACCCCCATGTGGGGGGCTGTGCCCTCACACCCCCTGCTACATAAATATATCAACTCCAAGATTGCACTTAGTATAGTGAAGTGCAATCTTGGAGTCGATATATTTAAGTTGCAGGAGGTATGGGGGCTGCAGCCCCCACATGGGGGGTGCATGGGGGCTTGCCCCCCTGCTTACACTTGGTGGAAAGTGCTATGATTTATGTTGTTTAAACTCAGTATATGTATGATATGTGTTTTCAGTGTTTTGAGTTTCAGTGTTTTGAGATTTCAAGATTTTGAAGTTTCAGTGTTTTGAGCTTTCAGTGTTATGAAGTGAATATATATATATATATATATATATATATATATATATATATATGTGCGTGTATACAGATATAGATGTACACACACATACACACACATGTGTGTTAGTTAACTAGAGTAGAGCACTGATCCACATGCACTCATTTGAGGTTTAGCCCAGAAGAACTGTCTGACCAACTCACTTATTCAGGGTATCACAGCAGGTAATAAGATGCTGTGGATATCAAACTCAAGACTATTGCAGAAGGTGGTTATATCAGCCATAGTATTAAATACCTGCAAAAAAAATTGCAACTTATATAATATAGATTTCATTATCCAAATTTCATTCAAATTTTGTACATTTAGAATAAGAAAAGCACAAAAATATATATTGTACAATCTTGAAATTAAAGCTATGTACTGAATAGTCTAACAAAACTGTGTTTAAACATTTTTGTGGATTTAGAAATGTTGAGTCCACGATCGTGGCTAAATCAACACTATTTAACATGCATGTTCAATGAACCCAAAGGATCTTTATGAATGTATGGAGTAAGGCCAGTACTTCATGAAGAGTAGCTCTTCATTGCAGCTTCAGGTCGCTTGAGAAGATAGTCTTAGACTGACTCACAACCAGAGTATAGTATGGGCAGCTGCTCTAAACACTGACTGTGCATGAATGTCTAGTGTAGTCATAGTGCAACCATGCAGACATTAGTAATGTCTTCAGTTACTGCAGTGCTTTGAGGCAAAAGATATGCAGAAAAATGTCTTATGGACCAAAGTTAAGCCATGACTTGGAAGAGTTAAATGTAGTGGTGCTAATAAGGCAAAAAAAAAACAACAGAAACTGACAGAAGACTTCAAAGGAAGCTGGTGAACATAGAATGGACATAGAACATAGAACACAGCATGGATGCAGAATATAGTGGAAAAAGGGCTATGATATGCACATCATCACATTTTTATTTTATCAGTGTACCAGTATCATAATGGCAACTTTAATGAAAAAAAATTTAAACCCCAAAGAATTTGAAATGATTACCCTGTTCAGTGATATTTTTGTAAATACATCATTATTTAAGTAAGTAATTGCAGGAGGCACAGGGAAGGGACAAAGAAACACATACGAGGGGAATGATGCACAAGAACATACTGCAACAGTAATCAAAAGACATACCTCAAGGAACTAGTTGCTAATTTTCTCAATAGTAGTATGAAGATGAGCCATTGTAGAAGTCATACTGAAGAGCTCATAGAAACATATATGGGAGTTATGTTACACATGACTAGAAGTGAGGCAGAAAAGTACAATAATGAATACAACCATAAGGGAATTGGAACATTCCATCTCTGTGCATGCCCAGTCTACAAAATAGGTCATTAACAAACTGAGCCATGGCAGCTATCAAAGTAAGGACACAAGTGTTATTCCATTTCATATTTTTCAAATACCATGCAATGGTGCTCAGCACATTTGCACTACCAATGCAAATATTCAAAGTGAATAACATGGACTGGACTTCATGTTTGCTATATAGAGAAGAGCTATTTCTCATTGGTTATGTATGAGCATCATGGATGCTCTCAGTAACCTGTCATAACACATGTAATCCTTCTTTTTTAAATTTGCCTAAACGTTATGTGACCAAAATAAAAAGTGAACAATAATATAAAAACATTCTATAGCACAACATTTTAAATATAATTCAAGTAATTAGTCAATGTACAACAATTGGTTCATAATTTAGTAGCTTTCAACTGAAATTGTTATATTCAAACTGCCATTTTACTCAAGTGGGGATAAAAAAGAAATCTGCCAAACTAGTGCTTTATATTTCAAGTAAGTCTTCCAGTTCCCAAAACACCTCTAGGCATACCTCTCAACTGTACAGATGTTTGAAGAATGTCTAGATTTTTACTTCAAATATTTGGTCTGTTTCTCATAAAATTGCGTTTTTCTGGCAAATAATTGCTAAATCATTGAGGGCTGAAGTCAGAAAATAATGACAGGTATTTCAGTTTTAGACTTCATACCCTTCAGAAAATGCATGCCTATACAAAACCTGTTATGCTATCAACTTTCTAAGTTTGTGAAAGGAATATTTAATGTGTCCCTATTTTTGGTCCTTTGTCCTCCCATTATTTTTGGTTTTGCATAGATTTCTTGCTCTAAGAGGTTGAGAAATATGACTGTAGGTGTTAGATTTTTCCAAAACAGGAAAACAAACTTTTTGAAATCCTTACATAATTGCACATGCTTAATTAAATCATTGTTAGAATAACAGTAGTGCACACGATAAGTTTTTTTATAAATATTTTCCTGTAGGGACTGCTCTGTTTTCGTATATAAAATGCATTGCAAGTTATGCATGTAGCTAAATAAACCACTGTCAGCTCTTAGTTTGTAAGTTTATAAGTGCTTTTTTTAAACACTTCTCCTTCAAAGTCTTGTTACAAGTAGCACATTTTAGCTCCCCTAATATGTTCTTATTTTCATTACCATTGGATTCAAATCACTATTGTGTCCTCTCTTGTAGGTAAATCCCAGAATATCACCCAAGGTATTACTAAGATTGTCAAAACTGGTAACAGTATCCTATTTATCTGTGATATCTCCCTCAATTTATTGAATATTGTTGTTAAATGTCAAACATCATAGTACACTTGTAGTTTGTTTTTATTGTTCATCATACTGTTTTTAGCAATGTTTTCATTTTCGAGCATGCTAAGAATAGGAATAAATTTTGCTTTTCTCCCTTTCTTTGTTTCTTCATCCAACCAGTTTAAAATAACTGTTGGTTAATCCCTGTCCAGAAACATCCTAACCAACTTGCCTTAATCTCTCTGAAAGGTGTCACACTCAGACACCAGTCTAGAAAGACGTACCAATTGTCCTTTATTTTTTGACTCACAGAGTGACTAGTTTTGAAATGTAAGCAGGAATTCAAGGTGTTTTTTTTTTCTCTAAAAAATTGAAAATAATCCACCCACCCCCAATTTCAATCTTATGGCTAACAAGTACATCCAAATTTTAATCTGCTTGTAAGAGTAGTTGTAAATGAAGTATAGAAATGATGTTGTACCTTCTAGAAATTCTATAAACTCATTAAACAAATCTAACATGTCTTCCCATAGAATAAAAATATCAAGGTACCTATATTATGATCTCCATCATTCCTTAAATTGTGATGAAAAACCTGGATTCATGAATGCCTTCAGTAAGTGTACACAATTTGTATTCAAGAACATCCCAATCATATTTTTGTGTTCTCTGCCCTCTCAGAAAGATTAGACTAAGTGTAGCTGTAGTCTACACATTGTGGTAACCTTTATGAATCCTACTTGTTATTTAAGGTTGCTTGAAAATCAGTAGGAAAATTAAAATTAGCAGGAAGAAGGTGGGTTATGCTTGCATTGTCTATTCACTCAGAATGGCATACACATAGTGCAGGCATTAATTAATCTGGCCCAACAGAACTACACTGGGGTATACTGGGGCACAAGTGGCTCCTATCATGGCACTGGCAACATGGTGAATATATTCTTCCTTGAACATCACATAGTTACAATGTAACACATAATACATGGCTTCACCAATATTATTTAATTCTGTGTAGGTTAAGAGTTTGTGATCTTGCAAGATCATTTGAAACCATCATGGGAAATAACTGAAAAAAATATCTTCGAAGTCAATAGTAACAAACATTGTATTCCACAAGTGTTATTTCCTAAAAGTTTCATAAAATGCCATGAGTCTTATAAAATATATTCATAGTGATAAATAATGTTCTTCAGATTAAGATCTATCCATTTTGTCAGACATTCTGTCTTCAAACCTGCTGCTAAGACAAATAGTTGCATTAGGGTATCCTCAAAATTCTTGTGAATGTTGGGTATCCAAAATAAAGTGGGAATAACTTATATTTTACTTTTCCAAAAAATTGAATAATTCACAGTTAGTACTGCTCTCCAAAAGATAACCACAAATCAGTTTTCCTATATGGCATATTAATCTCCTTAAATGAAACAGAATTGTTTACTAGTGATAACATTCCACCAACATAATCTAAACTGTATATAATAACCACTCAGCTCCCTTTATCAGGTTTCATAATCTGTAATGATCTGTCCTGGGAAAATTATTTCAATAATAGATTTTCTTCCAAGGACAGGTTGAAAGAAACATTTAGCATTTTTTGGGAATGGAGCTCCTTTCCTGTGCTGGAAATGATGGGGAATGATGCACAAGAACATACTGCAACAGTAATCAAAAGACATACCTCAAGGAACTAGTTGCTAATTTTCTCAATAGTAGTATGAAGATGAGCCATTGTAGAAGTCATACTGAAGAGCTCATAGAAACATACATGGGAGTTATGTTACACATGACTAGAAGTGAGGCAGAAAAGTACAATAATGAATAAAACCATAAGGGAATTGGAACATTCCATCTCTGTGCATGCCCAGTCTACAAAATAGGTCATTAACAAACTGAGCCATGGCAGCTATCAAAATAAGGACACAAGTGTTATTCCATTTCATATTTTTCAAATACCATGCAATGGTGCTCAGCACATTTGGACTACCAATGCAAATATTCAAAGTGAATAACATGGACTGGACTTCATGTTTGCTATATAGAGAAGAGCCATTTCTCATTGGTTATGTATGAGCATCATGGATGCTCTCAGTAACCTGTCATAACACATGTAATCCTTCTTTTTTAAATTTGCCTAAATGTTATGTGATCAAAATAAAAAGTGAACAATAATATAAAAACATTCTATAGCACAACATTTTAAATATAATTCAAGTAATTAGTCAATGTACAACAATTGGTTCATAATTTAGTAGCTTTCAACTGAAATTATTATATTCAAACTGCCATTTTACCCAAGCGGGGATAAAAAAGAAATCTGCCAAACTAGTGCTTTATATTTCAAGTAAGTCTTCCAGTTCCCAAAACACCTCTAGGCATACCTCTCAACTGTACAGATGTTTGAAGAATGTCCAGATTTTTACTTCAAATTTTTGGTCTGTTTCTCATAAAATTGTGTTTTTCTGGCAAATAATTGCTAAATCATTGAGGGCTGAAGTCAGAAAATAATGGCAGGTATTTCAGTTTTAGACTTCATACCCTTCAGAAAATGCATGCTAATGCAAAACCTGTTATGCTATCAACTTTCTAAGTTTGTGAAAGGAATATTTAATGTGTCCCTATTTTTGGTCCTTTGTCCTCCCATTATTTTTGGTTTTGCATAGATTTCTTGCACTAAGAGGTTGAGAAATATGACTGTAGGTGTTAGATTTTTCCAAAACAGGAAAACAAACTTTTTGAAATCCTTACATAATTGCACATGCTTAATTAAATCATTGTTAGAATTACAGTAGTGCACACAATAAGTTTTTTCATAAATATTTTCCTGTAGGGACTGCTCTGTTTTCATATATAAAATGCATTGCAAGTTATGCATGTAGCTAAATAAACCACTGTCTGCTCTTAGTTTGTAAGTTTATAAGTGCTTTTTTTAAACACTTCTCCTTCAAAGTCTCATTACAAGTAGCACATTTTAGCTCCCCTAATATGTTCTTATTTTCATTACCATTGGATTCAAGTAAATTATCACTGTTGTGTCCTCTTTTGTATGTAAATCCCAGAATATCACCCAAGGTATTACTAAGATTGTCAAAACTGGTGACAGTATCCTATTTATCTGTGATATCTCCCTTAATTTATTGAATATTGTTGTTAAATGTCAAACATCATAGTACACTTGTAGTTTGTTTTTATTGTTCATCATACTGTTTTTAGCAATGTTTTCATTTTCGAGCATGCTAAGAATAGGAATAAATGTTGCTTTTCTCCCTTTCTTTGTTTCTTCATCCAACCAGTTTAAAATAACTGTTGGTTAATCCCTGTCCAGAAACATCCTAACCAACTTGCCTTAATCTCTCTGAAAGGTGTCACACTCAGACACCAGTCTAGAAAGACGTACCAATTGTCCTTTATTTTTTGACTCACAGGGTGACTAGTTTTGAAATGTAAGCAGGAATTCAAGGTGTTTTTTTTTCTCTAAAAAATTAAAAATAATCCACCCACCCCCAATTTCAATCTTATGGCTAACAAGTACATCCAAATTTTAATCTGCTTGTAAGAGCAGTTGTAAATGAAGTATAGAAATGATGTTGTACCTTCTAGAAATTCTATAAACTCATTAAACAAATCTAACATGTCTTCCCATAGAATAAAAATATCAAGGTACCTATATTATGATCTCCATCATTCCTTAAATTGTGATGAAAAACCTGGATTCATGAATGCCTTCAGTAAGTGTACACAATTTGTATTCAAGAACATCCCAATCACATTTTTGTGTTCTCTGCCCACTCAGAAAGATTAGACTAAGTGTAGCTGTAGTCTACACATTGTGGTAACCTTTATGAATCCTCCTTGTTATTTAAGGTTGCATGAAAATCAGTAGGAAAATTAAAATTAGCAGGAAGAAGGTGGGTTATGCTTGCATTGTCTATTCACTCAGAATGGCATACACGTAGTGCAGGCATTAATTAATCTGGCCCAACAGAACTACACTGGGGTATACTGGGGCACAAGTGGCTCCTATCATGGCACTGGCAACATGGTGAATATATTCTTCCTTGAACATCACATAGTTACAATGTAACACATAATACATGGCTTCACCAATATTATTTAATTCTGTGTAGGTTAAGAGTTTGTGATCTTGCAAGATCATTTGAAACCATCATGGGAAATAACTGAAAAAAATATCTTCGAAGTCAATAGTAACAAACATTGTATTCCACAAGTGTTATTTCCTAAAAGTTTCAGAAAATGCCATGAGTCTTATAAAATATATTCATAGTGATAAATAATGTTCTTCAGATTAAGATCTATCCATTTTGTCAGACATTCTGTCTTCAAACCTGCTGCTGAGACAAATAGTTGCATTAGGGTATCCTCAAAATTCTTGTGAATGTTGGGTATCCAAAATAAAGTGGGAATAACTTATATTTTACTTTTCCAAAAAATTAAATAATTCACAGTTAGTACTGCTCTCCAAAAGATAACCACAAATCAGTTTTCCTATATGGCATATTAATCTCCTTAAATGAAACAGAATTGTTTACTAGTGATAACATTCCACCAACATAATCTAAACTGTATATAATAACCACTCAGCTCCCTTTATCAGGTTTCATAATCTGTAATGATCTGTCCTGGGAAAATTGTTTCAATGATAGATTTTCTTCCAAGGACAGGTTGAAAGAAACATTTAGCATTTTTTGGGAATGGAGCTTCTTTCCTGTGCTGGAAAGTGACTGTGACATCTCCCCCTCCCAAAAGATGTAGTCCTTGGAACCTAAGGACCACTCACTGTCCTTTCTCTTGACATATAGATTACACTGTATATGCCAGTTGCTTAATATCCTTAGTTTTCTGGGGTCTGCATTCAGTAAGTATAAGAAAACCTGTTCTACCTGGTGCCTCCTTGTTAATTGCTCTGTATTAGCTTCAAACTGATTGCTCTCTGTAATAATTGACCTGAGGATGGGAGAGTTACTGTAGTAAAAAGTATCGCTAAATCTGCCCTTGCTTTAGTCTCCACTTCCACTCAGTCTCCATCTTCCATCACAGTGCAGGTATGTGTCATGTGTTATTACATTTATATTGGTTATAAGACTGTGTATAATAATAAAAAGACATTGGTAGTTTGTTGTGTTTGTACTGATTTCATTCAAGTCAGATATATATGATGAGCCTGTGCTCTTTCACAAGTATGTATATAATTTCAGTTGTTGGTGTTTTTGTATATATTAACACTCTTTTGATGTTCTGATTAATCTAATGAATATTTACTAAGTGGTGGTTTTATATTGTGCTATCATTGTAGTGAAATGTTCTGATAACTTTCTCTGTAGAGCTCTATAAGCTGTATTACTGTGGTTCTCTATCAATATGTCTCCCACCAACCCTATTTTGACATTACATTCATAAACGTACTTACCATCTCTCTACTCTTGCAATCCCCGTATTCTTTTCCTCTGACTCACCGTGGTCCTTCAACCATCTATAAGAATAAGTATTACCTTTCTTGCCTCCAAATAATATTATAGCTTAGAAGGGTTTTTCTCTTTTCTTTCCTTTAAGAGACTGTGGTCGCTGGATCTTTCCCTAACCACAATACTGTAGGAGCCCTTTTGTGATGAGGTGTGCCACATAGAAGGATTTCCTGACTACTGTGGTGATGTGGTTATCAAAGGAGAGACTACTGTCCACCTGTGTCCTGAGGTCTCTTATCACACTTTCAGTGTTTAGTGAGCTACCACCTATGTGGTAGTTCTTGGGTACCCAGTTTTTCCCAAAGGGGCTGACAATTTTTCTTGGCATTGAGCTTGAGGACATGATTTTGACACCAAGCATCTGTCTCTGTGAGGCCCTTTTGTAGAATGTTTACATCATTAGGTGATTCTATTATGGCTCCCAGTTTGCAGTCATCTGCAAACTTTGTTAGCCAAAGAGCTTCTGTGTTGTCTTGCACTTTAGAGAAGTAGATGCCAAACAGGAAAAGACCCAGAACTGAACCCTGTGGTACTCCACTCGTCACTGGTCTGAAGTCGGACTTGGAGTCAGCTACTTTTACTGTGTGGGTTCTGTCAGTGAGCTAGCTGGCCACCCATCTTGTGACATAGGAATTAATGCCCAGTTTAGTGAGTTTATCTTTAATTCCAGAGTGGGCATAGTACTGAAAGCCTTGGCGAGGTCAAGATAGGCTGTGTGCACTACCTTACCCTCATCAATGGCTCTAGTGACTGCTTCAAAGAAGTCAATCAGGTTTAGTAGACATGCTCTATCTTTTACAAACCCAAACTTGAGTGGGGTCCAGGGTTTGGAGGTTACCTATATCTTTATTTATAAGCTCCAAGATGATACATTCCATGGCCTTGCAGACCAGACTCATCAGGCTAATGAGCAGCAGTTTACAGAGTCCATGATGGCACCACCTTTGTGGAGTGGGATAACCATCGCTGTGTGCCATTCAGTAGGCACATAGCTTGAGGTGAGGCTATGATTGAACATGGGACTTAGGTGGGGTGTCAGTTGGTTCTGTAGTTCATGCAATACACAGCCAGGGATGTTGTCTGGTCCCATGGATGCTGTGTTCTTGGCTTTGGAGAGTGCGGTCTTTACTTGTTCATCCATGATTACAGGGGATTTGCATTCTTCCGGTATTAAGATGGGCCCTTTGGAGGGTGAGAGGGGGTAAAGTTAGCACTGAACCTATCTGCCAGGATGTTGGCAATATCAGTTGGTTCTGTATATTTAGTGCCATTGTGCTGTAGCTCAGAGCAGATCTGAATGTTGCCATTGAGATTCTTGACATAGCTGTAGAATGCTTTGTGGTTGTCTTTGGAATCAGTGGCAATTTTATTTTCATAACTGGCTTTGGAGGATTTTATGAGGGATCTCAGTTTCTTGCTGAGGCTGACCAGGGAGTTCCTCCAATCTTGGGATTTTAGTTTTTTTTCTGCAACAGCTTCTTCCTTCTGTTGTAGAGATTGTTTATGGCAGGAGACCACCAGATTGACTTTCTTTTTTTGGAGGATAGCATGTTTGTTATGTTGGGGATGGCACAATCTATGCACTTGTGTATGTGCTAATACAGTGCATTTGTATAAGATT
The DNA here is from genome assembly GCF_019279795.1 of Protopterus annectens. Taxonomy (NCBI): domain Eukaryota; kingdom Metazoa; phylum Chordata; order Ceratodontiformes; family Protopteridae; genus Protopterus; species Protopterus annectens. The sequence goes on along the minus strand of NC_056739.1, from coordinate 1,647,025,599 downwards.
CAGCAGTCGCACCTCTATTTTCCATCTGCATGGGTGTTGTGAAGTTTGCCACTTCTGTCTTAAGAAGCATGAAGTTAGCTTTGAAGTAGTTTTTGATGGTGGTTTCCTTAATGGTGGGAGGGATATGGATGTCTAGGGTGATTATCTTGTGGTCAGAGCTGCCCAGTGATGAGTTGACCTCTAACGTGGAACACCGGTTACCCATATTGGTGATGACCAGGTCCAGGATATTGCTACCCCTGGTGTAGGTGTGGACAAACTGATCCAAGGTATTGGAATTTATGAATTCGAGAAAACATTGAATGAATGAGTTGGTACATGAGTAGTTTTTCCAGTTGATGGTGGGGTAGTTGAAATCGCCCATAATTAAAGTATTGGGTTGTACCTTAATATTTTCCAGTATCTTAAGAAATGAAGAGTGGGAATCCTGGGGCATGGTGGGGGATCTGTAACAAGCTACAACCTGGATTGCAGTCTTGCCCAGTGTTAGTTGCACTTGGATCATTTCAGATGCATTATGTTGAGCAAGTAGCCTGGAGGTATGGATATCCTTAATGAATATGGACACACCTCTGCCTTTAGTGTTTCAGTCCAGGTTAGGTGGCCGAAAGATGTGGTATGAATTACAGCCTGGTAATGCAGGGGTGCTCTCTGGACCCTTGAACCAGGTTTCTGTCACTGCATAGATGTCGATGTTCGCCATTTTAAGGAGTGCCTCGAGTGAGTGCATTTTGAGGTTTAGACATCTAGCATTGAGTAGCATTACCCTTAGAGTTTTCTTGCTTGTACCTGTTACGGTGGTGAATTTAGCATTTGAACCTTGCCTAAAAAAAGGCACTATAGGGGTGGCAAGAGCCTTAGCCAGTATCTGGAATCCCAGGAGTGACAGGTGCAGGCCATCTCTGGCAAAAATGGTGGACCAGGTCGTCCCAGGCAGACAGATACTGTTTCCCCTTAGAATGACACCAGAAGCTTAGCCAATTGTTGAAGTCAATCATTTTGTCCTTGTATTGTGGTATCATTCTGGGCGATGGCAGGATGCTACTCAGGGCTAGGGTCATACCTGCCTGGGCTACAAGATCCGAGAGCTCCTCCATGTCTCTTTTCATGTAGTCCAGGGAGGTACATCTCAGGTCATTCACACCAACATGGACAATGACAGAGTCATATTCGTGTTGTGGAGTAACCTGATTGCATGCATTATGTGGCGTATCCTGGCAACCGATAGGCAGCTGAGAGTAACTTTCTCCTTGTTTAGCCTGGTGAGTGGGACATCAGTATGCCTGACTATAGAGTCACCTATGACTAGTGTGTTGAGTACATTGTTTTGCCTTATGGGCTGAAGTTGATTGGCACACTGATTTTGTGGGCTATATGTAATTTGGGTAGTGTTGGGGGTGGTGTTTGTCTGTGTTTCAGCTTGGGAGGTCTCTGTTGCTTGGGCAGATTTTTATTGAGAGCCTCTGTGAATGTGGGCGTGTGCTTTGTGTTTCTATTTGCGGGTTTTGATAGTGTGGGTTTTTAAGGACTATGTGTTGAGTGTGGTGTGGTGCAGGTTTTTACCTTCTCCTCTTGACTGTCTAGTCCACTCTTGACTGGAGAGAACTTGGCTTCCAGTTTGGCTATATAAGTGCATCTCTTACAGGTTATAGTGTTGGGTGGTAGGAGGAGAGGGATGTCAGTGTACATGAGGCAATTGCTACATTGCTACAAGATGCCCAGATTCATCAGGTGGACAGGAGAAAACACCGGGAGCTGACCCATGGACATGCCTGGATAAGTGCTTATTAATTTAAGTACTAAAAACATGTTTTCCTCCTAACAAGTTAGGAAAGTCGAGTGCTGTAGTAATTTGTTGTCTATTAAGTACTTACAACAAGTTCTGAGCAAGTGCTGAGCACAAGAAAACAGTTCTGAGTGCTGAGACTAAACAAACTGGCTAGTTCTAGCTAAAACTAGCTAGTTTAGCACCAATCCCAAGACGAGAAGCAGGCCATGGCCTGTTTGGTGATCCACAGTCTTTTCCCAGATGATGCAAGGGTCTGCAGGCTTGTAGCCTTTTTCTGGTAGATGCCTCAAATAGCAACCAGATTAATCAGGTATGTTAAGCACAGACACTCACTCTCCAACGAGATAGAGTCAGGAATCAATTCACTCTGCTCCTACTCTCACCAGGATCAGACTATAAGCACAGATTCTAAGCTGTCACCTATAAAGCAGTTATTAAGCTTTCTGGTGAACAGCATTCTCCAGCAAATAATGTAACCGCACTCCTTCCCTCACCAGGAGAAATCAGAAACACTAATCCCAAGATGACTGCTAAGAGGCAGAATGTGGGCTCTACAGTAACTGGTGGTCTTGCAATAGATGCTTAAAGGTAAGATGAAAAAATGGTTTAGCCTAAACACTGCAGTGTGCACTAGAGAAGTTAGATGTGAAAGTAGGTTACTTCAGTTTTACCTGTCTAAAAGTTAAGTTTTAGTGGAGAGTCACTATTTCTAAAAAAATAAGATAGATTGAAAGGGGGTGGTCACTTTTGCATTCTGGTACTATGGAATACAGTAGGATGGCCAATAAATTTAAATAGTTGAAGGGGAGTGATTTCACAAAATGATAATTTTGTGCTTACTCACACCAGCCAGTAAAAGCAGTCAGGAAATGAGATATGTGGTCAAATTAACATAAGGGGCAGACAACTAGAAAGACAGTGGTGTTTAAGAACACAACAGTAACTGGGTGGAAAGGTGGGAAAAATGTCTATATGATCCACAAGAAACAGCTGTGGTCTCCTTTCACAAGAGACAGAGCTGTGGTCTCTTTTCAAGTTTTAGTATGAAGTTAAAAGCAGAATTCAAGTAAAACACAGTGTAAAGAAAACTAATCACTGTATACAAAATAGAAAAAGGCAATAAAGTAATACAAAACACAACAAATAAAAAGCAAACTAACATTTCCCTCACAGCAAACTGTAGCAGAATCTGGCTGAGCATTTCCAGTAAAGCAGCTTCTTACTTCCTTCTTGATTCCTACTTCTCTACTACCTGTCACCAATAAAGTACATATTCCTTTACTTAATCATGCTTTTCCTCAGCTTATCCTCTGTTCTTCTCCTACTGAGCCATTTCAGTAGCTTTCAACATATCTCCAGCTCTGTTCCAGCTACCTATCCATACTTTCACCCTAAACTATCCACACATCACACAAAGCATATTTAATTAAGCCCCTCACCCCAATCCAAATATAGACTGATTAACTCAATTTCAACACAAATCAAAATAAAATACAGTGGAAAAATGTTCTCCAAAAACAATAACCAGTAATACCCCAATATAGTAAAATCCTCCTAGGAGGAGGCATAAACCATAATCCATTCACTACCTATTCCAACCAACATCAAGTTATTTCTCTCCCACATACTACTGTGACCCCACAACAGCCAACTCCCCAACCCCGGTAATCTAACTTTTGCCACCATACATATTAGATGCATAAGAAATAAAACTACTGAAATACATGCTTGGACCACCCAATGTAAGCCTGATATTATTTTTAGATTAAACACAGCAAAAGTCTCCAAAATTGCACTCCCAGCTATATCATCCATAATGACCACATAAAGAGGAGAAGTGGTGGTATTGCTTTAATATTTCTCAAAACCTACCATATTTCCCCATAAAACAAACCAATATCAAAATTTACTTCAGCAGAGCTTCTTTTTACATTCTTGAAAATAAACAAATATTCACACAAACATCTAGTACTGTTCTTTACATCCCTATTGGCAACAATACAGCTACACTGGAAAACACCCTACACTGGATATCCATAATAATTCCATAGGGAAAAAAACACTACAGGATTATGTCTATAGCAACTGGTTGGACATAACCTCTAACTCTCCTACATCTAGCATGAAATTATGATTTCACGCAACTAATTAATAGCCCCACACATCATAGCAAGATATCAATTCCCTATTAGGCAGGATCCTAGTATCATACTCTGACAAATTCACCACCACAGGTACAATGTCAGACTCCCTCAGTGGCCATCTCAAAATCTATACAATCAGAGTCATCTGGCACATGTCTGAAAACAGCATGTTTATGAAACAACATGCAACCTGTCCAGGATTAACCCAGAAATATTCACAACGACCCTATCATCTATAAACTGAAGCATCCTAAAAATGCTTCTCCTAAATGATACTGTAAATGAATTCAATACAACTTTCTCAAATATAATAAATAGGCTTGCACCTCCTAGAAACAAGAGCCTAAAAAGAAATATTGTAACTTGTCTGCCCAAAAAGAGTAAAATGCTAATGTAGGACAGAAAAAAAGTGTGGAAAGAAAGCCAAAATACAAAACACCACAATATATTTAAAACTTCAGAATGTTCTGCAGCCATACTAAAATCAAATAAATGAAGACAAAAAATATACTAGAATAACTTTCAGAACAATAGTAAACACAAGACTTCTGGTCAGCCATTAAAGAAATCTTTCATTCCAGCAAAAAAAAAAAAAAAACTACTCCTTCTCCCAGTTGCTTACCACTCAAAACTGCAATTGAATCCAACTCTTATTTCATAGATAGTATAATATCTTTAATTAATGATTCCCCAACATAATCTTAACCTTGCTCAGTCAACACTTATCACCACATTCACTTTCACCTTCAAACCTGTGCTCACATCCTATATAAAACTATTCAAATAAGCCATGTCCTTCTTCAGCTGATGACCTTCCAAGCAGGTACCTTAAAAGAGCAGCTAATGGCATTGTCTGTCCTTTTTCAATCCTTATAAATAGCTCACTCCAAGAATTCTATGTCCCTTCTCTCTGGAAAACACTGCACATTATCCCTCTACACAAAAGAGGAAATTCAGCATCAGTAACTTTAGACCTATATCAATCATATCCCCCTCTTCAAAATACTTGAAAAATGTATTCAAAAATAATTGCTAAACTATCTTCTGCAGGAAGAAGACCTATCTCCTACACAGCAATGTTTCTGTCTCTCCCATAGTACTAACATTGCACTTCTAATCTTTTTAGATATTGTCAATATAGCTAGAGATAATGGCAAACTAGTTTCTTCCTTATTTCTAGACTTGACTAAAGCCATGGACACATTTTATCACAGCAAACTTCTATTTCAAATGCCCTCACTCAGTCTATCTCAGCACGTCCTTCTATAGTTCAAAAGCTACTTGTCCATTGGGTATCAGTCAGTAATATGGCACTCCACCCTCTCTTCATGCCTCCCATTCACAAGTGGTGCACCACAAGGCTTTATCCTTGGTCCCCTCCTCTTTAAATTTCTTACTAACACCCTATACACATCCACACAACAGGCCTACCTAGTACAACAAGCAGATGACTCCACACTCATATGCACATCTGACAAACTGGCACATCTCTGAAAAATTAATTAGGAAGCTTAAGCATTCATTGAAACATGGCTTTGTAACTAACAACTCATGCTCACCCCTCGAAAAAAAAAACAGACTATTTTTTTTTCTCCAAATCCCTTTTTCATAAAAAAAAATAAAATCCACTCTTTAATAATACAATCATTGATGTCACATTTCATTGGAAATTGATACTGGATGATAACATTAAATTTAACCTGCATATACAAAATTTGCATTAAAAAAATCACCAAAAACTTAGGATGTTTTACATAGCCAAAAATTTTGTCACCAACACAACTGAAAGTACTCTTTCTACTACTTAGCAACTCCCCCTCATTATTTTATGGCACCTCCATCCTTACTAACCTCCAAGCATCACAAAAAAAAAACAAAGCTTGAACAATGCTATAATAAAGTGATTACATTTGCAGCAAATGCCCCTTTCAGACCGCTCTAATGTATAGTACTAAAATGCCTAAACTGGTTACAGCTAACCAATCAACTAACATATACACAGCTTCTTACCACTTATAGCATTATCCAGCATCAATATGCTTATCCAAAACTAAATGGCATTCTAAATAATCATGTTTCCACTCAGTCATTGCAATCCAATGACCAAAAACTCCTCCCTGTGTACAAACCTCTCAAATCTTCTTGGCCATGTTGTTAAGGTCTAGAACTCTTTACTTGTATCCATCAGGTCAATATCCTCCCTCCAGTACATTAAAACCATTCTGAAAGACTTCCTATCCAAAATCTGTCTCTGTTCTTGTTCAACTCCAGGATAAACTATATCCCTAAATCTGAACAAGTATCGATCATATCTTTCCTCCTTACTCCCCCTTTTTCACTCACTTACTTACTTCAATTAATTTCTGTCCCCTGAATCTCTGTCTAAATATGCCAAAACCCTATTTTTTTCTCTCACTTCATATTGCAATTCCTGATTGTATTATACTAATTTACCTTTAATTTCTCTAAACTGGCTAAAATCTCTCTATTTATTAAATCATCATCATATAAGTTTTATCTGTTCTTAATTATTTTTACATTATGTATAATTTGGTCTAATTATTTAAACTGTAAATACTTTTGTATTATTTCTAAAGACTGTAAAATTATTGTACTTAAATTATTGTACTTTTGTCAGGACAAAATTTAATTTCCTCGTAAACAATTTTAGATCCAAAATAAGTTCCTGGATGGTATCAGTGTAAATCCTTTCTCAAATAAACTGTGGTGCAAATCAGTAAAATGTAACACTGTGTAATTGTAAATTCTAAAACTGTTTGTACTAAAAGCATTAATATGTCATTTAAAAAATGTGCTAACACAGGATTAATGGTAAAGCTCCATTTCCATGTATAATTTGGTCTAATTATTTAAACTGTAAATACTTTTGTATTATTTCTAAAGACTGCAAAATTATTGTACTTAAATTATTGTACTTTTGTCAGGACAAAATTTAATTTCCTCGTAAACAATTTTAGATCCAAAATAAGTTCCTGGATGGTATCAGTGTAAATCCTTTCTCAAATAAACTGTGGTGCAAATCAGTAAAATGTAACACTGTGTAATTGTAAATTCTAAAACTGTTTGTACTAAAAGCATTAATATGTCATTTAAAAAATGTGCTAACACAGGATTAATGGTAAAGCTCCATTTCAAGGATCTCAGTGCCAGTTGTTATGTAGTTCTTGTGCTAGCCATAGTGCAAATTAAAATTGTGTGCTAATTCATGAGCAACAGTGGTCATTTACCTTCTCCTCCTCATCTCCTTCCCATCCAGGATCTGGTCTGTGAATTGGTATTGTTTCTCCTTTTCCTGGTTTTTATATAATTGACAGTGTCCTGTGATCACCAGTTCACCAATCAGTGCAGTCTGCATAGGGCAGAAGATGCTAAGGGATCTTCAGCTAAAAAAAATGTCATTGGCATTGCCTTTTTCGGAAACCTGCAAGTCAATCACCTGAGTCAGTGAAATGGTGTTGGTCATGTTGTCTTTCCTTCTATGTCGCTGGTGTAATGAGTACACTACTCCTGCTTCATAGCCTCTATGATCCATTTCATATTTTACTTATCTCATTTGGTTATCATTTTAACTTGTTCAACTTTAGAAAAGACCTTTTTTTTAAGATTCCTTGCTATGTTCAAGCATAATGTAAGTAATAACTGAATGATTCAGTATAGAAATTTTTTTCTTTAACTTTTCCAAGTTTTCGGTCATTGTCCTTAAATAGTAATCCCATTAAGTCAAATCCCTTTTTATCAAATAAGGTAATACATTCTTTATATAAAATGGACTCGGACAATAATCAAGTTTACCCTTAAGCAGTTATGGACCAGTTTGGTCCTCAAGCATTGTTTAAAGAATGTGCTGTCTGACTGTAAATATTTGAATTTTAAAATTATTTTCTCCAGTTTAGTAATTTGAGAAAACAATGTACGTACCTTTAGCCTGAATGAGGCAGCCACCAAAATTCACACTCTGATTCAACCAGGATTCAAACTTCAGAACATTAGTCTCATCCTTGCTAAGTTTGCTAAGCTTCTTCATATTAACCTTACTGACACTAATTTTTGTTAGAGTAAAATTCATTGTTAACATTATCCATAGATCTTGGTCTATCCAACATGTTGAGATGTTGGGCAAGTCATTCCCCTAAAAAGGTAACATTATAGACTGTGGCGGTAAGGTCATCTTGTTCAATCATAGCAGGTTGTGAGTCCTGAACCAACTCAAGTTGGGACATCCCAGTATTTTAATTTCATACACAACTTATGACCACAAAAGATTATTGTTTTTAACTTTTTTGCACACGTGTGCAATGCATTTATCTATTTCATAACCAGATTAAAGGCTGGAATTATACAGCAGAGATTACAAAGGGAAGCAAGTAGAGGGTTAAACAGAAGGTAAGCAAATAAGGAGTGAGCAGGGTGGAGGTCAGGTAGAAGGAATATTATTTTTTTGTGGAACCAGTGACTATTTTTTTAAGAAAAGGGAAACTTGGGGAAAAAGGAAAGCAAGAGGGAGGGAAGTGAGGTAGGTTAGATGACAGAGAATGATATGGAGTAACACAATGATGAGGGATGGGGAAACAATGTAGAAGGAGACAGTAGCCAAATAGAGGAATGACAATGGTGAGAGGAGGGTTGTTAAGCCAACATGGGTGAGCATTTTCACAAAAGGGAGGGAATACATTGTTGTAGGATTGGATTGGGTATCCAAAGATGTAGTCTCTGTCAGTTGAGACACAGTGGGAGGTTACTCATCATCCTGAGTACCACCAGTGGGTCCTATCTCAGAAGGTGGAGCCAATTATGTTAAGGGATGTGACTCATCAAGTCATCAGACATGGTCTTCATGTGGCAGATCTGGGCATAAAATGTCCTGTCAATTATATCCCCTTACAATATCAGTCACTGGTGCTTTCTTGAATATGACAGTCTACTCTTCTGTATCTGACTAGTCCTTTCCATCTCTGCAGAGGCTACAGACATAAAAAAAAACATAATGGAAAATATAATGGTGGCATGCAGTGGCCAGTTATTTGGATAGTTAAAAGAAGTTATATTTACAGTACGGGGTGGTAACTGTGCCTTACCTTCTTCCTCCCATTGGCAAGGGATGTCAGGCTTACAACTCATGGCACTGTGATTGTGACAGCACTGTTCCCCATGTATAAAATGCCAGTAGCATGGGTGGCAGCCTTAGACAAACTATTCCAGGCATCAACCTTATACTGTGACCTGGCATAGTCCTACTGCAGGATCCTCTGACTGTACTCCTTATGGAAGATGTCCAGAAAGTTTTGGGCTAAACCTCACACCACCTTTGTCCTCTAAAAGTAGTTCTACCCTCTTCTTCTCCAGCTATAATGCCTTACCTTGAAAGATTTCAGGGAAAATGACAGATAATTTGTGCTTAAAACAGTTCTCACATGTCCCAGGCTCGGTACAACAATGGTCATCAATGGGCACTTCATCTGCTCAATGGATGGCAAGCAAAGAAAATATTCTATACTTTATGATTCCAGTGGCAGATTAAAGTGTGAAACATAGCAGTCATTCATCATGTGTATACTGCTGAGAATGCATGCTCTAAAATGACTTCATCTGAAAATGGTTGAATATAGGATGAAAAGTCCCACACCCCTAAAATAAATCACTGAGCTGCTGTCTACAGGTGCTCAGGCATGTGTACATCATTGTGTACAAAACACTACAGTGTTTATCATGTTTGCTCATCTTGTAAATTGAGTGATTCAGAAAGAATAATGAGATGAGCCCTAATTAGCTAACCATCATGCCCACAGTGCTGAACTGACAAGGTATAAGTGATCTGTGAAGCAGAGTCGCATCAAGCTATGGAAGAAAACATTGGCAAACAAATTTCAAGTATGAACTCTGCAGTGGGTATTTTTCAAAAAATATTCTTCTCAAAAAGGATAGCTGTATAAATAAGATACATGCTACTTTTTACACATCTGTTTCTTTATACAATGGTAGCTTTGTGTCTGAGCTTTACTCTAAGGCATATAAAGGATATGAATTTGTCAGTACTTGTGCATGAGTTGTTCAAAAGTGTATAAAGGGTGATTTTACAAGTGTTTTGTTTGCAGTAGCATTCAGAATTGTTAAGGTAAATGACGGATACATTTCTGAGCTTATACTGAAAACAAAATTCAGTAGTTGTAGTGTTGTGTGTTTTGCTCATATGGAATTAGCCACAACATTTTTAACAGTGTTATTGTAATGGTGAGGTGTTATTGTTTATTTGCAGTTATGTGTCTGTGTTGTTGGGAATATGTGCTCACTATACAATACATGCCTGACATTTACTTAAATATTACTGATACAGATTCATCACTGTCAGGCACAATAATAGCATATTATTTGGCCATTCAGGACAGTTGTAGTGTAAGACTATGAAGGACCATGCCAGAACAAGGATGTTAATTTCAGTACTTCATTACCAACAGAGATGTCCTTAAAAACAGGGCCCAAAGAAAAGTACTGCATCTGGTGGTGCTTTCCCATCCACCTGAATATCCAAGCTTACTAGTGTGGAGAATTAAGTGATACTAGAGTCCCTCTGTCTAAATGGGTGACAGCTCTTTGCTGTCCATTCAATGAACCACCCCTTCCATGACTGTGCGTGGGCTGAAATTATCACCAATGTTAATGTTGTGGGTGAGTGTATGCTTATGAAGTGGTCTGCTTCATGGTCACTGATATGATCCATACTACCATCCACAGAGCAGAAACCCTGACACAGAAACATAGGGCAAAAGACAGTGGGCTGTCAACCAAAACACCCCTTCAGAGGCATGGGGTTCTTGGCCTCACTTAAAGGCAGTATCACCTCAGCTGGGTCCTACAGTGGAGTGCCGGAAGTTGGGGCAGAGCTGAATAGGCCACTCAGACTTTCAACTGTAGATGCCACAGATATGTAATCCTAATTTTTTTCTCTCAACAACTGCAGGTACTTATTACCTCATAATCTCTCAACATACCCTTAAATCTGTCTGAATTATGCTATACAGGTACATTGGGGCTCCAACAAGCACATCCCTCTGTACAAGGTATGGTCTGGTGTATTATGTTTTATAATCTTTAATAGTTGTACATTTGTTAAGCTATCAGTTGCATATTTAGTTGTGGTACTGCATCATACTACACAAGATATTGTTTTCCTTGGTGTATTCACAGGTAATAATTTATCTGAACTGTCCCCATCTGACTTTGGAGGATCTGTAGCCTCTGACAATGATGGCAGGAATGAGCTGGAACAGTCAGGAAGTGCAGGATGTGTGTAACTACCACATCCCCTACATAAACCATAGATACAGTCTTTCTGCCTGTGGATATTCAGGACAAACATCTGAGACAAGGCAAAGTGACTATAGATCAGGAAAGTGTACCAGTTCCCAGTAAACAGATATCTGTATCTGCCCCTAGGATACATGACCAGGGTGATTCTCACAGGGAAGTTGGAAATGGTGCCCACTGGAGATATAGTTACCTCCCTCTGAGGTTGGTGTGTCAGTGGCTGCAACCCAACATATACACAGGACCACTGTGAAGGCACAGATGAGTTCCACTGCAGCCCTGGCAAAGATAGTGAGAGTGATCCAGGTTCTGCATACCCTAGTCCTGTCCAATAGGCTAAACCTGAGTGCTGCACCAAGTACTGAGGCTGTGGCTGTGTCCTTGCAGAAACATACACTTGCCACTGTAGTCCATGGTACATCACACACATCCACTGACCCAGGCCCTTCTTGATATTAACACCTACAAACCAATTCTCATATTTGCTTCGTGGTATTTCATCATTGGTTCTGCTACTTTTGGAAGTTTCAACAATTCTTGCACTACTCTTAAAAGCACTTTTTTGTTTGCCATTCCTCAACACTAATATTCACACATTCCTCTTTGAAAGGCATGCACTCCTATACTTCCCTGTCAACATGTGCAAATGATGATAAGTATACCCTGCTCTTTTGCCAATGTTTGATGCACAGCGAGGAGAGCATGTGCATGGGTAAGCACAGTCTAGTATTTTTGCATGCATCTCTTTAGCTGTAGTGTATCTGCTTAACTCTTGTATAGTTATTCAAAATAATTTGAGAAACCTGATGAAGTCATTAAGGTTCAGATGGAAGTGCTTATTTATGGCACCAGTCAATACAGTTTTCAACCATATTACCCTTAGTTTGTTTTTATTTTTGTTTTTATTTCTATTTTACTGTGTGCTGCCTTTGCTATTTGTGTTCTAATTTTATCACTCTTGTGTAGTTATGTTATGAACACATGTGCAGTCCATTGCCTTTTTGCTAGCACTATGACATACTGTGACCACCTCCATCTGGCATGGTCATCCCCTGCTACGGGCTCTTCAAGTGACTCCTATTGCTTGTGGTGCTGGGAAATGCTGGTTCTGCAAGAGGCCAACCTGCAGTAACTTTTTCCTAGGTATAATATGGTGCAACAATAGCACACATGATGAGTATTTTGGCATACATGGCAGAGTCGTACCACAGGACACCACCAGATGTAACCAGGCAGTAAAAGCATGTCTTTAGGAGCCCAAACACAATATTGATAATGTTTTTAGCTTGTGATAGTGCACATTTATTCCCTGTGTTAATTTCATTTTGTGGATTTATGATGGGTGTCATGAGCCAGAGTTTAGGGAACAGCCAGCATTACAAACAAAATGCCCATGTGGGAAGTCACTCCCTTGAAAACTGCTGACATATCACATGAGCCACATGTGGGAGTCATGAAAGCTTCCCAAGTTACCTGTACACATACTTTGTAGATGCTATCTTGTACATTACACTTGGATTGATACCCTTTGTGGTGTCACTTTCCAGTTAACCAGGTTGGACTTTTATTTCAATGTGGTTACAGTTTGTGGCCTGTAAGGCCTCAGCAGAATGGTTTATATCTACCTCCAAGTCCTTCTTCATTAATTTTAGTTTTACTCATCATATCCCAAGACATTTAATTTCATAAAATACCATTAAATTGCATGGCTTTGCATGTTTACAAATGAAACCATTTATTCTGTTTTCCTCCTTGTCTCTCAAGCATGGAACAGACTGTTTTCTTCCTATTCCTGTTACTTACCAACCTTACTGATTTTATGTTGCCTGTAGAGTTAACTTTCTTATTTCTCCTTCCTGTGATTATCTCTCTTGAATGCCATTCCTCACTCCTACAAAGCTCAGATCTTACTGTTACAATATGAGGTATTGTTAGGTATGCCAGGAGAACTAGGGCAATGGATGTCTAACATATGCTGGCACAGCTAACTGGAATTTTGTAAATAATTATATGTCATTTGTATATCAAACTGATTTGTACAGACAATTGTGTTGAAAAATGTATTTGTAAAGCTGCTTGTGTTAAAAATGCACCAACAATGTGCCCTGCTGGACAGAAAAATAAATCTACATGCATTACTGTAACTGTTTAAATGTATATGTTTTAACAGAGGAAACAGGAAGATAAGAAGTTAATCTCAAACTTTGAAAATGTTCTAAAATTAAATTAGGGCCAAGGCCATAAAGATGTTATCTTACAGTTCTCAATGCAGTGAGAGACAAAAAGTATGTAATAGAAGGTTTCCTGCATTGTCATTGGGGAGAACTAATTGCTACTCTGGAAGGGTGGAGGTTTGAAATTGTTTTATGACATCCTGGAGCTGCAGCAGATCTTAGCAAGGCTCTGTGTATGTGTAATATTGACACATAGGTGCTAAATCCTGGCAGTTTCTAACAATGGGGGGTAGCATGGGAATCAGAAGTCAGATGAACAGATGTATGTGATGTCATTCTGTAATCTATCACTAAAAACAATGTTTAATACTATGTAAGACTGAAGTCTCAGGGCACTCTGTTTTTGTAACCTGACAAAGGATTCCTCACCTACTTATCTTGCCTTGCTCTAGTAAGTAACCAGGGAACAATAATTGTTTAGATCAGTCAGGAAATTATAGTGAGATTAGTTAAGTATTGCTTTTTCTGTAACCATTTGAACTTGTCCACCTGTGTTATTTTAATAATCCCTGTGAAACTCTGGTATTTATTGTAACTATATATTTATTATGGTCATGTTGTTTTATTATTTATTATTAAATATATTTAAACTTCCCATTGTGGCTGGTCCTTTAGTGAATATTTTAACCTTTGAGAGTGCTTATATCTCTGTTGGTGACATTGTGGCCACTCCTGAATGCCTGGCTGTTTGGTCAACATTAACATTTATATTAATATTAATTTCACTTAGTATAATTGGGTACCCTTGCAAGAGCCTTAGAGTAGCTGGCTTTGGGGTGTCTAGTGGCAGTGTAACTACATTATAGTCTGGGCAGAAGGGGGCATAGCTAGTAAATCTGTGCCAGCCTTTCCCAGGGTGTGTGTGTGTGTGTGTGTGTGTGTGTGTGTGTGTGTGTGTGTGTGTGTGTGTGTGTGTGTGTGTGAAAATCACATTTCAAAGTGTGGGTGTGTCAGCTACTTGGAACAGGGACATGGCACTGGTTGCACAAAGAGGGTGCTGAAGGACTTGGCTTGGACACTCAGCTGAGGTCTGAACCCTACAGCTGTGCCAGTGGGGAAACTTATTGGGGAGGGAGACAGAGAAAACCCAGACTCCAGACTGAGTGTGTTCCCTGTGTGAACTTAAGGGAAATTGTGCTTGATGCAGAAAGCTGCATCTGGAAATACTGGGTGTATTCATTTTTGTTCCAAGTGAACATCCCTCTCCAATACTAGTGGTGAAGATTCAGCCTCCTTGATTGCTGGCACAGAGTGTGGACATCAACTTACAATACACCTCACCTACACCTTTTTCCTTGCCCCACACCTTCCATGGCTGCTTCAATTATACAGCAACATAATGAACCTTTTGCATCCATTCTCACATTTATTCTACTTCTTTTCTTCCTAATTCGCTTGTCTCTCTATTTTGCCATTTTCACCATCTGTTATCCTTCCTCACCATAGCAATATTGGATAGTCTGTTAAATTTCATTTTCACCACAGATGATGCAGGGTCCATGGAAATCTCTACAAAAAGTATTGTAAGTTATTTACATATCACATCAGCTGTCCTGTCATTTTGTTTGATAAGCAAAATATTCATGCACATAATGATGACATATGTAAGTGTCATTTTGTACTAATTCATAGCACTCCAACAGAATCTGTAAAATGGAAAAAGCAGCACATAACTTTTTCACCATGGGGCAAAAATACAATGACTAGTCAGTAGGTAGCTCTTGTTTTTGTACCCTGACTTTAAAATTATTGGGAGAAATGATAAGAAGAAAAGATAGGGAATTCATACAGTGTTTAATGAGTTTAGTGCCTATCGGTTGCATTATCTGACAGATGTAAGCCTTGTAATTCAAATTGTACACAGAATTCTTAGAATTCTTCCTGAACATTATTGAGAATCTACAAATATCTGTAATAATGGCATCCTGGCTGCCAATCAAGCTAGTTGAAAGTAATACATTTTCCTCTGGAAAACCAAAGCAGTTTCAACAAAAGTCAATCTACATAAAAAAAAAATCTCAAAAATAGTGGAAGACCTAGCAATTTTTCTGTATGCTGAAATGTTGAATAATTTCAACATAACTATATTCTGTCAGCCCAGAGTTAGGCCACAAGTATCTTACCTAACCATCTCCCACCTCTTTTTCACCTGACTACAAAGGCATGAAAGAGCTTTTGAAAGATCAAATAAGATATATCAAGCCTGAAATTCTCACAAGTGCTTGCAACTTGCAGCAATAGCTGTCTATTAAGTTAACTGCACACTATTTTTTAAGGGGAGTCTTAGTTACTGGGCCCATTCTACAATGATGTAAAGAAGCCCAGTTAATGCCCACAGAATAAGGAAAGAGATTTCACTATGCATGAGAAGTATGCAACTCTTTCTCTAACTGACTCATTTCAAAACAAAAAAGAAAATACACATTTGTACAAACATTTATGCTTACAACTTGTTGGCTATCTCTATCTCTATGTCTCAGAGCTTCATTTCAAAGCCAATGCATGGATAGATGTAGACATTTGCAACAGGTATAGCAGATATTTGGTTGAGTGGGTTTTGAAGAACATGTATATAGTTTTGCAGTGAACCATCATTATGAGGAGGTGGCCCTGCTGTTGCAATGCACTGTGACTCAAGTTCTGAATGGAATGGGCAGATATATCTGCAAATGTGCATTGTAACTTACGTTCTGAACAGAATGGGTAGATATATGTGCAAATGTGCATTGTGACTTAAGTTCTGAACAGAATGGGTAGATATATGTGCAAATGTGCATTGTGACTTAAGCTCTGAATGGAATGGGAGATATATGTGCAAATGTGCATTGTGACAAATTCTGAATGGAATGGGCAGATATATCTGCAAATGTGCATTGTAACTTAAGTTCTGAACAGAATGGGTAGATATATGTGCAAATGTGCATTGTGACTTAAGTTCTGAATGGAATGGGCAGAAATATGTGCAAATGTGCATTGTGACTTAAGTTCTGAACGGAATGGGCAGACATATGTGGAAATGCTCTATTAACTCAGGATATCTTTCCTGCTCTTACCTTTGAGATTTAGATACATATTTACCATAGTGTTGTTTACCTGAATAAACAAAGAGTTAACCAATGCATATAATGTAAATAGCCCTCATAATGCATAGATTGAAAAATTACATGTTTATGTTATCGATATAATCACAGTCTTATGATTTTATGATTATGATATGTGAAGTAGTTGAATTGCCATTACTATGTTGCTTATAGTTTTAAATGTATTCCTCTCTCAGTGTATGTTTTCACATTTCTGCCAGATGGCTTGACTTATAACTGAAAAGAGCCAGATGAGGAAGTTCTCTTGCATGATAAACAAATATGAAATAAATAAATAACTAAATAAATAAATAAATAGCTAGGTAACTATCTAGAGAAAGAAAGAAAGAAAGAAAGAAAGAAAGAAAGAAAGAAAGAAAGAAAGAAAGAAAGAAAGAAAATGTATATAGATAGGATCAGCAAAAGTGTGATACACTTATGAAACACGTTTGATTCCAGTAGCACTGTGTTTAGCAGTCACACCACAGGTGCTGCACTTTATAGCAAGCATCTGCAGATAGTATTTCTGATCTGCCAGTACTGTGTGGTAGAGTTATTTTATTTATGCTGTTATCCCATCCATATCCTTATCCTTTAATGTTTCCCCGTACTGATATATCTTATGCATGACATAATAAAGAAAAAATGGGAATGTAAACCAGCATGAGGACAAATCAGCATAGTACTTAATACTTATATTGTGCAAAACAGTACATTTGTAAGTGCAGAATTCAGCAATAAATGGGAAAAGGGCTTTTGTTTACTTATTATCTGTTAATACAGTAAGCAAGCTAGTATCTGGCTCTTTTCAGACATGATCTATGCCACAAGGGCAAAGGTAAAACTGCAATCTCTATTAATCTTTATCTCTTTCTCTTTATCTCTCTCTCTCTCTCTCTCTCTCCAAGTTGTCATAAACCAAAATTATTGAGGTAAATTCCATTGAAGAACATGCCAATAGAAAGTATAAGCAAAAGGTCTCCTATACATGATTGAAATTCCAAAAAGCCAATTCCCACATGGCCGAGACTTTTGGAATTTCAAATGTGCACAACGGGCATCTCTGTTTAGTGCGGAATGGGAAGATTACCATCTTCCACACTGTAGTACGATCTCGGAGTTGGTATATTTAAATTGCAGGGAGTGGGGGGGGGCGGAACATGTAGGTAAGTTTTTGTTTTATTTTCTTTTTTTTTAAAGATGTTTGAAATTCCAAAAGTTGATTATATGGTCTTGGCCGTATGGGAATCGGCTTTTTGGAATTTTGATCATCTATAGTAGACCCATATATATATATATATATATATATATATATATATACATATATATATATATATATATATATATATATATATATATATATTTTTTTTTTTTTATATAGTGTATGTATGCATATGCATTTTATGCACACATTATATAAAGGATGACATCATTACCCCAATCATTTTAATGTAGTAAAGCATTCAACAAAATGACTTTACAATGAAATTAGTGTAACTTTATATATATATATATATATATATATATATATATATATATATATATATATATATATATATATATATATATGTGTGTGTGTGTGTGTGTGTGTGTATGTGTGTGTGTGTGTGTGTGTGTGTGTGTGTGTGTGTGTGTGTGTGTGTGTGTGTGTGTGTGTGTGTGTGTGTGTGTGAATATGCATTTTATGTACATATATAGACGTGCACATGTTTGTGTGTGTATGTGTGTGTGTGTGTGTGTGTGTGTGTGTGTGTGTGTGTGTGTGTGTGTGTGTGTGTGTGTGTGTGTGTGTGTGTGTGTGTGTGTGTGTGTGTGTGTGTGTGTGTGCGCGCATTGTAAGCTAGCATAATGTTTTTTTTTGCCAGGCATGTCTGGAGCTTGTATACATGGGTATGTGTAGGACTGGTAGTCAAATTAGCAGTTCAAGATAGGTGGAAGATCTGAGAGTCTGTTGCTACAACAGCAGGGATCAGAGAGAACCTGGATTTGGGGTTAAGTCCTTTTATGAGAATCTACCTGAGATTATAAAGAAATAATGAAAGTTAGAGGTATGCACCCTATTTAAGTCAGGTTCAATTGGCAATATGACAGATGTTAGCAGAGGTCAGTGAAGAGTCAGAAGAATTTCCAGTGTTCTTGTTTCATAAAGAGTCTGGCGGATATTATTAATGAGAAAGATACAGAATGATTGGGGAATGGAATGTAAAATTGAAGGCACATGGGATGAAATTCAGTACAGATAAGACAGTTGTAATAGCAGCAAATGATGGAGTTCAGAAGAAGCTGAGAATTGAGATAGAAGAGAAAATAGTAGAACAGGTTAACAGCTTCAAGTATCTAGAAGAGGTGGTTGAAGAGATGGGAAGTCTGAATGAAGAGGTCAAAGCTAGAATCAGAGGGACTGCAACCAACTGATACAGAGTGTTAGTTGTAGTATATAACAGAAGAATGTCAAAGAAACTGAAAAGTAAGATGTACAAAATGGTGGTGTGAGCAGTACTACTGTGTGGTACAGAAACCTGGGCCGTAAAGGCAGAGCAGTTAAGGATGCTAGTGGTCATGGAGATAAAGTCTCTGAGGTGGATGCACACTGTAGGACATATAAAGAAATGTGGACATAAAGCAAAAGTCAAATTAGCTCCAATTATAGAAAAGATAAAAGAGGATAGATTACAGTGGTTCAGGCACATCTGCAGAAAAACTGGTGAAGAAGATTTGGGGCAAACAAGAAGAAGGTAAGAGGAAACAATGGTATCCAGCAAAGAGATGGCTGGATTGTGTGAAAGAAGACCTACAACAGTCAGGCATGACTGTGGAAGAAGGCAGGAGAGTGGCACTGAATAGAGAAAGATTGCAATAGTTGACACAACACCCCGAACCAGTGTAGAATATGGGAAAAAGAGAGTTGATGATGATGATGATGATGATGATGATGAAGAAGAAAGATGCAGCACATGCAACTGGTCTTTTCTTTTGTAGGATCACAGCTTCTAGATCATTTTGGCTGGCATTTACTATTAACACAACTAGCTTATTCATATTATAGTGCTTTAATGTTGGAGCAATATTTTCCACAGTATTTAAAATTCTTAGATTATTCAGCACTCCTTTGCCAGACTGTCATCCAGATTCAGCAAGCTCTGCATGGAGCGCAGGAATAGTGCAAGAGCTGCTGCACGCAGTATGGCTGATGAGCGATCCAGAATCGAGATCCCAGGACATGCGCAAGTGCTCCTACACTATTCCGGCATGGTACCACTGCTATATGCTAATTGCCTCATTTGCTAGTGAAAACCATGCAAATGAGGTGAATTAGTGATCCAGGAAGCAGGCAGTTGTTTGTGCCTGAAGAGTGCACAAAGCAGAAATGGATTCAGCTACTAGCTGAATCCATTTCTGCAAATTACAAAATGGAGACATGACAGCTCAAAAGAAAGCATGTATTATATTTAGTAGGCATGCCAATGGCCAAATATATGGCCATTGGCATGAAAAATAGCTTAAATTTTGTAAAATAAAACTTTTATTTTTTTTTGGTCGATCTTGGCTGTTTAAGCATAGGGCAGTGGTACGCAAATGGGATCATGCCGAAAATAAAAAAAAGGGGAAAAAGCAATTTTCAGGGAAATCTGCATTTTGCCATTAGAAGCAATGGCATGCAGAATGAAAACAATATCAGGGAACAGTGGTTGCTAATGGGAAAGGCTCAGTGTGAGTGCAGTAACTATGGAGTAAGGAAGTAGGGTATGCAAATGAGGGGAATTTTACTGAATCACAAATTTCTTCTAAGTGTCAGACTGCACCTAACCATATAGTTGCTCTAATATGGCCGTATAAGCAAGAGAAGTAATTGACATCAAAAGGGGATGTGTGATGCTTGCTGTAAGCACACTAGAGCACTGTTGTCTGGGTTTGCACTTAGATAAGTAAAGCTAAGGAATGGGGTGCATCTGAGGATGTAATGTATTACATCATGAAATGAAGAGCATGTTCGTGTTCAGGTAGAAACTGTTCTGCTAAAATGTGTTTATGTTAGTTAAACAGGTGTGTGCGGTATGCACTGGGACTCAAACAAAAAAAAAACACAGGAAATGGCAGCACTGTGCATATAGTTTCATAGGTTCATAGGTTCATACTAGGCTATATGCCCTAGGGCATTTATAAGCCTAGCCAGAATGTGTTTGGCTTTCGCCACCCATTTTAAATTAATTTTGCTATGCCCTTTTTCGAGGTTAGTATACTGTGCCTCTGTCTAACAGTGATGCAGAAGTGATACCCGGGTTAAACCTACGATCTCCCATCTACTCATCAAGATTCCTCTTGAAGAGAGTCAATGAGAAACTCTGCCTAACCTGGACTGGGATTTTATTCCAGAGTGAAGGGAGCCTCTGGGTTATGAATCTGTCCCTCCAGCATGTCCTATTTATTTCAGTGCTGAGGTTCAAGTCTTTCGAGCGCGTAGCTCGATGGGATTTGGATTTTCTGAGGTGCAGCATGTCCATTAATTCTGGGTTGGACATGGCTTTATATGTCAGGCACAGATCGCCCCTGAACAGGCGGTATGCCACTGAGTAGAGCTGGAGTTTCTTTAACCGGGCAGCATATGGCATCTGTTTGAGCCCTTTGATCCTCTTGGTGAGGTACTTTTGGGGTCTTTCCAGTTGCTGCAGGTGTCTGGTAAGGCACATCCCAAAAGGGGCATTGTACTCAATTATGGGCCTGATGAGGGATGAGTAAAGAGGCATGATGACCTCCCCTGATCTAGATGTGAATCCCTTCATGATTAGGTGGGCTATATATAATGTTTTTCTAACCACTTTGGCCACGTGGTTGTCAAATGAGAGACTGCTATCAACTTGGGACCCCAGGTCCCTAATTACTTCTTCTGTACTTAATGGATTACCACCTATGTGGTCATTTGTGGGCACTTTGTTTTTGCCAAAGGGGAAGACTATACACTTTTTGCCATTTAACTTGAGGCATGGCTCTGGCACCAGTTGTCTGTTTCTATGAGGCCCTTTTGGAGGATGCTTGTGTCGGCTGGAGAGTCGATTATGGCGCCCAGTTTGCAGTCATCTGCGAACTTGGTCAGCCACAGTCCTTCCGTGTTGGCCTGTACCTCTGAGAAATATATACCGAACAAGAGAGGTCCCAGGACTGAGCCTTGTGGGATGCCACTTGTAACTGGTTTGGAGTCTGACATGGCTCCAGCAATTCTAACCATGTGGGTTCTGTCCTTGAGCCAGTTTGCAACCCATCTAGTGACATAGGGGTTTATATTTAAGCTGGTGAGCTTATCTATAATGCCCGAGTGGGGTATTGTATCAAAGGCTTTTGCGAGGTCCAGGTAGGCTGTGTGGACCACCTTCCCCTCATCAATGGCCTTGGTGACTGTTTCAAAGAAATCAACCAGGTTTAAGAGGCAGGATCTGCCCTTAACAAAGCTGAATGGGTAGGATCCAGTGTCTGTAGGTCCCCAATATCTTTATTTATGAGGTCCATGATGACCCTTTCCATAGCTTTGCTAACCAAGCTAGTCAGGCTTATGGGGCGATAGTTTCCAGGATCCGTTGAGGCACCACCTTTGTGGAGAGGGACCACTGTTGCTGTACACCACTCTTTGGGTACATATCCTGTAGTAAGGCTGAGATTGAACAGTAGTTTTATGTTTGGGTTTAGCTCTTCTTGGAGTTCATGTAGGATGCAGCCCTGGACACCGTCTGGTCCCATTGATGCTGTGTTTTTTGCTTTGGAGAGGGCGGCTCTTACCTAAGCATCTGAGATGTCAGGGGGGTAGCACTCTGCTGGGATAGATATTTGCCCTTTTGGTGGGGAGGAGGGGAGAAGTTTGCACTGAACCTGTCAGCTAGGATGTTGGCAATGTCTGTGGGCTCGGTGTATTTTTTGTCATTTTGGACTAATTCTGAGCATATCTGGGAATTCCCACCCAGGTTCCTAACATAACCAAAGAAAGCCTTGTGATTATCCTTAGTGTCCTGTGCAATTTTTCTCTGGAAGCTGGCCTTAGACGATTTTATGAGTGCCCATAGTTTTTTGTTAATACTGATCAGAGATGCCTTCCCTTTTTGGGATTTTGCTCTATCATTTAGTAGCTTCCTCCTTCTGTTGTATAGTTTGTTTATGGTTGGAGTCCACCAGACAGGACGTCTGCCTTTGAAGGATTGGGTCTTGGTTTTATTTGGGATTGCATGATCCATGCATTCCTGAAGGTGTTCATAGAATGCATTTATAAAGGATTCTGCGGTCTGGGCCATATTTTCCACAGGCCCGGGGGCTTTGAAGGATTCCACCTCGGTTTTGAGGAGTGTGAAATTTGCTTTAGAGAAGATTTTCACTGTGGTTTCTGGGCAGGAGGTGGGGTTGGGATGTGAATATCCAGTGAGATTAGTTTATGGTTTCATCTTACCAGTGAGGGATACACTTCTGGTCTGGAGCACAGAGTCCCCATGTTGGTGATGATCAGGTCCAGTATGTTTTCCCCTCTTGTGGGAGTGGTAACAAGTTGTTCCATAGCATTTGAGTTTATAAATTCTAGGAACCTTTGGGCTAGGATGTTGCAGCTAGAGAAATGCTCCCAGTCTATGTTTGGGTAGTTGAAGTCGCCCAATATAATGGTGTTTGGAGAGTCCTTCATATTTTCCAGTGTTCTCAGGAAGGCCGAGTGAGGTTCCTGGGTTTGGGAGGGTGGTCTGTAGCAGGCTATAAATTGGAAGGTAGTTTTACCCACTGTTAGTTGCACATGGATAGTCTCTGATGCTTCGTACTGTGCCACCAACCTGGAGGTGTGGGAATCTTTGATGAATCTTGATACTCCCCCTCCTTTTGTGGTTCGGTCCAAGTTTTGGGGCCAAAAAGCATGGTATGAGGTATAACCTGGTAGTGCTGGGCTGCTCTCGGGAGCCTTGAACCAGGTTTCTGTTACTGCACAGATATCGATGTTCTCCATGCTAAGGAGAGTTTCGAGTGCGTGCATCTTGAGGTTTAGACTTCTGGCGTTGAGTAGCATTACTCTTAGTTTCTTATCCCTTGTGATACCTATGGAGGTGGGTTTGTCTTTTGAGCATTGCCTAAGAAAGACACTATGGGGGTAGCAAGAGCCTTTGCCAATATCTCAAAGCCCAGGGGTGACAGGTGCAATCCGTCCCTAGCGAAGCATCGTGGCTTGTTGAGCATGTCATCCCAGGCTGACAGGCATTGGATCCCCTTTGAATGGCACCAATACTTAAGCCAATTGTTGAAATTGATAATCTTGTCTTTATATTATGGCATCATTCTTGGTGAGGGTAAGATGCTACTCAAGGTCATAGTCATACTGGCCTGGGCCACATGCTCAGACAGCTCCTCTATGTCTCTTTTCATGTAGTCCAGGGAGGTACGCCTCAGGTCATTCACACCAGCATGGACAATGACTGAGTCATATTTGTACTTGCCTTGGAGTGACCTGAGTGCTTGTGTTATGTGGCGGATCCTAGCACCTGACAGGCAGCTCACCATGACCTTCTCCTTGTTCAGCCTGGTGAGCGGGACATCAGTGTGCCTGACGATAGAGTCATCTATTACAAGTGTATCAGGTGTGTTTTTTAGCCTTAAGGGCTGTGACTGTTCGGCACACTGGCTTTGTGAGCTATGTGTTGCACGTGTTTTGGTTTGGGGTAGCGGTTGCTTGGGTGTCTGCTTTGGAGGTCTCTGCTGCTTAGGCATATTTTTATTTAGAGCCTTCGAGTATGTTTTTGTGTGTTTATGTGTTTGGTTTGCTGTCGTGGTAGGTCTATGTGAGACGGGAATTGTAGTGAGTGTGGTTTCCTTTTCCTCCTGACTGGTTATGCCAGTACTGAGTTGAGAGAGCTTAGCCTCCAGTTTGGCTATATGGATGCATCTCTCACATGTGTTGGAATTTGTTGGGAGGAGGAGAGGGTTGTCTGTGTACATGAGGCAGTTGTAACATTGCCTCAAGATTCCCAGATTCACCAGCTGGACTGGAGAGGAGATTGACAACTGACCTTTGGACATGCTAGAATAGTATTGGGAATTCCTTTATAATTGAAAAAAAGGGCCAATGGGGAACAAGGTACTCAAGGGGAGTTTGTGAGGGTGCAGTGCTTTTAATTTTATAGTGCTGACTTATATAATTGTTTTAGTGAGCAAGTGCCAGGTAACTTAAATGCAATGTGTTACAGGTAACTTAAATGCAAAAATGACAAACAGTAACTTTCTTTTAAGTGAAACAAGGAAATAAGTACAGTAAGCAATGCAGATATCACTAGGGATCTACAGAAGCGCTGAAAAGCCACGTTTTAGGTGGTATTAGTGTTTCAGGGAAATAACAAGTAAACAAACAACAAGCATACAAACAAAGCTAGATTCAGCAGGCCTAGATCTAGTCTATGCTACAGCAAACAAGGTGTACCAATTTCAATAAGAAACAGTTGAAATATGCAGGCACTATAAGCCTTTAACCAGAAATTCCCAGCTCAGAAGGGCAGAATCCAGCCTCTCCTCCCACAAGAGTGCAGATCACTTAATTAACCTTCTTAATGTAAAATAACTGGCCTGAAGCCCAAGTGCTTAAACCAGAACTAATACACTTTTAGAATAACAGACACTGAGCCCTCAATCAGCAGTTCCCAACTTAGAAGGATGTAAGCTACCTGTCCTGCCACCACAGTGCAGGCCACAAACCTTCCTAATGTAAAACAACTGGTCTGAAGCCCAAGTGCCTAATCCAAAAGACTTAGAATGATAGCTACACTTTAATCAAGTTACTACAAAGCAGTAGTAAACACGATTGAATACTTTAAAGAATGCCTGGATTAGTGCTCAAGTTATACAAACAAAGCTAGATTCAGCAGGCCTGGATCTAGTCTACGCTACAGCAAACAAGGTGTACCAATTTCAGTAAGAAGCAGTTCAACTATGCAGGCACTATAAGCCTTTAACCAGAAATTCCCAGCTCAGAAGGTCAGAGTCCAGCCTCTCCTCCCACAAGAGTGCAGACCACGAACCCTTTTAATGTAAAATAACTGGCATGAAGCCCAAGTGCTTAAACCAGAATTAATACACTTTTAGAATAACAGACACTGAGCCCTCAATCAGCAGTTCCCAACTTAGAAGGATGTAAGCTACCTGTTCTGCCACTACAGTGCAGGCCACAAACCTTCTTAATGTAAAACAACTGGTCTGAAGCCCAAGTGCTTTAACTAAAAGGCATAGAATGAGTTACACCAAGCAGTAATAAATACAACTGAGTACTTTTAAGATATGTAAGCAAGGGGGTGTGTCTGAGGCTGTATAACCTTGTTTACCTTGCCTAAATGAGTGTGCACAGAGCGCAATGGGATTTAAACCACAAAACTAAAAAAAATACAGGAAATGGCAAGTGGAACAAGAAAAAAAGGGAAATAGCAGAATAGAGGCACTCAAATACAAGTAATAGAGCTGGGCAGTAGAATGTATCATACTCAGCCAATCACATAGGCAGCATTTGCAGCACACCATTATAAACTATGCAAACATCTTGCAGTCTGTTTTTTCCCACAAACTCTACACCACCGGTGTACTCATACGGGGAAATTTTATCTGACAAAACTAATAAAATGTTAGAGGCTGCTGTTGCTCTCATACATCAGTATGTGCAAGAGGCTGAAGATGGTGAAGAGGACAATGCTGACAACCACCCCAGACTTATGTGGAGGAGGAGAAGAGTGTTCAGGCCCAGGGTAACCTACCAGAGTCTATATGATCTGGAGATAGAGCGCTACAGGGTGGACAGGAGCATACTGCAGCAAACTGCGGAGCTGTGCCAGCCTTGCCTCACATCCAGAACAAACAGAGGGAACCCATCCCAGTGGATACCAAGGTATGTGTAGCTCTAAGAATACCAGCTACAGGTGCTTTCCAAAGAGTAACTGGGGATATCATGGGGGTCTCACAGGCATCTGTGTCCAGGAAACTCCACCAGTTCCTGGATGCCATCTGAACACACAAGCATCTGAAGCACAAGTCGGTGTGCTCATTTGGAATAAACGCTTTTATTTTATACCTGCATTGCTCTGGTCTGTGCCTTATTGTCAGCTCCATTTATACTGTGGTCGACTGGTTCATTACTTTTTTCTACGTGGATTCCTGCATTGGAGTTGGTGTTTTGATTTACTCATATCTCATATAATTCCTACAGTGTTCATTGGACTCTCACCGGTGTGGTACTTACTGGGAACTGAGTGTTTTACCAAGGGGATGATGATGCATATTGTGGTGTCAAGCTTCTGGGCATGGATTCCAGACCACTCAATGGTCTCATTGAGGCCTTGTTGTGGAATGTGTGCATCACTTATAGAGTCAATGATAGCTCCCAGTTGCAGTCCTCTGTGAACTTGATCAGCCAGAGTTCCTCTGTGTTGACTGACTCCTGAAAAGTAGATGCTGGACAGGACAATACCCAGTATCCCTGTGGGACTCCACTTGTGACTACTTGCCAGTCTGACCTGGAGTTTGCCACTGTCATACTTGTGTGTTCTGTGAACCAATTTGCAAAACAAAAAATGATATATGGGTTGATGCCTAGTTTGTGGGGTTTATCAATAATCCCTCACTGTAGGATGGTAACACAAGCTTTGGACAGATTGATGTAGGCTGTATGCAGTACCTTACTGTCATGCACAGCCCTGATGACTCAGTCAAAACATCAACCAGGTTGAACAGGCATGATCTGCCATTCACAAAGCCAAACTGTGTGGGTCCAGAGTTAGGAGATCACCCATATCATAGTCAATCAGGTTCCTGATGATGCGGTCCATACGCCAACATAGTAGACTTGTCAGGCTAAGGGGCCAATAATCCCCAGGGTCTGTACATGCTACTCCTTTATGGAGAGGGATGACTGTAGCAGTGTGCCATGTTTGAGGGACAAAGCCTGAGGTGAGGCTATGAATGATCAGGGCACACAGATTTGGTCCAATGTCACTTTGTATGTCATGTAGAACACAGCCATGGATATGTTGGTGTCCCATGGAAGCTGTATTCTTGCCTGCAGACATCTTACCTGTAGACAGTGCAGGTCTAACCTGGCCTGCAGTACTGCTGGGTGCCTGCCATTCATCTATCATTGTGACTGTACACTTGTGGGGGGAGAGAGGGGTTAAGCTGGCACATAATGTGTTGCCATGACTGAGGCCAATATCTGTTGTCTCAAGATAGGAAGTAACATTGTGCAGTAACTCACAAAAGTTCAGTTTAATGTTGTGGAGATTGTTGATGTAACTATCAAAGGCTTTTGTGATTGTTTTCAGTTTCTTCTGCATGTCTGCCTTCATAGATGCCTGCAGAGGATTCCATGAGGGATCCCAAGTTGTGTCTGAGGCTAATAAGGGACTTCAACAGTCATGGGACACCACCTTTCTCTGCAACAGTGTCCTCCTTCTGTTGTACACTTTAGTAATGGCAAGGGGACCATCACATTGTCTCACAGTGTTTGAAGGACAGTGTCTGGGTTGTGTTGGGTATGGATAGTACCATGCATTCGTGTATCTGTTTGTACAGTGCATATGTGTATGATTCAACAGTCATGCAGCTATTTCCCATTGCCATGGGTGCACTGAAGTCATCCACCCCTGTTTTTATCGCTGCAAAGTCAGGTTTGGAGAGGTTTTACAAGGTGGTTACCTTTGTGGGGGGTGTGGCTGGCATGTTGAGTTCCATATTGATTACAGCCTGTGTGGATCTCACCAGGTAGGGATTGACAACTGTGGATGAGCAACACTCCCATAATTCAGTAGTCAACACAGGTCAAGGTTGTTGCATCCTCTACTGGGGGTAAGTACAAGCCAGTCCAGGGCATTGGAAATGATGAATCCAAGGAAGTGTTGGGTCACTGTACTAGTGCTTGGCTACTTTCCCCAGGTGATGGAGAGGTTGTTGAAGTCTCATACTATGTCAGTGTTGCGCTTGACTGGCATAGATGGCAGGGTGCTGAGGAATGTGCATTGACAGTCTAGGGACATAGATATGGACCCATAGCAGGCAATGGTCTGGATTGCACTATTACCTCAAGGCAGTTGTACCGGAAGTATCTCCAATACATTATGCTGGGATACTAGTCTGGAGGTGTTCCTATCCATAATGAATATGGAGACAACACCACCTGTGGAGGTGTGGTGTGGTCCATGTTTGAGGACTGACAGCTGTGGAATGCATTACAGCCTGATACTGCAGGGCTGCTGTCTACTGCTGTGAACCACCTCTCCATTACAGCAGAAATGTTAACGTCCTCCACTCCAGTGAGTGCTTTGAGTGACTGCATCCTGACAGTTAGATATCTACTGTTGAGCAGCATGACACTCAGACTGCATACATGTCTAGCTGTTATGGTGGTAACTACATTAGGAACACTGCCTAATAAGGCATTATAGGGGTGGCAAAACACTTAGCCAGTACATGGAAACAAATGCTGACAGATATAGGACATCTGTGGCAAGTCACTGAGTTCTGTCAGTCATGTCATCCCAATCAGAGAGGTACTGGATCCCCTGAGAATGGCCCAAAATGTGTAAACCAATGTTGAAGTCAATCTGTTGATAGTACCACAGCATCATTTTGGATGATGGCGATATTCTTCTCAGGGTTACTGTCACACCTGCCTGGACCACATAATCAGAGAGTTCAATCATGTCTCTTGTCATGTAATCCAAGGAGGTGTGTCCCAGGTCATTCACACCCACATGGATACAGACTGATACTCATATTTGTTGTGGAGTGACATGACTGGCTGCGTCATGTGTCGGATGCTGGCATGTGATAGATATTTGGCTGTTACCTGCTCCATATTCAACTTACTGAGTGGGATATGTGTGTGCCTCATTATTGAATTACCCATGATCACTGTATTGTGCAAGGTGGTTAGCCTTAGGAGCTTAGATTGAGGAGCACACTGTGTAGGTGAAATATGTGTCCCTTGGCAAGTGCCATGTTGTGACGTCTGAGTGGGTGTCTGCCTTGCTGGCCTGTGCTGTTTGGGTAAATGTCCATTGCAAGCCACTGTGAAGGTAGGTGTGTGGCTTTTGTCACTGTATGTCATGGCTGTCAAAGTGGGTGTCATGCTAGGTGTTCAACATGGTGTGGTGCAGGTGTTGATCTTATCTTCTTCACCTGCTAGTCCAGTCTTTGCTGGAGAGTGCATGTGTGCACACTGGGTGATATACGGGTAACTCTCACAGGTCTGAGTGTTTTGAGTTTAGAGGGGAGGGTTGTCTGTATACATGAGGCAGTCGCAACAGTGCCTCAGAATGGACAAGTGCACCAGGTTAATGGGTGAAACCACATAAACCTGCCCTTCAATCATGCCAGGAGGAGTGGACATAACTAGTAAGTACTAGGGCTGCTTCTTTGATGAACAAGTACTGCTGATGGCTCCCAGGTGTGCCACAATGCAATAACCTGGTGAAGTGCCAAGCCATAATGCTATTTGAAGTGCAAGACAGAAAAAGCTAGCATGATGTAAGAATGGAATTGAAGGCAGACTTTATGCAACCTGTAATACTTTACCTCAGCTGTGCAGTTATCAGCAGCTTTGCCCATTTGAACGCTCAGTAAATTCTGTAGCACATGCGGTAACTGCATAGCACTATAGTAAACATAACCAGATAGGCAGGAGTTCTAATCACAATACTGGCAAGTGTGTTTGTATGTGTGTGTGTGTGTGTGTGTGTGTGTGTGTGTGTGTGTGTGTGTGTGTGTGTGTGTGTGTGTGTGTGTGTGTGTGTGTGTGTGTGGTTTACACCATTTTTGACTTGTTTACTACCCTTCACACTTACCCTTGCCCCAATTTAGTAGTCCTGTTGATGTCATCCACCTTAGAAGTACCTTTGGACTAAATGAAAATGTATAAGCTCTGTGGTGTGTTTGATAACTGTGTAGCACTGTAGTAGAAATAACTAGATAGGCAGGAGTTCTAATCTCACTACTGACAACTGTGTGCGAGTGTGTAGGTTATACAATTTTTGACCTGTGTACTACCCTTTACACTTCCCCTCACTCCAATTAAGTAGTTCTGTTGATGTCATCTACCTTAAAAGTACCTTTGGACTAAGTGCAAACATAAAAGCTCTGTGGCACATCTGATAACTGCATGGCACTATAGTAGAAATAACTAGATAGGCAGGAGTTCTGATCTCACTACTGGCAAGTGTTTTTGTGAGAATCATGTAGTGTGTGGGTTACACCATTTTTGACCTGTGTACTACCCTTTTCACTTCCCCTCACTCCAATTTAATAGTCCCATGAAAATGTATAAGCTCTGTGGCATATCTGATAACTATGTAGCACTATAGTATAAATAACTAGATAGACAGGAGCTCTAATCTCCCTAGTGGCAACCGTTTGGATGTGTTTGTGTGAGAATCATGCCATGTGTGGTTTACACCATTTTTGACCAGTAGTCCTGCTGTTGTCATCCACCTTAGAAGTATATTTGCAGTAGGTGAAAATGTTTAAGCTCTGTGGTGCATCTGATAACTGTGTAGCACTATAGTAGAAATAACTAGATAGACAGGAGCTCTAATCTCCCTAGTGGCAACCGTTTGGATGTGTTTGTGTGAGAATCATGCCATGTGTGGTTTACACCATTTTTGACCAGTAGTCCTGCTGTTGTCATCCACCTTAGAAGTATATTTGCAGTAGGTGAAAATGTTTAAGCTCTGTGGTGTATCTGATAACTGTGTAGCACTATAGTAGAAATAATTAGATAGGCAAGAGTTCTAATACCAATACTGGTAACTGTGTGTGTGTGTGTGTGTGTGTGTGTGTGTGTGTGTGTGTGTGTGCGTGTGTGTGTGTGTGTATGTGTGTGTGTGTGTGTCTGTGAGGATCATATCTTGTGTGGCGTATACTACTTTCATGTGTGTACCATACACAGCTGGTGACCACTGGTGACCACCTCCCACTGCCATTATGTTATATAGTGTGGTAACAACATCTGCCTCACATGCAGCAAGCTAAACCATTGTACAGTCCTCTGTACAGATTTTCCTGAATAATCCAGATGTTTGCAACTTGTACATGGTCGGAAGTGGTCTGTGTGCTTTAACAATGCCCATATATGTGATAATGTAGACAAACAGGCGACAGTGAGTGTACTGACAGTATATGGCAGAATGAGGTATCATATCTGACTGAAATATCATGCTTAAATGACATCTGCCATCCTCACAGGTGACAAGCCTTGCAGGTGCAATACATGAGTCCAGATGCTTGGTTTTACAAGTGAACTGTTCATGTTATGGGTCACATTAAATGCTGGATGAGGTGTGGACTGACATATTGTGGTCCTAATGTAACAGGAG